>NC_053491.1:393360564-393674314 GCF_905171775.1 Rana temporaria
CCAATAAAATACGTTTACGTTTTTGGTTGTAACATGACACAATTTGGAAAATTTCAGGAGGTATGAATACTTTTTCAAGGCACTGTATTTATTGAAATCTATGTATTTACAAACATTCAGTAAAAAAAAAAAACGCCTTGTAACCACTTCTAAAATGGCCACCACGGCACTTCCAGCGTGCGTAACCGTGTCAATTCTGGTGTCTGATGTCACCTCTGACCGGTTTCGTCATCATGACTTCTTCCCAGGATGTGCACATCAGACCTCTGTCCTTCTATTTATACCTCACTTTTGCCCATACTTGCCATACATTTTATTTAAGGGAAAATATCCATTTCCTCTAAGAAGGTCGGATAATGCCAGTGGACAGGACCAATTATATATGTTAATCAACACATGGGTTAAATGGTCCAGAAAAAAGACACTCCCATATGCTAATCACTATACCAAACTGGGGAAAGGACACTGATGATTCCACAGTTATGCATACAATCTTCACAACTCTAAAACACAAAGTACTATCAACTTTTATACATCATACAACTCTATAAAATTCTCCATCTATAAACCCTTAGTCATTGGTGTCAGTGGGAGAAATATAGCCCCTTTATTTGTTTTGAATTTGAGTAATAATGCCCCATTGTTGGTGTTAGTTGGAGGAATAGTGTCCCATTGTTGGTTTATGTTGAAGAAATAGTGCCCCGTCATTAGTGTCATTTGGAAGAATAGTGCCACATCATTTGTGCCAGTAGGAGAAATAGTGTTCCATCATTGGTTTGAATGGAGGGAATAGTGTCCCATTGTTGATATCAGTGGGAGAAATAGTGCCCCATCATTGGTGTCAGTGAGAGCAATAGTGTCCCATCATTGGTGTCAGTGGGAGGAATAGTGTCCCATCATTGGTGTCAGTAGGAGGAATAGTGTCCCATCATTGGTGTCAGTGGGAGGAATAGTGCCACACTGTTAGTGTCAGTGAGAGTTATAGAGCTCAATCATTGGTTGTGAATGGGAGAATTGGTGCCCCATTGTTAGTGTCAATTGTGTGTATAGCCTCTTCATTGGTGTCAGTAGAAGAAATAATGCCCCATCATTTATGGCAGTGGGAGAAATACAAACAAAGCATTGCTGAGCAAACATCTTAAATCGCCAAGCGTTATTGGTGGAAGCAAGATGAGGGCATAATAAAGGACTCTAATTGTAAAGTAAAAAGTGAATAAACAGATGTAAATCAGTAAAACACAGTATGTTGCATCATATTATAATATCTACTATTGTGGTTGTATGATGGTCATGGCTGCCCAGGTACTATACAGTGACAGCTTTCCTACACAGTCTGGTGCTGCTGGGGGCTCCGGGAGACATGTAAACCCAAATAGAAGAAACCCGCACACAGGTTATAGTGTATTAATTAAAAACTGTATGTATTTAGAAGGTAATAAAGATTAGATGCATCCACAAACAGACCAGGAGGTAGAGCACTAGGTGAGCCGCTCGGATGTGCCGTGGCGAGCCAGTCCTCATAGTCCCTGGACTATGCCGTGAGGAAGCACTGCAGAAGGATTGTTAGGATGCATAGATGGAAGCACTGCTGCTGTCAATGGGAGCCCATCCGCCTGGAGTACATTACCTCATGGAGTGGTGCTGGAGGTGGAACATGTTTCTAAAGGGATCTCCTCTTTCCACATCATTGATTTTTATATATGTGAGTTTCCAAGAATGTATGTAAGACAGCGGTTGTCCTGTAACTATTGGGAGTCCATCAAACTACTTATCATGTGATCAATTGGTTATGTGATCAATGTAACTACCATTCAGTGCATGCCTCACTGTGCCCATGCCTCACTGTGCCCATGCCTCACTGTGCCCATGCCTCACTGTGTCCATGACTAGATTGATTTTTAACATGGGAGTCTATAGAAGGGGTGCCCGGCTTTGAAAAATTGGTGCTCCCCAGCCGTAGGTCCCCCAGACAACAAACTTTGCACACTTGTAGAGGAGAAATGGGGCTACATGTGTGCCAAGTTCTGGGGACCTACAACCGGCTGTTACAGGGTCCCCAAAGTCACCAGAGAAATTACCATTTAACATGGGAGTCTATGGAAGGGGTGCCCGGCTTTGAAAAATCGGTGCTCCCCCAGACAAAAAACTTTGCACACTTATAGAGGAAGAGTGGGCAAGTTTGAGGTCCAGGGGACCTATGGCTTCCCGGTACCGGCTCCCCAAAGTCTGGGAGATCAGGCGCAAAAAGATGACCAGTATAAGCCAAGGGGGGCATTTTTAGCACAAAAAACGTGCTGAAAAACTCAGCTTATACTCGAGTATATACAGTAACTATATTACTGGTAATCCTGCCAGAAAGGCGCTTGTTCAGGCACTTCTTGCACTTTATGTTCCATGTGTGAAGATGTTCCTCACTGCTTGTTCCAAATGCTAGTGAAATCAGGAAGAGTGAACTTCCTAAAGTGAATGCTAAAATAAATGTATATTATATTATATTATTATTAAATTTATATTATTACTTGATTAGTCCTAATGTTAGAATCAGAATAGTGTATCCTTTGGCATCCCTTCAAACATACAACACAGTTGACAAGTACAAATGATAAAGGGCTCACTAAGGCCGCGTACGGTCAGCGTCAGCGGTCCATCGGTTCGTTTTTAAAGCAAGTTTTAAAATTTTGGTCTGAAGGACCAAAGACCGATGGGCCGTACACACGGTCGGTTTGGACCGATGAGACTGAACCTCGGTCCATTCTCATCGGTTTTGACCGACCGTGTGTACGCGGCCTAAAGCACACATAAGGGCTTTGCTTATGATACCTGAAATGTAATATCTAGCTCGCTGCAAGGCATTTAATGTCATCACATACAATGCAGTACTAGTAGTCCCACATTGTAGGTAAAGATGCCAAGGGCCTGCCAACAACCCGGATCATGGAAGAGAAAAGGAATGTGCCAGCTGCCAGGGAAGTGAGAAATGTTATTTTATTTTATTGTCCCCCTAGATAAAATTACCTTCTAACCTTTGTACTGTAGAGTCCCATTTCAAGGGTACTTTTCATTTTTTGCCAGAGTTTAGCTTTAAGTGTGTTTTGCCGAAGGCTTTAACAGACCTGTATTCCACTCACCTGAATATCTTTTATTATACAGAAAATATTAACATTCTCTTCTTGATGTTAAATTACTTTGTAATATTTGCCAGAATTCAATTGTAAAAAAAGCCCCATTCCATCTTTTAATGCACATAAATCGGTTTTTCATTCACAGGCCAAGCTTTGTCATAACATATAATAGGCAAAGCAGAATCCTTTTGTGAAGATTCTTGCTTTTAGTGCCACCGTGGATAATGTATAATTCATTTATAAATGAGCAAAGATTAAAAAAAATATCAAGAGTGTAACAAGCATTTAAAATTCCTTACTTGGAAACAAGGTGTCTGGCTTTTACCATGAATAGAAAATACTAAAGTACATTGATGAGCCAGAGCTGGATTGTTTTTTGGTACTGATTGAAATTGTCATTGAAAAATAGGAATATGAAAACCGTACATATAAAATAAAACTGCGGGATATTTGTCCTTAAAGCTGAACTCCAGGCAGTTATAGAAAACACAAATGAATGTAGGTCTGTAATTATTAATACAACGTGTACATCAATTAATGTATTTATTTTTTTAATGCCAGCCGTGTAAGTGATTGAATTTGACTTTGTATTAGTCTTTTGCAGTCCTTGTGCAGCAGAGCTTAGAGGGAGGACGAGAGAGGGGTACAAGGAATCAGTCAAGTGTGTTGCAGTGCAAGAAGCATTCTGATAGGAAGAGAGCTTAGAGCGATGGAGAGATGAGCTGATCTGTCTGCTGCTTCTCTTTTTTTTGCCTAGTAACAGGGTAAGGGTAGGGAGGAGACCTGTAAGGCCTTGTACACACGGTCGGACAAAACCAATGAGACTGGTCCGACGGACCGTTTTCATCAGTTCACCGCTGAAGTGGCCTGATGGTCTGATGTGTGTACACACCATCAGTTCAAAATCCGATCGGGTCAGAACGCGGTGACGTAAAACACACGACATGCTGAAAAAAACGAAGTTCAATGCTTCCAAGCATGCGTCATCTTGATTCTGAGCATGCGCGGGTTTTGAACCGATGCTTTTCTGTACTAACCATCGGTTTGGTCTGATGGGGCAGCGGTCCATCGGTTCGGTTTTGAAGCATGTTTTAAAATTTTGGACCGAAGGAAAACAGACCGATAGCCTATACACAAGGTCGGTTTGGTCCGATGAAAATGAACTTTGCTTCATTCTCTTTGGACCAAACCGACCGTGTGTACGGGGCCTTAGTGAAAATTAAACGTCTTTTTTTTTATTTTTTTATTAGGCTATAAGAATTACAAACAGTCTCAAAAGAATTTCATATAAAATACATTGGTAGTGAATATACATAGACAGGCGCTAAGGCTAATATTGCATATACAGATAATAAACATCACATGTATTTTTCCAGCAAAACTAAAATACTAAACACCTTAACTCTCAGCATCTGATATATGCATTTACCCCTTTTTATCCCAGCCCCCAAAAAAGGCAACAGGCATCAGTTTGGCATCAGCTTTCAGTTGTAGAAAATAGAACAAAACAACCTTAAGACAGATGTAAACCGGGGCAGTAAAACGCATTCCTAATAGTTCCAGCAAGTGTGTGGTACCATACCCCCAGCAAGAACCATTCAAACATTACCAGTAGGTCTGAACCCTATGAATACATTTCAAACATCTACCTTTCCCTATATCTTATCAAAAGAGTTCACCCAGCAAAACCAGACCTTCCTAAAAAAATTTGGGGGATCCTCATGCCTCATATGTCAGTCGATAGAGCAGAATGTCAGCATTAACTAATTTTATCCACATCCCCAACGTCAGCTTCTCAGAATATATCCAACTCCTTGCTATGAGCTTGCAGACACCAAAGAAAAGGAGTCTAAGGAACAGTTTCGTAGCCACACCCATCTCCTCATCGTTAATGATTCCCAAAAGACACAGCAAGGGAGAACATATATTAGGAAGACCAAATTTATCGGCTGTAAACTCAGTTACTATAGACCATAAAGGACTTTTACTGGAACATTCCCACATCATATGAAGAAAAGTTCCCTCTGCCGTTTTATATTTATGACAAGTTGCAGAGTCTTTCTTATGCATACGGAGGCGTACAGGTGTATAGTACATCTGATGTAAAAACCGTAACTGAGTCATCCTATCCGTCGAAGAGATGACAGTGGTGAGATAAGTATCAAGCACCTCCTGCCACCGCTCCACCGATAACTCCGTTACAAAAACCAGCCATCGAGCCCTAGCTCATTCTATCAATTTGGGATCCCTGGGTCCCAAGGCTATATAATACCTGGAGATTCTCTTGGCAGGGTCGGGGTTTGATAAAATAGTTTCCAAGGAAGTATTTTTAACCTGTACAATTCCGCCTCTGAACTGTGCAAGTGCATAATTTACCCTCTTGAAATATTTGATGTATTTACTTGATTTCATAATGGGCCCATAAGAAGCCGTCCTCAATGTTTAAAAAAATTCTCCTAAAGACCCATTAAACCATAGAGGATTATTAGTAAAAACGTGTGTGTAAAGGGTGCTATCTGGGCAAAAAATATATAGATATTATAGTGAATACATAAATTAATAAAAGCATACATAGGTAAATCAATAAATTAAATAAAATGTTTATCTTCAAAAAACATGCACGGTGTTGGAGTATATATGTTTATCACAGACATTTATGGACTTTTAGGAATATTGCTGATTTGTGCACTTTTTGATGTATGCTTTTATTAATTTATGTATTCACTATAATATCTAGCTTTTTTTGCCTTTGTCCACATAGCACCCTTTACACACACTTTCTTATTACGTTGCTTATAAGTACATGTGCAATAAAGCCACATAGGTGAGACACAACTAAATAAATCAAAACAGGTCATAGACTTGTTACAGGAAAGAAATTTGCATGATTCCCCCATCAACACAGACAGTGCTGACAGGGGAATCCCTCCTGCCTATACATTGTCATCCTCCCAGCGGCAGGGCTGGGGAAAGCTGTCCCCGTCGGGAGAAGACAGTGATTATTGCTAGCAGTGATTATTGCAACCTGTGAAAAACTGACAGCTCCTGTCGGGAGCCACTGTACTACCCATGCAAAGTTAGTCCATCGAAGTTAGTCCATGCAAAGTTAGTCCACTGAGCTCTTGTGTTCTGACAGGGGGGTGACCCCCCGCCAGAACACTCTAATTATCGTTTTCAGTGTCAGTCTCATAGAACTGGAGATGGAAAATGAAAGTGACTTTACTTATGCAGCTTCTTTAGTCCATTAGTCTCCTCCAGAATAGTATAGTTTGTGTTGAGCGAAAATGCCCTCAGGTGCATTTCAGTTGCATTTGAGATCCGTTTGAGATGCTCCTAAATTCCATCTGAGTTCCTTTACAGATAACCCACATAAAGCAAAGCTGCATCATGCTGATTCAAGATTCTTTTGCATTCTCATTGACTTAAATAAACTGGAAAACTGTCCTGACACACATAAAGGTCCGAGTACATAGTCCTCTAGTTATACCCATATGATCTATTATTTTTAATTTCTAGGTATGATCCGGAAGGAAAGGGACACCTCACCCATCAGGAGTTCTTACAGAGATTAGGAGTGGACTTTGCACGTGGAGACAGCGGTCCAAGCAAACGTATTGTAGAAGACAACCAGCAGGCTTTAGAGAAACATTACAACTCACAGAAGAAGCTCCACCAGGACATGCATGCCTTTCACAAGCATCAGACCCAAGCTCTGAATATCAAAGATATCGAACAACAGGTCAAGTAAGCAACGCTGGCCTCCCTTACCCTTATGAGTGAATTCAGCGCATGTGTCTTATGAAGTTTGCTGCATTTTCCCCATGGCAGATAGGTGGATTGTAAATTGCCTATTTATGTTCAAAGTTAGGAAAAGCTTTGATGCGCAGTGATGAATGCACCAATTTTTTTTAAGTGCTCATTATTGTCCTTTAAGGGAAACCTTTTTATAGTACAACAATCATCCAGTCATTTCAACCCACATTCAAGTCGGTTGTACAATTTGAAGTCCGTAAATATTATATATACATCTTAACCCAGCAGATCTTGATATGCATTAAGGCCAGAAGTTGTGGACACCTGACAATCACATCTATCACATCAGCTTGATCGACATCTCATTCAAAAACCATGGGTTTTAATATAGAGTATGTCTCTCCCTTTGCGGCTATAACAGCCACCCTTCTGGGAAGGCTTTATACACAGATTTAGAATATGTCGGTGGAAATGTGTGTCCGTTCAACCAAAAAGAATATTTGTTGGGTCAGTTAATAATGTTGGATGAAATAGACCTGACTCACAATTGGTGTTCCAACTCCACATCAATCTCATCAAACCATGACTTTATAGAACTGGCTTTGCGCACATGGGCACAAGGCCTTCCTGATACTGTTGCCAAATAGTTGAAAGCTAACAATTGTCTAAAATGACTGTGTATGGTGTAGTGTTGGGCCCCTTTCACATGAGTGTCATCCATTCAGTGACGTTTAAAAAAAGAAAAAAATTGATTCAGTTTACAACAGTTTGCACATCTGTCTTCGGTTCAATTCGGTTCAGTTTACATCAGTTTATATCAGTTAAAGCGATATTAAAGTTTTTTTTAAAATAACAGACATGTTATACTTACCTTCTCTGTGAAGTGATTTTGCATAAAGCACCCCAGATCCTCCTTTTCTCGGGTCCCATGCCGGCACTCCAGGCTCCTCCCTTCTGCCGGGTGCCACCACAGCAAGCTTCTTGCGCCCAAGCAGGTGCGCTCCCGAACCACGGCTCTGTGTGTCCATTCACACACAGCCATGGCTCTGCCTTACCCCCCTCCATCTTCTGACTGGCTCACTGGCTGTGATTGCCAAAAGCCAATAGGGAGTGCAAGTCCCCGTTGAGCCAGGGCTCTCATGGACATCACTGAATCGAGAGGGGGCTCAGGTAAGTGTTAGAGGGGGCTGCCACACACTGAAGGTTTTTTACCTTCATTCATGAAGGTAAAAAACCTTGTGCCTTTACAACCACTTTAAGTTCAGTTTACATCAGTCTACATCTGTTTTTTCTTGTCTCAGAGACCAATGAGAGGTGACAATAGTATAAAGAAAACATTTTTTTTGCTTAAAAATTGACATAAATGGATGGCATCCATTCACATCTGTTTAGATCCGTCTAAACAGAAAAGGACGCAGCTTTGTTCAAATTTAAAAAAATGGACCTGAACAGACATGGATGTAGACTGATCATCATGATCATCCAAAGGCCCCAAATATTCTGATCGGGTCCGCCTGTCCATTGGACCTGTTTGAAACCTCCATTCTCCTCTATGGAGCCTACATCCAATGCATTAAAACAGACAGATGGGCAATCGTGACCCCTTCCGTCTAGCGAATCGGATCAGATGTCAGTCAGGTGTAAATGGGCAGGCAGTCCGTTTACATCCAACCGCCCATAGAGGAGAGTGGGCTGTGTTCATTCCACATAGCGGTACTGACACAGACCTGTCAACCACCTGCTCAGTGGGGATCAACAGCCAAATACCCTGCTGAGGCAGCAGATTGTAGACAGAGTCTGGCCCGTGTGAAGGGACCCATAAAGTTACATTATTGTTCAGTCTGGATCTGTCTGAAAAACTGATGGGTCTAGACTAAACACCCATGTGAAAGGGGCCTCGATTGTACCCTTTATGTGAAACTCTTGCATTGAATAATTTGGAGGGGTGTCCACACTCTTTGCAATTGTGTTTGTACTTGTTTGCAAAGTGTATAAAGAGCTATAAAACTACAATATATTGTGAAAACTCCTGGTGCCTAACCTGCTTGCCTGGGGGGCACATGCAGCCTTTTGATAAATGCCATGCGGCCCTTGGGCCCCAATAGTCTCTAACTAGTAGGAACTATCCAAAGTCTCCTTCAGTTCAGAAACCCTGGACAGATCTGTGGAAACTGCTAAATGGTGGATGTAGAAGAAATTATAATATGAACCATTTGCACTCCCTGCACCCACATTTGTTAAATCTCACATATCCTACTTCTTTCTTTGTACACAGAGACAAGTTCAGAGAGTATTATTCCGACTTTGCTGCAGCCTTTGCTAGAATAGATAAAAACAAGGATGGATTGATCTCTGTTCAGGACTTCCGAAGCATGATTCAGGAGCTGAACTTTGACCTCAGTGATGATCAGTTCCTCAATCTCTTATACAGGTAATCAATGGGTTGCATATTCTGCCAAATTTCATTGTCATAGCCAATTTCACCACAAATTTAATATCCAGTTTTGGTGCCATGAAGGTTGCATGTATAATGGTCTGCGTCAACGGGCTTGTGTCAATGGCATCAGTTTAAGATACTTCTGAGATCACTCAGAATTCACTGTCAGGTGCATATGGCCTGCAGTTGTCCTCCTTCGGACTTGGATTTGAACTGCTTCATGGGGGGTTTGCACTCCCATAGACTTGTATGGGAATGCAAAACCTGCTAAAGTAAACAAAAGCCCATTGACACGGGCCCTAGCAATAACATTTAATTATATAACATTCATTGGCAACACAAATAACAAAATCATGAATGTGTAACACAAAAAAATGTGTTATTTTGTGATGTAGAGAACCTCACTCTGCCCCCGCACATTGGTATTGTTCATCCACTGGGGCCAATTTGCCAAGAAAGCTTTTGATGTAGGAGCCAATGGAAAGTAAATGAAATGCTGAATGCACTGATTACATCCAGAGCCTGTCTACACAAGGTATAAAGCAGGGCCAAAGGTCTGGTGGATGTCCATAGGCCCCAGCTACAACTATTTCATAAAGAAGGGGGATTGCACAATAGGCCTAATTTATGAACCTGCCTGTCACTTCACAATGTACCGTACTTGTAAGCAGCTGGGGTCTGATTGGGCCATGCCAGTACAGACACTGGAAATGGGATCAGTCGAAGGGATGGGGGTCCTAGGCTGCTGCCTTTTCTAAGGTCGTATTCTGCCTTAATCCATCTGTCTTAGGCTCCATTCACATCTAGGCGACAAAACGCCCGACGCCGGACGCTTGTGCCGCTAGAGGGGGAAATTCCCATTGCTGTCTATGGAGATGGTTCACATCTCATAGACGCCGTACGCCTGTCGCCTGAAAAAAAGTCCCGGACCCTTTTTTTCAGGCGACATTGGCGTTCGCCCATTGACAGCAATGGGAAGAATAAAAAAAAAAAAGATACTCTATCCGCGGCAAAATACGCCGCGTAAGCGGCGTTGCTTGTCGCGGAGATGTGAATGGAGCCTAAAAGACTAGTATGCTTGGGCTGGTCCTGCTATTAGCCAAGCGTAGATACTGCTGTAGTAGAGGTTCACTAGGTTCCTATTATTATGCAAATTAGGAGTCACAATCTATGTGTCCAATAATAATGTAGCAAGACCTAGCTATAGAATATTGGTGGATATTAATGTGTTAAACTCGCATGTTTTATGAGTACCTGCATTCAGCATAAAATACTTCCAAGTTCTGTGTACATCTGTTCTTTCCAAGATAATAATACCTAGAAATGTGCTGCTGTCTTACTAAAGAAAGGTTTCTTCTTGTCTAGATTTATAATTTGACATATATCTGTATCTCTTAGGGATTCCAGTAGTGAAATTACTCTGCTTGAGTTGCCGGTTCTGTACACCTGCCGTGGCAATTTTATTCCATCCTGTTCAATTTTTAATTCATTTTATATCACCGTCAGCAGGCATATTTAACAAGAATAGTGCCTGCTAGTATCTTTACATCTCTTAAGTCATTTGTCGTATACAGATTGCTTAGCGGTCATGCAGACCTACAAGTCATTCTAAAGTCGAGAATATTAAAGTGTGCACCAGGGTGTTTGGAGACTCACTGGGTATACAAAACTTTGAGAAGATGTAACAGTGGAAAAATAATACATCGTGGTGCCTGTTTTTTTAAATGTTACTAAACCTACAACAGTGAAATCAGTCTGTATATGCAGTAAAGCATTCTTGTTATGTTCACTGTGGAACCCAAGGGGTTAACCCTCTGCATTGTGTTAAAAGACTGTTTGGTCATGTCTTCTTTGATCCTCCCCTCCTTCTACTGACTCCTAATAATTTCCTGATAACAAAGAGTCTATGGAGTCAGGCTACACATGCTCAGTTTGGTGTGTATTGCTAGAGAGGTTTTTTTTTTCTTTGGAGGATGCATGTGATCAGCACAGGGCCAATCAGCACTGTCCAGACAGAGAGTCAGGGGTCTTGCAGTCTCATAGGTCAGTCAGAAAATGTCTCCTACAAGCTTTTAACCAGTGCTTGGCTGGACACTGATAGAAGTCACAAGACTGCTCTAACTGCTAATGAGAAAAGGTATTTAGTAATTTAAATTTACTACAGCTGTGGCCAAAAGTTTTGAGGATGACACAAATATTAATTTTCACAAAGGCTGCTGCCTCAGTGTTTTTAGATCTTTGTCAGGTGTTACTATGGTATACGTAAGTATAATTACAAGCATATCATAAGTGTCAAAGGCTTTTATCGACAATGACATGAAGTTTATGCAGAGTCAATATTTGCAGTATTGACCCTTCTTTTTCAAGATCTCTGCAATTCGCCCCAGCATGCTGTCAATCAACTTCTGGGCCATATTCGGAATGATGGCAGACCATTCTTGCATAATCAATGCTTGGAGTTTGTCAGGGGTTTTTGTTCAGCCGCCTCTTGAGGATTGACCACAAGTTATCAATGGGATTAAGGTCTGCAGAGTTTCCTGGCCAGGGGACGCAAAATTTCGATGTTTTGTTTCTCAAGCCACTTAGTTATCACTTTTGCCATATGCCAAGGTGCTCCATCATGCTGGAAAAGGCATTGTTCCTCACCAAACTGTTCTTGGATTGTTGGGAGAAGTTGCTCTCGGAGAATGTTTTTGTACCATTTCTTATTCATGGCTGTGTTTTTAGGCAAAATTTTAAGTGAGCCCACTTCTTTGGCTGAGAATCAACCCCAAATATGAATGGTCTCAGGATACTTTACTGTTGGCATGACACAGGACTGATAGTAGCACTCACCTTTTATTCTCCGGACAAGTTTTTTTCCGGATGCCCCAAACAATGGAAAAGAGGATTCACCAGAGAAAATGACTTTACCCCCAGTCCTCAGCAGTCCATTCCCTGTACCCTTTGCAGAATATCAGTCTGTCCCTGATGTATTTCCTTGAGAGAAGATGTTTCTTTTCTGCCCTTCTTGACACCAGACCATCCTCCAAAAAGCCTTCTCCTTATTGGGCGTGCAGATGCACTTACACCTGCCTGCCATTCTTAAACAAGCTCTGTCCTGGTGGTGCCCCCGATGCCAAGGCTGAATCAATTGTAGGAGACGGCCCTGGCGCTTTCTGGACTTTCTTGGGCGCCCTGAAGCCTTCTTCACAAATGCAGTGGAAATGTTTTTTATGGAATTAAGTTAATGTTCATGGCAAAAAGGGACTTTACAATTAATTGCAATTCATCTGATCACTCTTCATAACATTCTGGAGTATATGCAAATTTCCATCATAAAAAATTAAGCAGCAGACTTTGTGAAAATGAATATTTGTGTCAGTCTCAGAACTTTTGGCCACAGCTGTAAAATATTTGCACTTCCATGTTCTGTGTACTGTGGGAGACCAGATAGAGTGAATGCAGGGTCCTGGGTTTAGTAACACTTTAAGCTTGACTTAGTGAAAAATCCAATACATTTAAAAGCAACCCTTTCCTTGGTCATTGTATAAAGAAACTGCTGTTAAATTTCAACTTAAATAACTCACTTTTTTTTTTATGTCACAATGTAGAGTATAAGATTTCCTATCATCTGTGCCCAGTCTTGCCTCACAGAGTTAATCCAGCTCTGAGCAATCCTCTTTAATTGTTCAGTGAAATAAAACTGACTTACAGAGAAACACCTTAGTCCGTTCCGCTCCCTTGCTGTGACAGGTTATTTACATATCTCATGCACTAGCCTGGAGACAGGCATTATTTTTTAATTCCCACCCCCACTCCTTTTCGGAAGTCATGTGGTTACTTTTCTGGATTTTGACTGGATGTTAGTGATCATAGCAGAATTCAGTGTAAGGAATACATAGGAAAAAATGCATGTTGACAAGGGGAGTGTAGAGGAGGGGGGGGGGAGTCTACTGACATCACAACTCCACCCACCGAGCTCCAGACAACAGATCCACTCACAGAATCTGCAGTTTTTCAGTTCTTATAACAGACAGAGGGGAGACATTTGACAGGTAAGGATACATGCAGGAGGCTTGTATATCTTTATAGATCAGCACTATGGCAGTAGTTTAGAAAGGATGAGAGTGGGTTTACATCCACTTTAAGCTCCAGGTAAATATTTAAACGCACCATTTATATCCTATAAATAAAGTAAATCTGCGCTAAAGAATGCTAAATGTGAAATGTTCAAATAGCTGCTGCGCACTATGCCATGATACCAGACATTAAAGAAGCAATGTACAAACAATGCAGCACTTAAATTAACATGTGGTGCTACCTCCGCAGGAGCCGCTTAAGTTTGTTCAGTCCGTTACTCTGCCCTTCAACCCCAAGAACCGTCTAAGCCCCTTTTGGCACATTTAGCAACAGGGTTAGTGGAACTGCACAATAAAAAGACACACAGATACAATTCAACTGTTTTAGCTCTCTCAGGTTTACTCAATCAAGAAAAGAGACTTAAAGGCTGGGTTCACACTACTACACTACTTTCATCCTACTTTGCTCTGTGTTCAATGTTTCCCTATGAGAGCATCTTGTAGCGTCCTACACAAGTCGGTCCGACTTTGAAAATGCTCCCTGTACTACTTTTGGTCCTACATTGATCCTACTTCAGGCCCATTGAATATCATTGAAGTCGGACCAAAGTAGTATCCTGTTCATGAAAGTAGGATGGATGTAGGACCAATGTAGGATAAATGTAGGACCAATGTAGCAGAGCAAAGTAGGATGAAAGTAGTGTAGTAGTGTGAACCCAGCCAAAGGGGTATTAGTCAGCTAAGTCCTGGATGAACGGCCAAGAAACAGTTCTTAAAAACAGTCAAATTTGCAACAATCAGTAGGTAATGCCAATAAACACAATAAAGGACAATCAGTAAATAGATTCCTCAAAAAATATTATTGGTTGCTGTATTACTACTGCTAAAGAGGAACCCCAGGCCAGCCTATAATACCTTTAATCCTAGTAAGAAATTAAGTAATATAGATACCAGTAATGTGCCCCTTTTAGGCTCAATAAGGTAAGTGTTCGGAGTACAAGGCCTTGTAAATGTCTTCACCGGCAGCTGGAGCTCATAGAAGGCAAAACATCCTCAGAGTCTAATGAAAGGAAATCATTAGGCAGCACAGAGTATTTGATATGGCAGTAACAGGTCCTATTTACTCTTCTAAACTATATCTGCCTGCAGTGTTCAAAAGTGGGTAGTTCGTCAGCAAAGTGAGCAATTGCCCACTCACCAGTCCTGCGACAAAAGCACAAGGAGTACTTTGCCAGCCCCCTCATTGCAATGCAGGATGGGCTTTGTAGCCCCGCCCATTTAAGTAGTCAGTGGGGCAATTTGGTGATTGAACTTCATGTCCCATGGTCCTCTGCTGCTGATGCCTGATTGGCTCTCTCTCCCTGCCAATAGGGACAGAGAAGAGAGAGCAAAGCAGACGGATGCCTGTCAGCGCTGCTCGCTTTGCTTTTGAGTTAGTGAGGAGAGAGGGGGGAGGAATCCCCTACAGGGACTGACAGGCGCACTCTCCCTCAGCGGGTGCCGTGTCAGTTTCCATGCAGTCTGGCAGCGGCCAGCTTGACAAGGCTGCAGGTGACAGAGCGGCCATCTGCTACACGAAAAAAAAAATATATAAGAGATATACACAAATCACATTAATAAGTGATGAAAAATATTAGTGACTCCCACAAAGGAAAAAAAAAACATTCATAAAGTCCAAAATTAGAAGGATTCAAAGCGGTTGATCAAAATATAGGCTCATCATGGATCTTTGTGAATACACCTCCAGGGACCAAATGCCATGAGATAAACAGCTGACAATACTAGAAAAAACAGCAATCAGTGCACAAATGTTACAAATAAAACTAAATTGATTTCAAGCTGAACACCAACAGAGGCAATCACAAAAAAACTCAAAAAATATAAATGACAAATAATAATAAAAGTGCAGCGCAAATAAAGTCCTTGACTGAAGAATCAAGAATTAAGATGACACCCAGTGAAATAGCAAAAATCTTCGGCAAATGTGATGATATCCTCCATGGAGGAGCTCCACCCACCGCTGACGAAGTCCAATCCGGACATAACGTGCGTACGGGGGATGAGCTTTTCCTGTGACGTCACCTGCGTCCTTTCTGCTGCTGCTCGTGGCTGTTGCTTTGAGTTTTTATTTTATTTTATATTGCCAATCGCCTACTGGCCAGTTGTTTTCTGGCAGATTGTCTGCAGACATACCAGATTGACTGTAGTATGGTGAAGTGCTGTTTTTTACCTTTCCCTGGAATAAATACAGTCTACACTTAGAACGTGTTTTTTATTTTTTTATTCCGCATTGGACCTACTATTCACTGCTACATTAGACTCCACTGCATCATCTCCCTTATAGCGAGAACAAGCTGTATTTGACCACTTGTGAAAACATATGGTCCATCTCATCTGGTAAGGAGGCACTTCTTATACTGGTGGGGGATATCATCACATTTGCCGAAGATTTTTGCCATTTCACTGGGTGTCATCTTTATTCTTGATTCTTCAGTCAAGGACTTTATTTGTGCTGCACTTTTATTTTTATTTGACACAGTTGACAATGGCCTCTATAGCCGCTGTATCACACTTATGGCTCAGACCCTCTCTGAAGAAATGTCTTCTCCACATCTACACAAGTCTCTCAGTTGCACTGCTTCAAAAGGAATCGGTTACATTCACTCCCAGACAACCTCAAACGTCCATCTCTCGCTAACTTCTGACGTGTGACTTCAGACCAACCGCACTGAGCCATAAGTGCGATACAGTGGTTATAGAGGCCATTGGCAACTGTGTATCTCATGGTGTTTGGTCTCTGGAGGTGTTTTCACATGGATCCATGATATGTTCCTGTAAGCGCAGTGTGTGCTTGGTTGGTGACACTCTGGCTATCCTCTCATCTCTATTTCCCAACATGGCATGTGGGACTGTCATTTTGATCAACCGCTTTGAATCCTTCTTATTTTTGACTTTATTCATGTTTTTTTCCTTGGTGGGTGTCGCTAATATTTTTCATGACTTATTAATGTGATTTAAGTATTCACATGTTTTTTTTTTTTTTGTATGTTAATTTAAGCGCTGCACTGTTTGTATATTGTACCATTTATATCTTAACATTGGGCATGGCTAAGAAAAAATAAACAAAAAACAATTAGTCCCCCAGCAGGTGCAATATTAACCTCAAGTGCGACTGTCCCTTGCATTAATCCATTTCACAGTAAGATGTCCACAGTCTTCCAGCTGAATTACTCAACAGCATTCAACCTAGAAAATTTAGAACATAGTGGGGTTTTGCAAATAGACGGCATACTTTGCAATACCCAATCACATACAAGAGAAACATTTGTTTTTAGCTTGCACTTGAGTGCGTCACCTCATTTACTAAGCTCTGGAGTGCAACCAGACTTTCAAAGTGACAAGTCTATTTGCCTTTAGAAAATCAACCCCATTGTATGTGCAGGATGTTACTGATCCACCCCATTAGGGGGCATCACTATAGTACCCTGCACTCACACTAACCTTACCCATTGAGCCATTAGAAGATATGTGGAGGAAGAGGAACCTGCAGCATCACATGGCCAGCTTGAAGACCAGAAAAGATAAGTATTGAAAGAATTTATAAAATACTGCCTATGGAAACTCTGGGGGTAGTAAGGAGCAATGGGGAGGGACAAAGCCCAGACTTAGGGGCAGATTCACGTACAATTGCATGGGCGCAGCGTATCTGAGATACGCTACGCCGCCGTACCTTACCTGGCTTTGTTTTGAATCCAGAAAGAATTTGCGCCGTAAGTTACGGCGGCGTAGTGTATCTCTCGTGGCGTAACAGCGCAGAATTCAAATGCGGCGAGTAGGGGGCGTGTTTCATTTAAATGAAGCGCGTCCCAGCGCCAAACGAACTGTGCATGCGCCGTCCCTAAATTTCCCACTGTGCATTGCGCTAAATGACATCGCAAGGATGTCATTGGTTTTGGCGTCCAGCCCCATTCACGGACGACTTACGCAAACGACGTAGAATATTTAAAATCATACGCGGGAACGACGGCCATACTTAACATTGAGTACGCCACCAAATAGCAGCTTTAAAAAAGCCGAAAAAAAACGACGTAAGAAAATGCGACGCCCGCTCGTACGTTCGTGGATCATCGGAAATAGCTAATTTGCATACTCGACGTGGAAAACTACTGAAACGCCACCCAGCAGCCGCCGGAAAATTGCATCTTAGATCCGACAGCGTACACCTGTCGGATCTAACACAGATGCCGTCGTATCTGTTTGGTGGATACCAACCAAAAGATACGACCCACAAAATTTGAAATTACGCGGCGTATCAACAGATGCGCTGGCGTAATGTCTTTGAGGCTCTGCCCCTTAGTCTCTAAAGCAAAACTACAGGTATGAATTTTATTGTATTGTTACATTGATCCAGTTTGGACCAATGTAAGTATGCATATACCATACTGCTGTGGAAGCAGAGAATCACCGTAATAGTTGCCTCTACTTCAGTGATCGCCACTCTCTACCAGGTCTCTGCAAAGGTGCCATTCACAGAACTGCTTGCATGTTTCTCAATTGACGCAAAGCATTCTTAGACTGGAAGAGGTGAAGATAGTGACATCACCTCCCCACTTTTACACCTCGTCTAGTCAAAGACCCAGAAGACAGTGATGATCACTGTAGTAGAAGTTACTACTACAGTGATTGTCAGCTTACACAATGGTCCAACGGGCATGGCATATACATACTTACATTAGTTCAAGCTGAACTAATATAACTATGCATTTCAATTCATACCTGAAGTTCATCTGTAACTGTAACAAAGAATGTGGTGTCACTCTTCCGGCTATGCTGTCTGACAGAGCTTTATAAAAAAAAGTGTCAGGACAGAATTTGTTCCTTTTGCAGATAACGCGATTCAAATAGATGTAGAGTTTAGCTTTAAGCTTGAAATGTAGTAGATATATTTTGCTGCCCTAAAAGAGTAAACTGACCTCAGTCTGTACAAAAGTGACACACACATTTCCCACAGAATAGGCTAAATATTGCAAATAATGTCTCTCATGTTTGTGAGTTGTAATATGGGGTTACGCCGAAGTGTGCTAAAGACTGTGATTACTGCTCAATGGAAGGATCTGATCTCTTTTTATTGAGCCAGCCTTTGGTTTATTCTTCTGCCGAATGAGGGCTGATTGTCGTACATTCAGCAGATGTACAGTATAATACAGGCTAAATGAGAGCGTGTTGAGACTATGGGAGTCATTTAAAGGTTCTTTTCTCTGATTAGACACTTCTATTGTGCATGCCCTCTCCCCAGCGCCTCTGATATTGGTTAAACATAAAGGGGAAATCCGGCAGCTGACTGGAGCACATGAGACACCCTGGCAGCTGCACGGGGGCACTGCCAACTCTCCGGCAGCACACCCGGCAGATGTTCAGAACATGGCGGCCGCTCGACTGGTTCTTCTACGCATTCCCAGGCCACCATCAGCAACGCTTTTCTAGCTTGCCGCTTCCAGGCAAATTCCTTCCGACATTCTTCACATTGTACAAATATTAATATTTATTAGATCAACTTTACAATGTGTTTTCCGCAATACTCAACATATCTCTCTAACAAGCTGCAATGCCACACAGGGTCGAGGGATATAGCCATACTTGTTTGTTTTATTGTATTCACTACATAATTACATGTGCTGCCTAGAGGAGACTGATGGTTGGAATACAGATTATAATATCTGGGAAGGAAAGATTCAGCAGAATGTTCGGAGAGTAAACAGCCCCGATGGTAATTTACTTCTTTGTTTTAGTCAAGGACTAAAGCCTCGTACAGACGATAAGACTTTCGTACGACCAACGTCCATTTTTTGTGGCATGCTAGTCTAATGTCGAAAGTTAAGAGGTTACTCACAATTCGAAAATTTTCGTACGACAGAATACGTTAGAAGTGACGTAATGTGTTGAATAGTTTTGTATGTATTCTTTCGTTTCTGAGCATGCATAGTCTTGCTCTTACAATTTTTTTCATATGAAAACTGTACTGATGAAACAAATAAACGACTTTGAGTTTCCATCCAACTAAAATTTTATAGTCTGCACATCCAGCATTTGTCTGATGAAAAAGCGAAAATCGGCTGTCGAAAGCACAATACTAACAATCCGAAAATCGGCAGTACGAATGTTTCCATCCGATTTTTGTATCGTGTGTATGGGCCTTTGTGTGTAATGATACATGTACCTCTGTTCTTCTGTGTGCTCACACCTCACTGTTCTTTGTATATGTAAGCGTTTTGGCAGAAAAAAAGTGGAGGCTGCCAGCATCCTTAAAGGGGTTGTAAAGCTTTGCTTTTTTTCACCTTTTCATCATAAACGCTCTGGCTTCTCAGCTGTTCTTGGCTCTTCATTGGAGATTGATAGCAGCGCAGCCAATGGCTCCCACTGCTGTCAATCTAATGAATGACGCGGCGCACCGGGGGTGGGGCCGAGTGATACACTTGATGGCTATGGCCGCCACTGTATCACACGGGAGCTCTCCCGCAAGATAACCCCCTTAGTTTATAGCCGCCCCGTCGCGATCGCTCCCTGTAACTGAAGAACGGGGAGAGCCGTATGTAAACACGGCTTCCCCGTGCTTCACTGTGGCGGCTGCATCGATTGAGTGATCCCTTTTATAGGGAGACTCGATCGATGACGTCAGTCCTACAGCCACACCCCCCTACAGTTGTAAACACACACTAGGTGAACCCTAACTCCTACAGCGCCCCCTGTGGTTAACTCCCAAACTGCTACTGTCATTTTCACAATAAACAATGCAATTTAAATGCATTTTTTGCTGTGAAAATGACAATGGTCCCAAAAATGTGTCAAAATTGTCCGAAGTGTCCGCCATAATGTCGCAGTCACGAAAAAAATCGCTGATCGCCGCCATTGGTAGTAAAAAAAAAAAAAATCATAAAAAAGCAATAAAACTATCCCCTATTTAGTAAACACTATAAATTTTGTGCAAACCAATCGATAAACGCTTATTGCGTTTTTTTTTACCAAAAATAGGTAGAAGAATACGTATCGGCCTAAACTGAGGAAAAACATTTTTTACATATGTTTTTGGGGGATATTTATTATAGCAAAAAGTAAAAAATGTTGCATTTTTTTCAAAATTGTCGCTCTATTTTTGTTTATAGCGCAAAAAATAAAAACCGCAGAGGTGATCAAATACCACCAAAAGAAAGCTCTATTTGTGGGGAAAAAAGGACGCCAATTTTGTTTGGGAGCCACGTCGCACGACCGCGCAATTGTCTGTTAAAGCGACGCAGTGCCGAATCGCAAAACCTGGCCTGGGCATTTAGTGGTTAACAGCGGCTCCCTGTTTTTCTCCGCAGCTGAATGTAAAAAAAAGACAATTGCTGGCAATAAAAAAATGTAACAAATAAACAGCGTAGGGGTCCCTGCCCCAATCCATACCAGGCCCTTTGGATTTTAAGGGGAACCCCATGCCAAAATTCTACGAAAAATGGTGGAGGCCCTCCCAAATCTATACTAGACCCATATCCGAGCATGCAGCCTGGCAAGCCAGGAAAGAAGAGGAGACCAGTGAGCACCCCCCACACCTTTCTGAACCATACTAAGCCACATGCCCTCAACATGGGGGGGTGCTTTGGGGCTGGGTAAATAAGCAAATAAGAACACACACACAGTTTTTGACAACTCCTTTATTAAAAAAAAAAAAAAAACAGTGTCCCAAGGTGTAGATCCATCATCAATCATGATGAACGCTGACCCAAAAACATAAGGGAAATAAAAGATGAGTTTCCCGCCCTCTTGTGATGCCATCGACCGAGGCATGCTGGGTTGATGATCGCACAAGGGTGGCACACAATGACATCGCTCGGTGGCCCCACATTTTAGTTCATTTAGCGTCGGGAGGCAGCAGAGCTGTCAAACAGCGGCAGCCTTCCTCAGGTGCTTTTTTTTGGGGGGGTTGGCAGCTGGCATCTATCTTTATTGACAATTTATCTACACTGGGGGACAGTTTTTTTATTTTATTTTTTTGATAAAGGACTTGTCAAAAACTGTGTGTGCATTTTTATTTATCTTTTGCCACTCTTTTGGTTAATGAGTAGGGGTACAATGTACTCCATACTCATTCACATGGTGGGGTCTGGGGGCCCACTTGATTCCCATAAAGCACTCCCCACAACCACCGGGCCAGGGATGTGAGGAAGAGTCACTTGTCCTCATCAACATGGGGACAAGGTGCTTTGGCGTGGGGTCCCCCTCAAAATCCATACAAGGCCCAAGATTCTGGTATGGATTTGGGGGGCCCCACAATGTTTTTTTTTTTTTTTAGCATGGGGTTCCCATTAATGTCCATACCAGACCCAAAGAATATTATTCAGACCTATCTAAGGTAGGTGGGATAGATGCAGAAATGGTGATGATCATAATAGTACCAAAAGAAGGAAAAGGCCCTCTTCAACCCATATCTTATAGACCAATCTCTCTGTGCAGATGTTAAACTACTGGCAATAATTTTAGCCAGTAGATTAAGTAAATTAATCTACACTATAATCCACACTGACCAGTGTGGATTTATCCATGGCCGATCAACATCGTTGAATATAAGGAGATTGTTTTTAAATTTACAAATACCAGTAGAGGAGATGGGATCAAGAGTTATATTGTCCCTCGACCCTGTCAAAGCATTTGACAGCAGTGAGTGGCATTACTTGTGGTTGGCACTTTCAGCCTTTAATATCAGTACGGTCTTTACAAAAATTGTTAAATACTGACCCAAGGGTGAAAGTAAAGATTAATGAAAGGGTTTCAGAATGTTTTTCACTGTTCCAGGGCACAGGGCAGGGGTGCCCATTGTCGCCCTTGCTTTTTGCTCTGGCGGTAGAACCTTTGGCCATAGCCATGAGAGCAGCGGGAGGTGTAAGAGGCTTTAGGAGAGGGGTAGACGAAGAAAAGATTTCGCTATATGCGGATGATATCCCTTTGTTCTTAGGAGATGCGAACCAGTCGCTAACGACAGCGATGGATATTATAAAAAGATTTGGCATGTTCTCTGGGCTATCCATAAACTGGGAGAAATCTGCCTTTCTTCCAGTGATGAACTGGAATGGGAGCTACCTGAGAGCACTAGACACCTGCAGGTAGTGGAAAGCTTTAAATACTTGGGAATAAATATACAGTATCTAACAAAAGTCAGTACACCTCTCACATTTTTGTAAATATTTTATTAGATATTTTCATGTGACACCACTGAAGAAATTACACTTTACTACAATGTAAAGTATTGAGTGTACAGCTTGTATAACAGTGTACATTTGCTGTCCCCTCAAAATAACTCAACATACAGCCATTAATGTCTAAACCACTGGCAAACAAAGTGAGTACACCCCTAAGGGTATATGTCCAAATTGGGCCCAATTAGCCATTTTCTCTCCCCGGTATCATGTGACTTGTTAGTGTTACAAGGTCTCAGGTGTAAATGGGAAGCAGGTGTGTTAAATTTGGTGTTAAGGCTCACTCTCTCATACTGGTCACTGGAAGTTAAACATGGCACCTCATGGCAAAGAACTATCTGAGCATCTGAAAAAAAGAATTGTTGCTCTACATAAAGATGGCCTAGGCTATAAGAAGATTGCCAAGACTCTGAAACTGAGCTGCAGCACAGTGGCCAAGACCATACAGTGGTTTAACAGGACTCACTACTTTACATTGTAGCAAAGTGTAATTTCTTCAGTGTTGTCACATAAAAAGATATAATAAAATATTTACACAAATGTGAGGGGTGTAGTCAGTTTTGTGAGATAATGTATATCTTAAAGTATTGGAAATGGACCTTCAGCTCTCTAGCAGGGTAAAGTGGGAGGAAGATGTGGGTGAATTTACAGACACCCAATGGGATGGTATAATAACCTCAATAGACTTGTTGTCCCTCTCAGCAGCCCAGAAACTTGCACAAATTTACATTATTCATAGAGCATATTATACACCAAAAAGATTATTTACATTTGGGAGATGCCCAGATGCATCTTGTCCCAGGTAAACTGTATGGCTGAAATGGCATTTGCATCAAAACTGTGCAGGACACTTTTTTTGGAATGGATGGGTTTTTACACCTATGCAATCCAATTCCTGCACCATTTCACAGTTCTCACTGCAATCTGCAAACCGATATGGGGGTGTCATTAATTTTACATTGACACCCATAACAGTTTGCAAAGGGCAGCGTGAACGGCCGACAAGCAGCATGCAATGCAGGAATCGCACTGGAATCTCGCCGATTCCTGCATTGCATATATGTGAACTAGGACTCAAGTGGGTTTACACTGATGTACTGTGGCTCAGTTGCAGTGCCGGTGTATACACAGATTTCCTGCATTTATCTCCATTTCACTACAGTCCCACAGACTTCTATTAGATTACACATTTTTGCAACATTTTCTGAAAGCGCATCAAATGTTCTCTATACTGAATCTTTGGTGTGCTTTCAGAAAACACAGTAAAATGACACAAGCTAATAGAAGTGGGGATTAAATGCAGAAAAACTGCATATACACTGCGACAAACTCTAGGACACCAGTGTGAACCCAAAGGCTTCAGGATGCTGTGTAATGTAAAGGCGTCCAGAGGTGCAGGGGGTTGTGTAATGTAAAGGCGTCCAGAGGTGCAGGGTGCTGTGTAATGTAAAGGGGTCCAGAGGTGCAGGGGGTTGTGTAATGTAAAGGGGTCCAGAGGTGCAGGGGGTTGTGTAATGTAAAGGGGTCCAGAGGTGCAGTTGTGGAGAGGGGGTACACAGTAGTGACAAAGAGATATTGAAAGATGCAGGAGGCACAGTCGGGTGTTTTTACATTTTAACGTGGGGGGGGGGCGCATTTTTAACCCCCCGCTAGCGGTCGAGAAAAGGGTTAAATGCGACAGTGTATCGCCGCTGCTGAATCGCCCCCCCCCCCCCTGAAAAAATTTCAGCGGATGCTTATATTAGGCTAGGAAGGGGATTACCTGGAAGCAGATAAAGCCTAGGATGCCTCTGTAATAGAGTGGCTGAGGATGGTTAATAATACAATAATGAGGGAAAAACAAGCTTATATAAGAAGGGGAGGCAAACTTTGATTTTAGAAGATATGGAAAGCATGGATTGGAACTTCAGGATTGGTACCTGAACCTGAAAATATATAGAAAGTTTGTACCATATTAATTTTAACAAAGAAATAGGGAGGGGGGAGTGGGAGAGCGAGATGGTAGGAGAGGAGGAGAGAGGTAAATGGAATTCATGTGTATGTATTTATGGAAATGGATTTTGTTGTTTTTGTATAAAGAATTTGCATATTGTAAAAACAAAATAAAAATGACTGGAATGAAAAAATAAAAATACAAGATTACAAAATAAGAAAGGTGCATGTTTAGAACATCAAGCTATATAGAGCAAGGGAGGAAGGGAATTATAAGGATAAATAGGAATGTAAGGATACCATCTGCAGGATAATTCTAGTAGTTTCCAACCCAGAAACCAAACGGAGAGTATTCTTGAACTGCCCAGGCAGGTGATAGGATCCTTCTCATAACTGAAAAAAATAGGAACTGTTAAAGGGGTTGTAAAGGTAATTTTTTTTTTCCCTAAATAGCTCCCTTTACCTTAGTGCAGTCCTCCTTCACTTACCTCATTCTTCCATTTTGCTTTTAAATGGCCTTATTTCTTCAGAGAAATCCTCACTTCCTGTTCTTCTGTCTGTAACTCCACACAGTAATGCAAGGCTTTCTCCCTGGTGTGGAGTGTCGTGCTCAACCCCTCCCCTGTAATACAAGAGAGTCAGGACACTCTCTACGTTGCAGATAGAGAAAGGAGCTGTGTGTTAGTGGGTGTCCTGACTCTCCTGTAGTCCAAGGGAGGGGACGAGCACGACACTCCACACCAGGGAGAAAGCCTTGCATTACTGTGTGGAGTTACAGACAGAAGAACAGGAAGTAAGGATTTCTCAGAAGAAATAAGGACATTTAAAAGCAAAATCAAAGGATGAGGTAAGTGAAGGAAGACTGCACTAAGGTAAAGGAAGCTATTTAGGAAAAACATTTTTTACGTTTACAACCCCTTTAAGGCAAGAGGGCAAATTGGTATGGTGCATAGAAAATGACTGAAAACAAGATAAAAGAAGTGGGAGAGGAAAAATAAAAGAGGGAAGGGGTTGTAGTATGGGACAGGGGGTAGAGATAAGCACAAAATCTACAATGAAGATTAATCAATCATTTGAAAATTAAAGATGTTGAGAAGCTGTTCTATAATGACCACAAATTAGGCTTTTATAGGTAAATATCATGCATAAAATACACTAAATGCACATAATCTTATAGTAAGATTTTAGTTCAAACAAATGGTCCAGCGATGGGGTCTCTTGAAAGTACTGTATTGTGGTGTGCTGGAATCGAAAATAGAAAATCGTGTCTTTTATTTATTTTTTGCACAAACCTGCACTGCATTAATGCATGGTGTGTTTATGAAAGGCAGTGTGTAAATGGTAAACTAAATGATGAAAAATAAAAATATGAAAAGAATGTTTCTTACATGTGAACAGAATCAGAATTTATCTGCTGCATCGATTTTATGGAATTACAACTATTTTAATTTTATGGTGTGAAAATACAGTTTTGTTGTGTTATAAAATATGGCCCATTCCGTCTTTCTAGAAGAGGAACAGGGAGCAGTCGATAAAGCTTTGATCACCTCCATCTATAATGTATGATCTGCCTCTTAAACTACTGTCGATAGCTCTGCAGGACTAAAAATGAAGGATTATGTTTACTGTTTTCTATACTGTACCCATCCGGCTTGTTTTATGTTCCCACCAGGCTAAGGTTGAGAGTGATAGACAGCAAGCTGTCCTATTTCGACTTTTTAAGGATGATTGATGATGGAAGGGCTTCTAAGTATGGACAAAGGCAAGAGCAGATCGTGCCAACAGAGGACCTACAAACTCTCAGCCCACAGAAGATCCTTGTTAGGCTGAAAGAAGCAGTAAAGGCATCACAGGACAAGCTGTATAAAGTAAGAGGGGAACTCTGAAGCTGCTCCATGGACTGGTTTCTCAACTCTAGCAAGCAAATTTATCATTTAGACCTATGGAGGTTCACACAAAAAGTGAACCTCCGCTTTTTGGATCCCCCTCCGGTGTCACATTTGGCACCTTTCAGGGGGAGGGGGGGTGCAGATACCTGTCTGAGACAGGTATTTGCACCACTTCCGGGTTCGGATCCCCACGGGGAATCCAGCCTGTGACGTCACCCTCCCGCTGTCTTCTGGGAAACACTGTTCCCAGGAGAGAGCGGGGACCAGTGACGGCGCGCCGCGATCCTCGAGCATGCGCAGTAGTGAATCGGGCAGTGAATCCGCAAGGCTTCACTTCCTGATTTAGAAAAAACAAGCTGCGCAATAGATGTGAAAATTCAAACAAAAAACCCCCAAAAATGTGAAATAATTATAATATTGGTGTGTTAAATTCACTTCAACAAGTAGGTTGCCCTATTTGTATCACAGTCTGATGAGTCCCAGTGAAAAAAGGTGAACAAATAAAAGTCCTCTTTCCCAAAAAAAGACGCATCAGATGATGGTCAAAGGCTAAAGATATGCTGTCCTCCTATAGGTAAATTAGTGACATCAAACCAAAAAAAACATGCGTTGACTTGATTCTGAGCATGCGTGGGTTTTTAACCAATGCTTTTGCATACTAACCGTCGGTTTTGACCTATCGGTTAGGCATCCATCGGTTCAATTTTAAAGCAAGTTCTAAAATTTTTGACCGAAGGATAACTGACCGATGGGGACCACACACCATCGGTTTGGACCGATGAAACGGTCCTTCAGTCCGTTTCCATCGGTTTTGACCGACCGCGTGTACGCAGCCTTACACAGCCCGTTCACTCCGGGACTCCGCTTTACCCTACGTTGTTTCGTCACAAATGACTTCTTCCTGGGGTACTGACTCAGTACACGCAGTAAACGCAAAACAACAAAACGGGAAGGGGGCTGGGATGCCTAAACTTATATTATAAACCCAATGTGTGAAAGGAGCAAGAAGTTTTATACACATAGCTCTATTCCTACCATATTGGGTGTGGGCCTTTGTTCCATTAATCCCTGAACCTGCAATGTATAAGGCTACTACATGTAATTTAAAATGCCATGTGTCATTTCTAATACACTGGCAGTAATTATTTTAAATTTTTTAACTCGGAGAGTGAACTCATGAAAAAATAAAATAAAATAATATGATAAAAAAACGAAAAAGTCAAATTTAAATTACATTATAAATGACGTTAAAATGTATTTGGACTTTTACAAGTATCTTGTTAAAGCGGATCTCCCACGCCAGATACGTTTTTTTTTTAATTGGCTATGTAAAACTTAAATTACCTTAACCTCTGCAACTCATGTGTCCTGTCTCCGCCGGCCGCTCCGCCGCTTTGCAGTGTGAAATAATACGTTCTATTCCCCCTTCCGGTGTAGGCACCATTTTAACTGTGGGAATAAGCCCACAGCACGGCACTTCCTTTTCCAGGTGGATGCTGATGTCCCAGCATCCACCGCTAGATCTCGCGCATGCGCGCGAGCAACGGGGACCATCGGCTTTGGCGTGTGTTGCCATGAAATCGCGCGATATTTTGTCTAACATGGGAAGAATACGATATCAACGGAGCTATGAAACGAGCTCCCAGAAATCACTGCGCGGGACAGGAAACAAAGAGAAACCCGAGCAAAAACCCGAGGAAGGCAGACCGGAAGACCATCTAGTTTTATGGTACTGTGATTATTATTTTTTTTTAAATATCGGTTTCTGCATAGTTTTGGAGCATTATTAATTATGCGATCATGTTAAATTTTGGGTGGAGATCCGCTTTAATGTATCATGAATACTTGGGAAGAAGAATGGTTGCTGCCCACTGTGGTTGGTCCTAGTACTACACTCAGAAACCATAATATATGTGAGGCAGAGTCTAATCATACTGTAGACTACCATTAAATTATAATGGGTGATGGTGAGTGAATGTATGGAAGGAATTGGGATCAGATCATGGGTCAATTTCAATCACCCATCTCCTAGCCCCACCATATCTATGAATAAATCATAACTAATACCCATTGTAGGATTAGATATATAAAGCTTAATTTAATGATATTAATGTTAGTAAACTGTTCAAAAATGCTACCAAGAGGTGAAAAAGTCAAACAACCCAAATTTTGAGAAAATGTAAATAAAAAAAAATAATTGAAAACATTTAAAGGGGAAAGATTATCCGTGAAAGGAAAAAAAATAAATATAAAAAGTATGGGAGTGCCCCGGGGAGCTCAGATCAGGTTCACATTCACGTAATCAGCTGTTATCTATAAACGCATTAATGTCTATATCTATGTTCAACCCGTACGGTGTGTAGCACCGTACCTGGTGGATCCATTCCATTTCCATTCTGGATATTTCCCTGACCAAAGAGCCACTCCTCCAGTGTGGACTGTAATGATCTATACCCAAAAATACTGTGTTGGCAGGGTTGTGTTTGTGGTGTAGATCGTAGTGCCTTGAAACCGAATGATCTTTGTACCCACTTTTGATGTTTGCTATGTGCTCCCCTTCCGTACCTGCATCGCTTCCTGATTCCCTCACCGAGGATGGCGGCGGAAGCAGCCGAGGACCGAGCGATAGCTCAGCCTCGGCTGCTGACATCGCGGGCACGCTGGGCAGGCAAGTGTCTATTTTTTCAAAGTCAGCAGCTGCCGTATTTGTAGCTGCTGTTTTAAAAAAAAAAAATCAAAGTGAGCGTATTATAAAAAATGCATTAACAGAGATTACCTTCAGTGCACATCATATGATAAAACAATTAGTAGAGCCAGAACTATGCTGAAACTATATGCTGATCTTGACTTCCCTTTATTATATGTTGGTGCTACAGAAATACATGGTGCCATAAAGTAAAACTTTAGTGTGGCTGCCAACATTATTATTATTATTATACAGGATTTATATAGAGCCAACAGTTTACACAGCACTTTACAATAAAAAAGGGAGACAATACAGTTATAATACAATAAAATACAAGAGGATTAAGAGGGCCCTGCTCAGATGAGCTACCAATCTAATAGGGTGGGGCAGGTGGTACAAAAGGTTGTAACTGTGGGGAATGAGCTGATGGAAGTGGTAAAAGATTAGTTGGAGACGTGATAGGCTTCCCTGAAGAGGTGAGTTTTCAGGGATCGCCTGAAGGTAGCAGGAGTAGGGGATAGCTGGACAGGTTGAGGTAGCGAGTTCCAAAGGATGGGAGAGGCTCTGGAGAAATCCTGAAGACAAGCATGAGAGGAGGAGACGAGAGAGCTTGAGAGTAGGAGGTCTTGAGAAGAAGGGAGAGAACGGTTTGGGTGATGTTTGGAGACAAGATTGGTGATGTAGCTCGGGGCAGAGTTGTGGATGGCTTTGTAAGTTGTGGTCAGTATTTTGAATTTAATTCACTGGGCAATTAGGAGCCCGTGGAGGGATTGGAGGAGAGGGTTGGCAGACATTGAGCGGTTGGTAAGGTGTTTTTCGCGATGTGGGCTTTAAGGACGTGAAAATAACGCGCATGCTCAGAAGCAAGTTATGAGACGGGAGCGCTCGTTCTGGTAAAACTACCGTTCGTAATGTAGCACATTCATCACGCTGTAACAGACTGAGAAGCGCAAATCGTCTCTCACCAAACTTTTACTAACACGAAATTAGCAAAAGCAGCCCCAAGAGTGGCGCCATCCGAATGGAACTTCCCCTTTAGAGTGCCGTCGTACGTGTTGTACGTCACCGCGCTTTGCTAGACCTTTTTTTTTTCACGATCGTATGTAGGCAAGGCCGGCTTAACAATAATCGGGTTGAAATTTTTTTTTTTCTAGACCATTGAAAATGGTCGTGTGTACGCGGCAGAAGGATTGGTAAGGCTGAAAAGGGCTGAAATATATATTATATTTTTGTTTTTGAGTTTAGAAATGCTTTACGGACAGCTGTCCTCTCCCCCCCCTGCTTTTATTATACTTGGTCTGCCATTTCCTGTAACATTGTGTGCAACAGTCCCAGAGAGGGACAAAATATATTGTGCTGAGATTTATTGTTTTTACTGAAAAACATGACGGTTGGAGACCGCGGAGCCAATAAAATCACTGCGCATTTTACTGTGTACTTTTCCCAAAGTGACTGAGAAAAATAATTCACCTCCTTTCCTATCACCTTCAGGCATTTTCCTCGTTTGATAAGGACGACACCGGAACAATAAAGCCTTTTGAATTACATCGAATTCTTGACAGTTTCTGTTTTAAGCTAACGGACAAGCAATTCATGTACCTGCTGAGCAAACTGTCGCTGAACGAGGAGCGCACAATAGACTGGAAGGATTTCCTACACAATTTCTCCAGCTCTGAGGTTCGTACAACTGCCATTTGCGTGAGCAGAAAAAAAAAAAAGGCTTGTGTCTGTTGTTTCCACATGAAGAAATGCAGAATAAAACCTGCAATTTTACCTGTAAGTGTCTGTTAGACACATGACCGATCCGCGCTGATAAACTTGATGCTGACATTTAAAACAATATAAGATGCTCTCTGAACAAACGGCTTTGTCATAACCGCCTCCGCTTGTCTGAATCTTCAATAGTTTACTCCTTATAAATGTACAGATGTGTTGACGAATGGAAGAGTTTGTCTGAATGCTACTGCAAACATACATAAATTAAAAAAAAAAAAAACATGCCCACAGAATAGTATGTCATAGTAATAATTTGCCAGTGCTATACACTATTTAAAATTGCTTTTGTATGGTCAACAGAGGAAGAACTTTGGTGAGCATAACTGAGCCCAGTGTGTTTAACATCTTAATGCCCAGTGGCTCAATTTCTTGAAACCAGAGTGGCTCCCAGGGACAGAATTGTTATTAATTATAGCCCAATACTAAAGTACAGTGTTGCCAACCGTCAGTATTTTTACTGGCAGCCAGTAAAAAACAGACAATTTTCTCCTGCCCGTAAATGCCAGTAAAAGTGAAAGGTTTAAATAAGTGATCCCTCCACCGTTAAGAATGGCTCACCTTAAGGTATGGACCCCTGTTTTACCAGGCAGTCATACCAGCAGAAATCGATAGATAGATTGGTGCAATATGTGGATAGCAAACTTCTTAGGCTTGGCAGCATTGAGATGGAGGATAAGAAAAAAAAATGATCTAAGTGCTCTCTGCTTAAAAAACGGCTTAGGTTTATTAAAAAGGCTTTAACAGGCTACTCACATTAGCCCGAAAGGCAAAACGGTAGAAAGGAATTTCACACAACATGTGTCTTCTCAGAGATGGCAGCAAGCGACTTCAGGCTCCTTCCCCCATACGCGTTACGTTCCTTTCTGCCGTTTTGCCTTTCGGGCTAATGTGAGTAGCCTGTTAATGCCTTTTTAATAAACCTAAGCCATTTTTAAAGCAGAGAGCACTTAGATCTGTTTTTTTTCTTATCCTCGATCTCAATGCTGCCGAGCCTAAGAAATTTGCTATCCACATATTGCACCAATCTGTCTATCGATTTCTGCTGGTATGACTGCCTGGTAAAACAGGGGTCCATACCTTAAGGTGAGAGTAGCCATTCTTAACGGTGGAGGGATCACTTATTTAAAATTAAAGTCACCGGTGAAGATTTGGAATGGTTGTCACCCTATTCCTTTGGAATTTTTCACTTTTTGGACTGTTTTTTTGCATTATTTATGCACCATTCATGATTAATTTGTTATTGGTATAACAACTGTGTTTTGCACTTTAGTTTAATTGTATTTATATTGCGCTGCACTATTTCCTATACATTTTTGCATCTTTTGGATTTTGTGATTGTCCTGTCAGTGTTCAGCTTGAAAGGTTGCCAGTAAAAAATATTGCTGTGACGCTTGGCTTGGTCTAGAGCTGAGACCATCTGAGTTCCTACTACAGTGTGATCGGGTGGCTCTGGCGGAGGCGGTGCCTGAGCATGTCGCGTAATGTCATGGTGCAATGGAGCCAAGCAGAGCAGCCAGAGCCTCGTGTGTGGGTGTGTGGTATAGGAGCAAAGCAGGCTGGGACCGGGGCCGTCAGTGCTGTTTAGACTTGAGTGGACTGGAGGGATCACTTGGCTTGTAGAGAGACTGTCTCTGTGACCCAGCATGGGATATGTTGTGTCAGTGAGGTCTCATCATCATCTGTTCTGCTGCACACTGCTGTCAGTGTCACTGTTAGAGTAAATTTTATATGTTTGTGCTGCCCATTCTAATTTCCTGCCCTCCTAAAGCCTGTCCCTGAGCTACTTACTTACTATATTGAAAATAAAATAGGAGTGGCGGCCATAAAAATGGTTATCCTCCCCAAACTCCTTTATCTGTTTCAGACGCTACCCATCCCGATCCCGTACGCCCACCTCCGCAAGCTTCAGGGTGATATGCTGAAGTTTGTTTGGAACTATAAAAAACATAGGATTCCTAGGTCGGTCATGACAGCCTCACGAGGAGACGGGGGCCTGGCTTTCCCCAACCTTGTTAAATATTACCAAGCTACCCAGTTACGTGCAGTGGTCTCCTGGTTTCCCCAAAGGTCCTTTAATAAGTGGACGGAGATAGAAAAGATATGGTTAGCCCCGGTCCACCCAAATAGCCTGTTATGGGATGCCGATGTGGGAGTGGGACCTGACCGTTTGTTAGGCTCGATGTCTTTGCTCAGAGGACTCTGGCGTAAGATATCCCGAGAAGTCGGGCTTAAGTCCGAATGCTCCTTACTAAACTCTTTTGTTTGCAACCCCAAAATACCAGATAGCTTGACCCACCAGATGTCTTGGCCCTGGGCTTCGCGAGACCTATTCCATTTTGGACACTTGGTGGACCCCAGGACCCGTAGGCTGCTGACATTCTCGGAGCTCCAGGTGAAACACGACCTGCCCAGACAGGTGTTCTATAGCTACTTACAAATAAGACATTATGCCCAGACAATAGCCCCAAAGCTCCAATTTTCGCAACCGTCCCCATTTGAACGTATTGTCCTGGAGGGGCGCCATAGACGGGGGCTGATCACGGATATCTACCAGCTATTGAACGCATATGATTGGCAAGGGCGGGGGAAGCATGCATATATGCTGAAATGGGAGAGAGAGCTGGAGGAGCCACTGCCGATGGAGGCCTGGCAGGCCGTCTGGAGGCAGGCTGCCAAATCGTCCCTATGCACCCTGTATAAGGAAAACTCATACAAAATTTTGTATTTCTGGTACCAAACCCCGGACATACTCCACAAAATATTTCCATCCACCTCTGACCGATGCTGGCGATGTCATCAGGCCAGAGGCTCTCTCTTCCACATCTATTGGACGTGCCCCCTTATCACCCCGTTCTGGCAGTCCACGCATCAGCTGCTTACCCATCTTTTTGAGGCGCCAATCCCCCTAACCCCTAAACTATTTTTACTAGGCATCTCCCAACCCCGCCTGGCCAAGCCATATAAAAAACTGCTTAGGCACGTGCTAACGGCGGCTAGATGCCTGATAGCCCTTAATTGGAAAAAGACCACACCCCCGTCCCAGGAGGCCCTTTACGCTAGGGTCAAGGACGTGGAGCTGATGGAGCGGATGACAGCCAGGATACGTAATCGCATGGATGCCCACGACGAGGTCTGGAGTGAGTGGCACCGGCGGGAGGACCCGCCGGGGGCGGACGAGGTGGCAGGCGCGGTAACCTAAATCTCCTTTCTCTCTCTTTTCCTCTTTCTTCTCTTGACTCTCCTTTTCTTCTTATACAACTTACTGTTTCGGTGTCACCGTTGACACCAGAGTATAGAAAACGGTTTGAAATGCATAAGTTTGTTGACCTGACTGACGGTAGAGCCAGCTTTTGGAATAGGGCCCCTAGGGCCGGAATCTCAACTCCCCCTCTACCCATAAAGGGCGAGGGTAATATCAGTACTCTTGGATAAGTGTATGATTTGGCTACTGTTATTACCTGCATTTATCTGTATCTTGTGAACCGATTTATACCAATAAAAAAAAAATGTTAATTGGGAAAAAAAGAAAATAAAATAGGAAATATGTTTTTGCTTTATTATCTACCTTAAATCATATTGCTAATTGCACATTGTATTTGTTTGTAGCCTAAATACTCAAATTTGCACTTAAACTGTAATGTTGTAACTTTTGGAAATGCTAGTAAAAACTTGGCTGTGCCAGTAAATTTTGGGTGTTGTGTCAGTAAATTTCAATCTGTTAGCAACACTGCTATAGTACAACACTCAAAATACTATATAACAAGTGTGTGAAGAATTTTCGTAAGCTTAAAGCTAAATTCCAGGTAAGTGATTGTGTGCATAGTAACATTGGTAAGTATACATATATTCTATACCTGGCTAATCCCTGTGGAAGTGGGGAATCACTGTAGTAGCCGCTGCAACTACAATGATTCTCACTGTCTTCCAGGTCCCATGCCCTGCTGCATAGTGAACACCAGGTTGCTTGCTGAGCACAGGCACCATTCAGAAAACTTTTCCATGTAGATAAAGTTGGCAAACAGGTGAGGAATGGATGAATAAAATGTATCTTTATTTTGTCCAAGGAGTACACATGTTCCAAACAGAGCCAACACTGACACGTTTCAGCCTATCAGGGTCTTATTCATAGTTAGGGCCCTTTCACACGGGGCGGATCGGTGTGCGGGCTCCGCTTTGCTCAGCGGGGATCAGATGATGGACTGAACAGTGCTCCGTGAGATGTTAAAAGCTTGGGATATTTTTTTATAACCTAAATCTGCTTTAAACATGCCACAACTTCCCTGACCTGTCTGGTGTGTTCCTTGGCCTTCATGATGCTTGTATTCACTAAGGTTCTCTAACAAACCTCTGAGAGCTTCACAGAACAGCTGCATTTATACTGAGAGGAAATTACACACATGTGGACTCTATTTACTAGTTAGGTGAGTTCTGAAGGCAATTTGTTCCATTAGATTTTAGTTAGGGGTATCAGCGTAAAGGGGGCTGAATACAAATGCACGCCACACTTTTCACATATTTATTTGTAAAAAAAAATGAAAAACATTTATAATTTTTCTTCCATTTCACAATTATGTCCCACTCTGTGTTGGTCTATCACATAACATTTCAAGGGGTGCGAATACTTTTCCAAGGATTTGTATCTCAGGTGCCATTGTAACCAGATAATCTATGTTATAGTTACATAGTTAGTCAGGTTGAAAAAAGACACAAGTCCATCCAGTTCAACCATAAAAAAAAAAAATATTGTACAATCCCATATACCTAATTCTATACTCACAGTTGATCCAGTTATTCACTTTATCTGTTTAGTGGTCATAATGTTATGGCTGATCGGTATAATTCTTATACAGTATTAGAACTCACATGGTACAGAAGGAGTAGCTGCTATTAGAGCTGGGTGATTTTTTTTCCCCTAAAAAAACTGATTTACGATTCAAATTCAAATTTTTTTTGATGGACACCGCGCCGGTCCTGAGGAGCTGAGTTTTTAGGTGAGGCTGTGGCTTCGGCCTAGTCCGCGGCCTCGCCTAAAAACTCCTGCCCGCAGCTCCCCAGGGAAAAAAAATCGAACAAATTGATTTTTTAATCAAATTTACTTTACTTTCTGTTTATTTGGAAGCCGTATAATGGAGTGCAGAAATGTTAGTGTTATATTTTTTCTGAAGGCATTTGGTTACACTAGATTTTAGTTAGGGGTATCAGAGTAAAGGGGGCTGAATACAAATGAACGCCACACTTTTCACATATTTATTTGTAAAGAAAAATTGAAAACCATTTATCATTTTCCTTCCACTTCACAATTATGTGCCACTTTGCGTTGGTCTATCACATAAAATCCCAATAAAACGTTTATGCTTGTAACATGACAAAATGTGGAAAAGGGTAATGACTACTTTTTCAAGGCACTGTATCTGCTATAGGGTGATGCTTAAATATTTAATGTAAATTCTACCTTGTTTACTAACATTCAGTTTACTTATCAACTTTGTTGTGCCATGAAGGGCGAAGGGACAGTGTCTCTGCAAAGGGCCCCCAATCCTGAACCCTTAACTACTAGCCGACCGTGCACCGTCATTATACGGCGGCAGGTCGGCTCTCCTGGGCGAGAGCCCGTAGCTAAACGGCGGCTCTTCGAGCCGCCACTAGGGGGCGCGCGCGCGCCCCCCGCTCGCCCCCGACTCCCGTGTGTGTGCCCGGCGGGCTCGATCGCCGCCGGGCACGCGCGATCGCTCGTTACAGAGCGGGGACCGGGTGCTGTGTGTGTAAACACACAGCTCCCGGTCCTGTCAGCGGGGGAAATGCTGATCTTCTGTTCATACAATGTATGAACAGAGGATCAGTGTTTCCCCTAGTGAGGCCACCCCCCCCCCCACAGTAAGATAACACACAGGGACATACTTAACCCCTTCCCCGCCCCCTAGTGTTAACCCCTTCACTGGCAGTGGCATTTTTATAGTAATCCAATGCATTTTTATAGCACTGATCGCTATAAAAATGCCAATGGTCCCAAAAATGTGTCAAAAGTGTCCGAAGTGTCCGCCATAATGTCGCAGTACCGAAAAAAAATTGCTGATCGCCGCCATTACTAGTAAAAAAATATATTAATAAAAATGCCATAAAAATACCTCCTATTTTGTAAACGCTATAACTTTTGCGCAAACCAATCAATAAACGCTTATTGCGATTTTTTTTTTACGAAAAATATGTAGAAGAATACGTATCGGCCTAAACTGAGGAAAAAAAATGTTTTTTTATATATTTTTGGGGGATATTTATTACAGCAAAAAGTAAAAAATATTATTTTTTTTTCAAATTTGTCGCTCTATTTTTGTTTATAGCGCAAAAAATAAAAACCGCAGAGGTGATCAAATACCACCAAAAGAAAGCTCTATTTGTAGGAAAAAAAGGACGCCAATTTTGTTTGGGAGCCACATCGCACAACCGCGCAATTGTCAGTTAAAGCGGCGCAGTCCCGAATCGCAAAAAGTGCTCTGGTCTTTGGGCAGCAATATGGTCCAGGGGTTAAGTGGTTAAACTTGCTTTAAAGGGGTTGTAAAAGTCAAAAAAAAAATCCCTAAATAGCTGACTCTCCTGCTTGCCCCTCCCCCCTCAAGAGGCTTTCTCCACACCAGGGAGAAAGCCTCGCATTACTGTGTGGAGTTACAGACAGAAGAACAGGAAGTGAGGATTTCTCAGAAGAAATAAGGACATTTAAAAGCAAAATGGAAGGATGAGGTAAGTAAAGGAGAACTGCACTAAGGTAAAGGAAGCTATTTAGGTAAAAAAAAATTGTACCTTTACAACCCCTTTAAGTCTACTCCCTTACCACTGCTTCCTTGTTGCAGCCAACAGCACTACTGGCACTTTCAGGTATAGTGGAGTACTTTCACATGACTGGGCAAGTGATGTCAGTCACTGCACCCGAGTGGCCGACAGTGCTGATGTCTGCACCAGCTGTGATAGAGGAAGGATTGGAAAGAGAATACAAGAAAATTGATTATAAACAGATCTCACCCCTATTTCTAAGTACTTTGGGAGTAAAAAGGTACACTTTAACCGTTAGCCAACTGCCGCACGCCGATGTACGTCAGCAGAATGGCATGGCTGGGCATATTGGCGTACAGGTACGTCCCCTTTAATATGCACAGCCGTGGGTCACGCGACCCGCGGACCCGATCACCCCCGGTGTGCCGTGATCGGGTCACAGAGCTGAAGAACGGGCAGAGGTAAGTGTAAACAAACCTCCTCCCGTGCTTCCTAGTCAGACTGTCACTGATCGTCTGTTCCCTGTCATAGTGCCTGCGCAGTCAGCTCTACACGGCTCCTAGTCTGTGCACAGGCGCCATGCAGAGTCGCCCCTTTACATGTTTGGCTCCTTTCGGAAACTCTGTGACGCGCCTACGCAATACGGGGGCGGGGCCTTATCCACCGGGGGGGAACATTTTCTGATAGACATCAATCATCTGGGCGAACGCCCAGATTACATTGCGGCTCAGCTTGGAAACGCCTACTCCCGCGGGAGAAGTACCGGAAGCCGGATTGCAAATATAGATTATAAGGTATGTACAGCCTAAAAAAAAAAAAATGCAGACTGTACATGCTGGTAGTATAAAGAATTTGGTCTTATATAAATGTTATTTGGGTGAACCTCCGCTTTAAGAAACCACTTTTTCAATTCTAGAGTCCCGGAGGTAGGGGCTGAGATATAGTAGATCCCTTTACAGCCTAATGCTTCCGCATCCTCAGCTACAGTTCCTTAAAGTCTCTTGGTGACTTTACTGCCCTAATGACCTTTTAAGAATTATTTTTTTCTGCTTTTGCTTGATTAGCCTCTGAAGCAAATGAACACCACCATATGTTTCTAATAACTCACTGATATTTGTTTCTCATAGCCTGTTTCCACCTGGGTGGACAGAGTGGAGAGAGCCGTCAGGCCAAGATCTGGGCAAAAGCTGACAATGAAGGACATCTTCACACACATTCAAGAAATCATCACGGCGCGCTTTAACTCCATCGCTCAGGAGTTCCTAAACATAGATTATGCTGGCATTTCCGTCATTTCCAAAGAAGACTTCCGTGAGCTTTGTAACAGGAATTTCATGTTGCTTACAGATAACCAGGTAAGAGGCAGGGGCGGATCCAGAGTCTAGACTCGGGAGGGGCACTGCCAGAAAATATGTTTTTTTGGGGGCAATTTATCGGGGAAATGGCTGGTGTTGGCGCTTCAATCATCCCTGCACTTTGGTTGTTATGGTGTCAGGATGATTGAAGCGCATTATTTCTGTTATTACATTGTTATATAAAATGAAATAGTTCAACTCACCATAATGCAGAATCAGTGGGAGCCCCGAGCGTGTCACTGCCACCGTTGCCTGCCACCAGATGCAGCTTGTCACTTGCCACATCAGCTGCCACACATTGCGGATTGTCACTTGCCATGTCGCCTGTCATCAGATGTAGATTGTCACTTGCCAAGTCCCCTACCAAACGTTGCGGATTGTCACTTGCCACGTCACCTGCCAATGTTGCGGATTGTGACTTGCCACGTCACCTGCCACACATTGCGGATTGTCACTTGCCACACATTGCGGATTGTCACTTGCCACATCACCTGCCACACATTGCGGATTGTCACTTGCCACAAAAAGCAGATTGTCACCTGCCACATCACCTGCAATACGTTGCGGATTGTCACTTGCCACACGTTGCAGATTGTCACTTGCCACGCCACCTGCCACACGTTACGGATTGTCACTTGCCACATCACCTGCCACACATTACAGATTGTCACTTGCCACACATTGCTGATTGTCACTTGCCACAAGAAGCGGATTGTCACCTGCCACACGTTGCGGATTGTCATTTGCCACAAGAAGCAGATTGTCATCTGCCACATGTGTTGCAGAAGATTGCAAGGAGGGAGAGGTGATCTTCCTTCCAGTACTGCGGCACCAGGGGAGGAAGTGGGAGCTGGGTGCCTGTAAAAATTGGGTACCTGCTCCCCCCCCAAAAAAAATGACATGCCAAATGTGGCATGTCAGGGGGTCACCAGCACTTAAAGCGGAAGTTCCATTTTTGGGTGGAACTCCGCTTTAAGCCTGTTTTCTTTTAACTTCCTTTAACAGCCAAGCTGTCCATTAAAGGGAGCAGTTAGAGGGATGAGACAAACCATTTAACACTTACAATGGTCAGCTATTATTTACTTATATAAAACTTCATGAACCAACAACCTTCCCCATAAAAAAAAAACTATTGATGTAACTGCTAAAATAGTGTTAGCTGAAGTACGCCTTTACATTGTTAGTCACTAATGCAAATTCCATGTAAATTACTAGGCTGTCCAACAACACACTCTCCACTTATTGACAATGATGCTGTCCAAGGGTTGCTACATTGCTCCTCCATTGATGCAGTGGAGGAGTGAATGTAGCCACTCTAAATCAGGAGGCGTGCCACTGGTACAGGTGGAAATAAAGGTATAAAGACCTGAAAAACTAAACCAGTGCTACCACCACATTTAATGATTGGCAAGCTACAATATAAAATAAATGTTTTTTTTTTTTTTTTTTTTATATAATCTTTATTTTCAAAAAAGTTTTTGCATAGGAAAAACAGACATACAGATGTAATGTCGGCCAACATGGCCCAGCAAATGGAATACAGGAAATGTAACAATCCCCTAGCATGTCAATAGGGATCCTGTCCCGGGCTGTCAAACGAAGCATATGTGGCAAAGAGCATCTCCGGGGCATGCCTATACCTGGAAGTGCGGCCTGGGGAGTAGTGAACATCATATGCGGGGTATGTTCTGAGCTATTACCATAGTGGATCTACCCACCCGCACCACCCAAGCATACCCCGGTAGGAGGGAAGTTCCTCCATCCGTCAGGATAATCAAAACAAGCCTCTGCGCCTCGGACCCACATGCCATGGGGAAACTAAGGAAGGGAAAAACAAAAAGGGGGACTCATACAGTAAGGGAGGGGTAAGGGGAGAGGGGGAGGGGGTAACTTCCGGTACATGTGCATCAATATCAAAAAGACATTAAGTAAACTATAGTGTTTCCATTATGTCTCTAACAGCCCACTGCAGCATCATCAGGGTCCCTAGCGGCACTCCCCCCTCCTGCACTGGGCCCCCTTCCAGAGGGGGACACCCAATGGGGGGGTCCAGGCACAGGCAGCTCCTCAGGTCCCACATAGTGTATCCAAGTCGCCCATATCGAGTATAATTTTTTCATATTTGTCTTTGCACTGCGCCATCCACTTCTCTGCCTCCATAATTTTGTTCACCATGCTCACCCACTCCGAGCGGGTCGGTATTGTAGGCGTCTTCCAATGTATCGGAATCAGCCGTCTGGCCTCATTGAGCAAATGAGGCAGTGCAGACTTGCGATATTGACTAACCGGAATCGTAGGGAAGTGAAGCAGGGACTCCAAGGGAGAGTCCGGGAGCACCACATCCAAGATCAATTTGATCTGGGCATGGACATCTTGCCAGAAGGGGCACAGTTTGGGGCATTCCCACCAAATGTGCAGGAAGGTGCCCCTCTGGCCACACTCCCGCCAACATGCATCTGAAAGAGAGGGGTATATCTGAGCAAGTCTAGTTGGGACCCTATACCATCTGGTGAGCACCTTATAGCTATTTTCTTGCATCCTTGTATCAACCGTACTCGAGTGCGTTAGTCTGTATATGTGGTCCAGCTGCGGCTTAGTGAAGTTGTGCTGCAGGTCTCTCTCCCACTCCCTTATAAACCTGGGCTTCCCATCCTCCCGTAGGGAGTGTATCAGGGCATATAGCACTGAGATGGCATGGGGAATAGCCTCCTGGGACATACAGAGGCGCTCGAAGGGGGACGCCTGTGTTGGTGACCTGACCCCCTGGGGTAGATTTGTGAGAAAATGGCTGAGTTGCCGATAGCGCCACTCATCCATTAGGAAAGGACCATATTGCTCCCTCAGCGTAGCCAGGGACAGCAGCCCCCGGTCCTGGACAAATCTCCCGCACCTGGACTCCCCATCCGCTGTCCACGTCCGAAAAAAGGATGGGTGTTCCCCGGGAGCGAACCAAGGGAAGCCCCCCAGGGGTGCCAGCGGGGAAGTCGGCAAAGCAAGCCTCCCCGTCTTATTTAAGGCATCCCAGATCGCTAGAGCATGGACGGCAAAAGGGGACACCAGCCCTGACAAACCCCTGTGTTCTCCAGGCACCCACGGGGCGTGGGATAGGTTACGCCCCGCCAGGAACTTGTCCAAGGGCACCCACACCTTGTGCTGGACACCGTGGTACCAGTCCAAAATGCGTTGAAGGGCTATTGATTCGTAGTACCTCCTCACCACAGGGACCCTCAACCCACCTGCAGATTTAGGGCGTTGCAGAATGCGAAGGGCCAACCGGGGGCACTTCCCACTCCAGATATATTGGATGAATAGACTGTTGAGGCTTGAGAAGAAGGCCCTGGGCAGGGCAATCGGGACCATCTGTAGGAGAAACAAAATTCTGGGGAGCACATTCATTTTCAGCACACTGACCCGGCCCATCCATGAGAAGGCCGCCTTATCCCACCTCTTTAGGTCCACCCTGATGGTCGAGAGCAGCGGGGCGTAGTTACACTCGTACAACTGGGTGCAGCTCACTAGTAGTTGAACTCCTAAATACTTCAGGGACGACTGGCACCACGTGAATGAGAAAGAAGCCTGCAGCTGTGCACGCAAATCCGGGGGAATGGTCAGAGATAGGATCTCAGACTTGGCATAGTTTATCTTAAAATTAGATAAGAGGTTAAACTCTGCCAGCTCTGCCATGATGTTAGGCAGGGACAACAGAGGTTCAGACACGTAGAACAACACGTCGTCCGCATAGGCGGACAACTTATGTTCCCTCGGGCCAACCGTAAAACCCCTGATATTGCTATTGAGGCGAATCCGGCTGAGCAGCGGCTCAAGCGTCAAAGCAAACACAAGGGGTGCTAGCGGGCATCCCTGCCGTGTCCCATTGCTAATCGGAAAAGGGTCTGATAGCAGGCCGTTCACCTTAACTCTGGCGGATGGGGAGCTATACAGTGAGGATACCCAGGCCAGCATATTAGGCCCCAGGCCAAGTTTGGTCAAAACTATGCTCATATACGTCCAGTCCACCCGGTCAAATGCCTTCTCGGCATCAGTTGAAAGCAGAAGACACGGTTGTGGGGCCGCCTGCGACTCCACCCAGTGGATCAGCTGGAGTGCCCTATTCGCATTGTCTCTCGCTTCCCTGCCCATAACAAAGCCAGTTTGGTCCGGGTGGACAACAGACGGGAGTACCGGCTTAAGCCTATTGGCCAATATTTTGGCCAAAATCTTAACATCAGTGTTCAGAAGCGATATGGGCCTATAGCTACCCGGTAAGGAGTGGTCCTTCCCTTCTTTCGGCAAGACCGAAATATGGGCCAGCAGCGCCTCAGGTGGCATAGCCGTGCCGGAGGCCAGCGCTGTAAAGTACTTGCACATAGGTCCCGACAGTTCCTCTAGATATTTTTTATAATAGGTATTAGTATAGCCGTCAGGGCCAGGGCTCTTCCCGTTAGGGAGATCCTTCACTACCGCCCGAATCTCAGCGACGGTAATAGGGGCATCAAGTTGTTTGCCCACAGAGGCTTCCAACCGTGGGAATTGTGCCTCCTCCAGGTATTGGTGTATTCTAGCGGCCCGTTGCGATTCAGATATGCCAGGCAGCGTATCAGGCAGGTGATAAAGCTGGGCATAGAAATCCCGGAACTCCGCCGCTATCTTAGACGAATGAACCACCAACGCGCCCGTCGCCGATTTTAATTTATGTACATGTCCCGCGTCCCATTGGCCTCTAAGGGCCCGCGCCAACATCCTTCCACATTTATTACCGAATTCGTAGAATTTGTGGGTCATATAGCGCAGCCGCGCCCTAATCTTGGAATCCAATAAGTCAGCCAAGTCCCGGCGGAGGGAGGCCAGCTCCACCGCCAGTGCTGGGGCGACGTTTTTCTTGTGTGTGAGCTCCGCTACACGAAGTTTAGCTAGTAGGGTCTGTAGTTCACCCTCCCTAGCCTTCTTGAGCCTAGCCCCCTGTGAGATCAGCTCTCCCCGCACCACTGCCTTGTGGCCCTCCCATACGGATCCCATGCCTACCTCACCAACCATGTTTTCTGCAAAGTACATGGAGATAGCATCGGAGACCCGTTTTTGGGCAACCGCATCATCTAGGATGCCATCATTCAAGCGCCATGACCATGTCCGTGCCTCCACCGAAAGGGGACGCAGGGAGATGGACACCGGCGCGTGGTCGGAGATGGTGATGGAGCCAATAGAAGCCCCAGCCAAAGAGTCCAGGGAGAATTGATCCATCAATAGAAGATCAATGCGCGTATATACATCGTGCGTGACTGAGAAATAGCTATAGTCCCTGTCCGTTGGGCGCAGCAGTCTCCAGCAGTCCACCAAATGGTGGGCCTGCAGAGACTTCCGGAAGCGCTTCAAAAAGGCGAATGAGTGTCCCGAGCGACCGGAGGACGTGTCCACTTGGGGGTCCGGGCACACGTTAAAGTCCCCCCCAGGATGAGGTGCCCATCCCGGAAGGTAGACAGTGATTCCAAAACAGAGTCCAGAAAAGAAATCTGACCGCTGTTCGGGGCATAAAGTGTAGCGAGGGTATATTTGCGGCCGGAGATGGAGCCCTTAACAAAAGCAAAGCGGCCATTGGGGTCTAGTTTTTGGTCCTCAACAATGAAGGGGCAATTTTTGTGAATCGCAATGGCCACCCCCCCGATTTAGTTCGGGGGGAAGTGCCAAGGAACCACATGGGGTAAAGGTGGGTGGGAAGGCGGGGGACCGAGTCAGTGCGGAAATGTGTCTCCTGCAAAAAAAGAACATGTGCCCCCAAGCGTTTCATCTCAAGCCACAACTTACTGCGTTTCATCGGTGAGCCCAGTCCGCAAACGTTATAGGATACGACTTTCACATCAGCCATCTCAGATATTCTGGAACTGGACGTGGGAGGGACCTTTCACACAACCTCGCCAGCAGATAGGTGCATACAGAAGTCACCGAACCTCTAAGGAGCCTAGGAAACAGAGCACGGTTATAACGGATGCTAAGTACCGGAAACACAGGGGATGGGGAAGGAACATAAAGAAAACCATAAAACAACAACAAAAAAAAACATAATGCCCAATGGGCATAACTTAGTGCAGTATCGCCCCTGGTCGGGGATCCCACCCGCCTCCCAAAAAAGGAGAAGCGGCGGGGATCAGCGGGCAGAGGTTGTCCCCAAAAAGGGAGCATGACTCCAATGGAGTCGGCCTACTGGGGGGTTAGTGACGAGGCACAGAGAGAGCGAGCCCGTCCAGTGGCCCGCGAGTATCACTCAAATTAGCGTCAACCCCTGGGCCCAGGGGAGACTAATATTATAACGGCAGTCAGGGGGGAATGTCATCCAGCATATGTCAGCAGCATAAAATGGAAGAAAAGGCAAATCTGGTGCCAGGAACAATAGAAGCCACAGTTCATCCGGCAATGCCAACAGACAACAAGCGGTAGGGAGGATGAAGGAAAGCATCACCGGGGCCAGGGGTCCCTAAGGCCACAGTTCACGCCTCTCCTTGCAGGGAATGGGGGAGCGGGGTGTCTCCTGGTGCCGCGGCGGCGGTTGCGGCGGCGGACCGGTTGCCACTGTCCGGGGCGAGTAGGTAGTGGTATATCCGGTGAGGCCCTCCAGTCCGGGATATCTACGCGGGGAAGCCCCAGGGATTCCAGGAATCGGGGGAAGTCTTCTTTGGTGCGCAGTGTATGCGACTGGCCATCTTTTGTAGCCGACAGGCTAAACGGGAAGCCCCACCGGTAGGTCAGCTGAGCATCTTGGAGAGCCCCCAAAAGGGGTTTTAGTGCCCTGCGTTGCATCAACGTGCGTCTGGACAGATCCGGAAAAAAGGTCAGCTGCGCACCATCAAAGTCCACGTGCCGAACTCCCCTGACCTGAGTCATAATACGCTCCTTGAGGGAGTACTTATGTAACTTACATATAATGTCCCGGGGTTTATCCGGATCTTCTGAGGGGGGGCGTAGGGCACGATGTGCCCGATCTATTTCAATAAAATCAGGGGCTTGGCGGCCAAGGATTTGTTTAAAGACCCCCTGTAAGGTGGGGACAATCTCCCTCGGGCCTGTCGCTTCAGGTAGGCCTCTGATGCGAATATTCACCCTGCGGCTTCTGTTTTCAAAATCGTCCATTTGATCTAGCAGGGCCTCAAGCCTGCGATCCTGCATCTTACAGTGTTCAGTGAGTGCCTGCAGGGTTGGGGTGGTTTCTTCCCATTGTGCTTCCAGGGTCTCCACTCTGCCTCCCAGGTGGGCTGTGTCAGTCTGCAGATCTGTGATGTCTTGCCTCAGGGCCTTCTCCATCTTATGGGCAAAGCGCTCCAGATCAACCTTGGTGGGGAGAGATAGAATATGGGAGCGGATGTCCTTATCCTCCCAAGGGTCCCCTCCATTCCCCCGCTCATCAGCGCTTTCAGAGCCGGAGGTGGACGGGGAGCGAGGCTGGGTGGAAGCCTGCACGTGCGGGGAGATAATGGGGGAAGAAGGCCTAGCAGCGTGGGTGCCGGGCGCCATCTTGGCTGCGCCTGCCGTCTCACCGCCAGTCCCAAAGAAGGCATCCAAGGAGCCAGAGCTTCCCCGTGGTGTCCGCTGAGGCTGCGGGGATGACTTGCGCTTCGGTGGCATCTTTTTAGTGCAAAAATCCCCCCTGGGAATCGCCGTGTGTGCCGAGTAGAGCGCGGGTCTCACGGAGCTCAGAGAGAGCACGTCCTCACTCGCTCATGCCGCGGCCACGCCAATGTTTTGGGGTTTAGTTATGCTTTAAAGTGGTTGTAAAGGCTCAAGGTTTTTTACCTTTATGCATTCACACCTTCTGTGTGCAGTAGCCCCTCAGCCTCCCCTTAATACTCCATCTCGATCCAGCCATGTGCACAAGAGCAGCTGCTCTCCTGGGTCTCTTCCTCCTCATTGGCTGAGACAGCAGCAGGAGCCATTGGCTCCCGCTACTGTCAATCACAGCCAGTGAAGAGAGATTGGGGTAGGACCGAGCCGCTTTCCGTGTGTGAATGGACACACAGAGCAGTGGCTTGGGAGCCCCCATAGCAAGCTGCACTCGACAGGAGGGAGGGGCCAGGAGCACCAGCGGGGTACCCTAGTGTAGCTGCTCTGTGCAAAACCACTCCACAGAGCAGGTAAGTATAATCTTTCCCTTTCTAAGTGACTTATTTGTTAGTAATTTAATCTGAATTTTATTGAGAGAAGGAATGGGGTTGTGTATGATCATCTCAACAATAGCCTATGCTCATCGATAGCAAGGGTGTTTATTAGCATACATGACAACAATGGGCCAGACAAGGTTTATTCCATACAGTGTCTATAAGGTGGTATCAGAAACCATAAAAAGTAAGTTATATTGTGTATAATAATGAATCTGTTGCTACTGCATTTTACTTAGTATGTTAGCCGGGGGTAATCTATTATTATTACATTTGTTTGGGTTTCTTCACAGTTTGAAAATCTTTGGAACAGCTTGCCCGTAAATTCATACGGAAATCTCAGATATCATGATTTTTTGAGGAAGTTCAACTATGGCATCCCAGAAACACCTTCACAAGATCAATTATCATATAATACAGAACCAGCCCCTAAGTCATCAACCACAAAGAGCCGAGCTTCTTTGATCATACGCCCCAAAACGGCTCCAGCCATTGCTAGCAAACCTACAGTAAGTAATCCTTATGTTTATGAGCAAATTACAGAAAAGATACAAGGATTTTAGGGAATTCTATCCACAGACTTAGAGGGGGAATATTAAACAAAACCGGAGAGTGCAAACTCTGGTGCATCGCTTGCATAGAAACCAATCAGCTTCCAGGTTTTATTGTTTTATTCATTATAAGTACGGCTCATTTTATAGTGATCTTACAATTATCATGCTCCTTACTTTTTTAATTGACAACTTTGTGACGGGAGGGCCCAGTGGAACCCAGAATCCCTTGGAGAGGTTGGGAAACCCTTGTTTCAGCTTTCCGTGAACCTCCTTAGTCTAAGGCTCCATTCACACCTAGGCGTTTTTACGCCCGACGCTATTGCAGCCTGCAATACGCTGGAGGGGTGATTTAACATTGTCGGCTATGGAGATGGTTCACATCTCCACGCCGAACGCCTGAAGCTCAAAACAAGTCCCGGACCCTTTTTTCCAGGCGGCTTCGGCGTTCGGCATAGCCGACAATGTGAAATCACCCCTCCGGCGTATTTTAGGCTAAAAAACGCTGCGTTTTGCCACGGCAAATCGCGGGACAAAACGCCGCAATTTGTCGTGGCAAATCGCGGTACAATACGCCGCGTTCAGGTGTGAATGCAGCCTAAGTGACCCTGTGTCTATTAGGGGCACAGGGCGAATGAGAAAACTGATGGATAGCTGTTTAATGGACAATGAGAAGGTGGTTACTTAAATATAACAGTAATATTTATCCACAATATATCCCAGGATATATATATAAAGTGCTGATCGCATTCCTCTAGAACTGAGTAGGAGCCAGACAGTCTACTCCTACTGTAGTTTGTTGCCTACTAGGCTGATGAGGGGGGGGGGAGATCACTGTTTGTATTGTAATTGTAATTAGCTTTTGCTATTGTGAGAAGGTTTGCTGTGTTTATATTTATGATAATGTTGATTGTGTCTTCTGAGCTAAAAGATGGCAAGTCTGTCCTGAAATGTCATGCCTCTGAGTTACCTATGCTGTCTAAACGATTAGTTAATTAGGTCATGTTAATTAGGTTTCTGGTTACAGTTTGTATTGTCATTCTGGTGTATATATTTGTGTGAGATCTCAAACTAAACAGTCCACGTTAAAGCTGTGTAACTGAGCTAGGCTCGTCTGGATCTCGGTTACAATATATATAATGTAAAAATCTGATATCTAAAGGTCCAGGATGCACAGCTGCAACAGATTCTGAGTGCCCCAGTGTTAGAGCCCTTTTACACTATGCCACCCCAAGCGTCGGCGGTAAAACACCGCTATTTTTAGCTGCGCTTTACTGTCGGATTTGCGGCACATTTTGGGCGTTAGCGGGGCGCTTTTAACCCCTGCTTGCGGCCGAAAAAGGGTTAAAACCGCCCGCAATGCACCGCTACAGCGGCGTTTTGTCGGTGGTATGGCGGCGCTGCCCATTTCAATGGGCAGGAGCACGTTAGGAGTGGTGAGTTCACCGCCATTTTGGTTGGTAGAGATAGTTTTGCTTCCTCATACTGAAGCTGCCCTCCCGATGATGATTGGTGGGGTAATGAGGACACCACAGTAGAGAGCAACACTGATGCCTCGTACACACGACCGAGGAACTCATCGTAAATGAAACATCGTTTTCCTCGACGAGTTCCTTGTTAGGCTTGTCGAGAATCTTGACAAGCTTTCTTTGCGTACACACTGTCAAGACAAAAATCTCGTCATTCTCAAACGCGGTGACGTAAAACACGTACGACGGCACTATAAAGGGGAAGTTTGATTCCACTGGCGCCACCCTTGGGGCTGCTTTTGCTAATCTCATGTTACTGCGTGTTAAGTAAAAGTTTAGTGAGAGACGATTCGCACTTTTCAGTCTGTTACACCGTGACTAATGTGCTATCTCCATTCCGAACGTTACTTTTACCGAAGGCACGCTCCCATCTCATACTTTATTCTGAGCATGCGCGGGTTTCTAAGTATACACACGAACGTGTTTCTCGTTGTAAACCAGCCCGACGAGAAACACGACGAGGAAATTGAGACTCGCGACAGGAAAAAGAGAACTTGTTTTTTTTTTTTCTCGTCGAGTTCCACGACCGTTTTCTCGACGAAAAACATACACACGACTGTTTCCTCAGCAAAAAAGCTCTGCCACCAAGTTTCTTGATGGATTCTGTCGAGGAAAACGGTTGTGTGCACGAGGCCTTACACGCAAGAAAGACCCAAAAGTATTTTTAAAAAATATGTTTCACAATACATGTTTTTATAACAAACTATTATTATTCCAGTTAATGTTTAGATCTAGTATTACAACTCTATAGTGTTTTAGAACATTTTTGCTGTAAATTCGTGAAATAATTGGAAATCTGTCTGTAGGTAGTGTCGGTGTGTTAGGAATGTCCTTCTTTCTGGTACTAAGCATGTATTCTGTAATATCTATCTTGTTTTTCTTCATAGACTCCTATACAGAGGCCACGTACCGCAGCCCCTCCTTCTACACCAATCATAAACTGTGAGCGGATAGAAAGCAGATTAAAAACAAATCTTACCAAATGCTGGCAAGATGTACATAAAGCTTTCCGGGAAAAAGATCCTGAAAAGCAGGGAGAAGTTTCTGCTTCTGATTTCTCAGGTACAGAACACAACAAGTTTGTCCCTTTCTTTATTATCCCTGTGATTTTTATGACTCTGCTAAAATCTTCATTGTAACTGCCCTATTGCAGAAGTGGGAGTCATTGATGCCAGGGCTGGGACTACTTAAAGTGATCTTTTCACATGCACTCTGTTTCTCAAGTAGACTAAATGGCACAGTTACTGTTGGATTTCAACTTTTTATAAAAAGTCATTAGCTAAACCAGTCTTTTTTAAACCAGGGTGCCTTCAGGTTTCTTTAGGGAAGCCTTAGCAAAATGGCTACAAATTGCCCAAAAATTTTCTGTAGGCCAGCGAGTTGATCAAGCCTACCTTTAAGTTACACAAAGCCACGGGTTTTAATTGTGCACCATTACAACCTTCCAGCTGCCAGCATCCTAACATCCAACGAAGTTGTAAAGAAAAAGGGCCTATTTTAACGTGCATATAACGCAAGGTGATACTGCGAATGCACCTATTGATAATGTGCCATCGCCCCGATATTACAGGAATTTGAATGGAAAACTATTGAGTTGGGCTTTAAAGGCACACAGTACACTTTGTATAGAAAACTAGAAATTTAATATGAAATATCATAAAATCAAACGGACATAAAATCAATTATAGAAATTAGGTCAGTGACTGGTACTACAAGCATAATAACAACAACTATACAATCTCATTATACACAAGCTTCATTTAGAAAGCACAATTAACGATACGATGTTGAGTTGTATATCCCGTGTAGTAATCCGGAGGTTAATGGAGGGCTTGCTCTACATGTTACGCGCTTTGCGCTTCCTCAGGAGCATAAGATATTGCATAAATAGGCCGCGTTGGGGGTAAACAAGCGACAATCGTGCAGTTATCCCCACAGTGGCTGGGTATACAGTTCGTATTGTTCCAGCCTAATGTAGGTATATTCTCATAAGACACGAGTTTATAGAAATAATGGTGTTGAGGCGATCAATTGCTGGTAAGCAATAAGAATTCGGGTCCGGGGGTGTATAAGCGCGGTGGTTCAGTGCTAAATGTATTGGGCTAGGCACATTCGGTAATAAGTATGTCTATCAAAGCAGTCCAGAAATCCTCAGTCAGTAAGGCAGAGGATATTATATTAGGACTAGCAAGGCAAAAATCTTGAAGCCCAAATTAGCACACGAATCCGATGGAGAGAATGACGTTGGTTGATAAGGGGGACCTTGGGCACCTGCACAGCATCCTTGTTTACCCTCTCCCCTGCCCCAAAACCGAGGGTCTTGAAAATGTGCAGAATTATCAGGGCTGCCTTGATTAAAGTGGAGTTCCACCCATAAATATAACATTACATCAGTAGTTTTAAAAAAATGTCATTAGTCCTTTAAGAATTTTTTTTTTTTAGATGCCTTCAAAGTGTTGTTGCTATGCAGAATAGTTAATCTTCCCTCTTCCTGCACCTAGGTGCTTAAGCTTCACCACACAGACTCCTGGGAATGTAGTGGGTGTAACTTACCAGGAGTCTGTGCACTCCCCAGTCTCGAAGAATCATGTGACTTGGACAGTACAGGTGCTGAAACCTGATTTGAAAACTATTACATTGCTTGTGCAGCACTGAGCATGTGTGAGATCTGCAAGGCTGAAATCCAGGAAGTCATACAGTCTGGCTTCATGATGCCCACACTTAAGATGGCCCCAGTCAATTTCTATTTTATAAAGTGTCTAAATGCTGTAACAACCTAACAAAACGGACCTTAGTTTACAGACTAACTTTACTAGAATACATTAAGCTTGTGTATTACAGGGGTATTTATATTTAAAAAGTGAAATTGTGGCCGGAACTCCGCTTTAAGAAGGTTAAGAAACACTGAGCTAAACCATCGTATTACTAGCCACCTCCTGGCCACTGACAATGCACTGTAGTGACCGATAACTGTCACAGGAGGGGTAGTGGTGTGTTTGATAGATGAAGCTATGATTGACACCCTGACATCACCTTCTCTTACTGTGTAAAAGGCAACATGGTGGTACCAAACCAGGAGAAAACTGGATCTTGTAGAACAGAGTGAGTTTTATTCTCAAATTATAAGGAGTCAAAAGCCCATTAAAACAGAACGAAGAACACTAACTTATTTTGAAAACAGAGGACATCTACATGTCTCCTTCTAACACTTGGAATTATTGATTGTATCACACCACAGAGTGGTATTGTGGATACAAAATGTATAACCAGTGCCGCATCCTATGAATTTGGAATAGAAAGAGAAAAAAATGGGACTTTATTATTTATTTATTGGTTGTGCCTATGAAGTCCCATTTTTTTCTCTTTCTATTCCTTCCAACACTTATTGCAAAAATAAGTTTATTCTATACTTTAGAATAGTGGGTGGAGCCTTGCAAATCATTCTCTCATGCCCCTGGGCCAACTATGCAGTCATATGCTGGTTTATAGGACAGATGCAGCCCTTTTTTTAAAAAAAGCCATTAATGATTTAAGGAAATATTCTCTGTACAAAAACAATATATATGTGTATGGTGTAACCCATTAGCAAATATTAACTATATGTCTGCCTACACTATCATATATTTCCCACACCCACTCAGTTAATCTTATCAACCACATAAATCTCCACGTGTCTCGCTTATAGAAATTATTCTATTAAACCATAACGTGTATCACATTTTTGTAAATATTTTATTATATCTTTTCATGTGACAACACTGAAGAAATTACACTTTTCTACAATGTAAAGTAGTCAGTGTACAGCTTGTATAACAGTGTAAATTGTCCTCAAAATAACTCAACACACAGCCATTTATGTCTAAACCGCTGGCAACAAAAGTGAGTATACCCCTAAGTGAAAATGTCCAAATTGGACCCAATTTGCCATTTTCCCTCACCGGTGTCATGTGACTCGTTAGTGTTACAAGGTCACAGATGTGAATGGGGAGAAGGTGGGTCAAATTTGGTGTTATCACTCTCACTCTCTCATACTGGTCACTGGAAACTCAACATGGCACCTCATGGCAAAGAACTGTCTGAGGATCTGAAAAAAAGAATTGTTGCTCTACATGAAGATGGCCTAGGCCAGTGATGGGGAACGTTGGCACCCAAGATATTTTGAAACTTAATTTCCCATGATGCTCATGCACCCTGCAGTGTGGTTGAGCATCATGGGAAATGTAGTTTCAAAACATCTGGGGTGCCAAGGTTCTCCATCACTGGCCTAGGCTATAAGAAGATTGCCAAGACCCTGAAACTGAGCTGAAGCATTGTGGCCAAGACCATATAGTGGTTTAACATGACAGGTTCCACTTAGAACAGAGTTTGCCATGGTTGACCAAAGAAGTTGAGTGCACGTGCTCAGCGTCATATCAGGAGGTTGTCTTTGGGAAATAGAGTTAAGTGCTGCCAGCATTGCTACAGGGGTTAAGGGGTGGGGGGTGGGCAGGGTCAATCTGTCAGTGCACAGACCATACTCTGCACACTGCATCAAATTGGTCTGCATGGCTGTCATCGCAGAAGGAAGCCTCTTCTAAAGATGATGCATAAGAAAGCCTGCAAACAGTTTGCTGAAGACAAGCCGAATAAGGACATGGATTACTAGAACCATGTCCTGTGGTCTGATGAGACCAAGATAAACTTATTTGGTTCAGATGGTGTCAAGCGTGTGTAGCAGCAACCAGGTGAGCAGTACAAAGACAAGTGTGTCTTGCCTGCAGTCAAGCATGGTGGTGGGAGTGTCATGTCTGGGGCTGCATGAGTGCTGCCAGCACTGGGGAACTACAGTTCATTGAGGGAACCATGAATGCCAACATGTACTGTGACATACTGAAGCAGACTGGAGACTGGGCCGCAGGGCAGTATTCCAACAATATAACCACCCCAAACACACCTCCAAGATGACCACTGCCTTGCTAAAGAAACTGAGGGTAAAGGTGATGGACTGGCCAAGCATGTCTCCAGACCTAAACCCTATTGAGCATCTGGAGGACATCCTCAAACGGAAGGTGGAGGAGCGCAAGGTCTCTAACATCCACCAGCTCCGTGATGCCATCATGGAGGAGTAGAAGAGGACTCCAGTGGCAACCTGTGAAGCTCAGGTGAACTCCATGCCCAAGAGGGTTAAGGCAGTGCTGGAAAATAATAATAATAATGCTCACCAGTCGGACATACCAAATAGACAGGGATGCTGGTGACATCATTGACCCAATATGGTTGCGTGGCCATATATGGTCAATGACGTTGTTTAAATATGACCATGTGGCCATATTTCAATAACATCAGCCTGAATCCCTGACTCCTTGTTAAGTTCCGACTGCAGGGATTTCCATGGCCGCAGCTGATTGAGCCCGTGGTTGCTATCATGTGTCAGCTTCCCTCAGGTTCTGACTAAACTGGGACATCGCTAATAACAAGTATCTCCTGAGCCTGTCTATTGGTATGTTGTTATTTCAGATGTCATGAAAAGATTTAACCTGGATCTGATGAAGCAAGAACTGGAGCAGTTAACGCTGAAATATGATTTAAGAAACAACGGAAATTTGTCATACACAGACTTCCTGCGCAATGTTACACTTGGACCAAAGCAGCAAGGATCAGCTCTCTTGCAGAGGGTAAAACTGCAAAAGCCAAGGATCCCGGTATGTTTTGTGATTTATTTATTTTTTGCTTTATAAAGCTTTGTGTTTTGCATGCTTCTGATATTTAAGTGTAGCACTACCCCCGTAGGAGCTACTGGTTTAAATTTGGGCCTTGCACGTTACCTCGCTCTTCATTGTCTAGGGGATGAGATGAGAGTCTAAGAAACTTTAATGTCCACACAAGTTGTAAATCCTTTTTCTGTAGGTTTTATTTCACACAAACTATTATAGGTAGAGGGATGGAGCATCAGGGGAAGGTTCAGGCACACAACGTAGATCTTCTAAGTTTCAAAATCACACTCACCACTTTCCTCAGTGTGGGTATCCTCACCCGAAGAGGCTCCTCTCACTAGTCTAGCAGCCGGGATGAAGCACGGATAAAATAAAAAGAATACAGTCTCTGCCATAGACCTTTCTTTGGAAGTAAAAAATAAACTGTTCCAGAATCCTCTGCCACAGGATTTAGTACCTGGTTTTCCAGCCGTACAGTTTAGAGCCTTTAAGCAAACCCGGCAACACTGTAAAGCATCACAGAATATGGTGCATCCTCCAATGAAGTTACCAGGCCTCTCCCGAGATACCAGCCTTTTGCTTGGTCCTCCCTAGGACAGGTCCTCCCCTGGTTTCCTGCATTGAGTGGCTTCCTCCCGCAGGACAGACAGCTCAGGATCACCTTCAAAGTGCAGGCCCCAGTCAAGACAACTGGGCCTACCTGGCAGAAATGCAGCCACGGGCCAACGTGGTCCCAGGGCTGAAAATGGACCATCACATACCTCGAGCCAGGAGGGCCACAAAGCAAAGAACCTGAGAAAATGGGGTCTGCCCCTTAAGTATTCTTCCCCAGCATGCCCAGCGGAGAGAGACCACTCCCACTGGGCTGTTCCTGGGGAAAAACACTCAATACACTCTGGCCTACCCATGTTCCAACATTGGCCTGTGGTGGTAGCGCCACCCACAGGCAAACAATGGGAAAACCCTCCAAGCACAGCCATAGCCTTAATCATCAGAGTCTGAGCTAACTACCAGCTCAGACACCCACTAAATTTATACATAAGCTTTTATTTTAATTCCTACAACATGGAGCCAACTGTCATAGTCGCACTATAAAGCCAACCATGGACAAGACAAAAAAATCAGCTGTTTCAAACATTCAGCTAACCTACACAAGTGTAAAAAATCTAACAACACTTTTAAAATGCAAATAATCTCTATGTAACATTTGAACAATTATTCATGTTATCTTTCACTATTCTGATCATATGGGCTCATGATTTAGTAGAATCTAAGCAACAGTCAAAGTGACATCACAGCTCACCATAATTGTTCATATTAATAGCATTTCTCATTAACGATTGTCTGAGGAGAAAGAATGATAACCATCCACATGGAATGCCATTATTTTGTGATTTGCTTTTGGACATTAAATTAAAATGAACCCCAGTTACAGAATCTTTCATTTAGCTTTATCCCTCATTAGCCACAAGAAGTATAAATCTACTTTCTGTTCACCAAATACCTTTGCAAACCAAGTTAATACCTTGAAAAAGTAGCTGTGGCATCATCAAAATGCCATGTAGAGAGCAGAGCTGTGGGAGGGGTGCAGCGGGACCCCCCACTAATGGTTGCCTGTAGAAAACCACAAGAAAGTGGTGTTCGGTCTTTATTACAGAAAGCTCCTGCACAGAGGCATATTTTCACTCTCGATTACTGCGCAGATCTAGAAAAAATACACAAAGCGCAGCAAGATTCAACTAATAATGCATAAGCCTCTTGTAGTTAGGAAATATTTGTTTAGCCAGGAGCTCAGCTTTAAAGTGCATATCCAAACAAAAGGTGTTTCATTGTCCAGCTTATACTGACATATGCTGCACAATTATTATTGCCATTTACCAGCAAACTAAAGATTTATCTAGTTATTAACCTCCCTGGCGGTATGATTATGTCAGACTTTAGTTGCTGAAAGCGGCACCATTATTTTGCATGGAAATTTGGCGTTTTATACTGTAGGCCTGTAATTCTTAGGAGTAACTCACTTAAATCTGTCCAAACAAGAGTCTAGTAGACATCCCGGGTATGATAAAGTTTGAAAAGCAAAATCATAAATTATAATATAATAAATAACTATAAATAGTTATAACAAATAATAATGTAATTATAATAAAAATGATTCAATAATGTAATCAAATCAAAAACACTGAAATTTGCTCAGTTGCAGAATTGTCGCTGTCATTACTTTTATTGTTTGATGACGAATTTCCCCACAAATCACTATCGCTCAATTCTGCAAGTGATTCTAATTTATTATCGCTGTTTTGTCTAAAACCACTTTTGATGTAAAGGGATACGTTTTGGTTGCTATGGACAATCTCCAGTTTCCAGGCAGAAAGAACAGTTTTTATTATATAAAAGTGCATGCAGAACACTGGGCAGACCACTAGGGACAAAGGGGGTGTGTATTTATTTCATACAGTACTGTAATCTATAAGATTACAGTATACTGTATGTATTGTGTGTATTTACTTTTTTGAATTTGGCGCCGATCTCCGCCCCCGTGCGTCGTAAACATCGCAGGGAACGGAGCTCGGCGGCACAAGGGCACTGTGAATCGAGCGAGGAGGACACCGCTCGATCACACAGTGGGGAGGCATTGCAGGATCCAGGGACAAGGTAAGTAAACTCTGCCTGTGGACACTGCAAGGCGATCCCGAGTCTGACTCGGGGTTACCGCTTTTGGTGCTGAAATTCCAACCTGAGCCAGACTCTGGAATACCGCTGAGGGGGATAAAGTCCATATAAGCCTTGTTAAAGTGACCTGATGAAGCGGGTTGTTTGTGAATCCCTGAAACGTGTTAGATAATTTATGTGTTCATATGATCAACAATAAATTAAATTGTGAATCCTTCATTATTTGTTATGTTTTAAGCAAGAAAAAACTGACAGGGCTTGTAACCCTTCTGTCAAAACTGGAAGAATTATATGAAAAAAAAGTTTTGGTTGTCCTGCACATCTGTCAAATCAGATTAGGTCATGTGCTGAAAAGCCCCCATAAGTGTGCATCATCCAGGCCAGATATTTGGGGTTATTATCTGTAGGTACCACGTCCTGTTTGTGCTTTAGGCCCCACATTTTGGGGAGTTCATGATGTTGCCTTCCTCTAAACAAATATATTCTCATTTACTATGGACCATGTTACAAACAGACTGTATTTTTTGTATTATTATTTGTATTATTATTTTCTGTATTTTATTGCTTGTTAGATGAGCACGGGATTGCATGGTGCCTTATTCACAGATGCCATACTCAGAATCCAGCCAAAGATAGTAGATTGCTGGAAACCAATGAGGAGGGCCTTTCAGTCTTATGATGATGCAAGAACAGGGTATATAAGCATTACGGATTTTAAACAGGTACAGTGAGTTTTTTCCTATTCTGTTCCTTGGTACATATGCGTGTGTGCGTTCCTGCATTTTCCTGTAATTGTGTCTAAAAGTTAACCCCGGCTAAGACAGAGAAATCAACCATACATATTCTTAGTACATTTGTTTTGCATTTTTTTTCCATGTACTTTATGGTTAAAAAAATTGTACTGGCCCAGTTGTTTGCCTTTTAATTCAGCCTGGCCATAGACATTTGAGTACTTTAGGTGGTTCTAAAGGAAGACCTTTTTTTTTTAAACCATAATGCATTCTTAAAGTGGAGGTTCACCGGGAAATTGCTATGTTTACCCTAAGATTGATGCTCATTTTGTCTAGGGGCATCGGCTATTTTTTTTTAAAATCGAAGCTGTACTTACCTTTTTAGAGAGCGATCTTCTCCACCGCTTCCGGGTATGGGCTATGGGACTGGGCGTTCCTATTCTGATTGACAGTCTTCCGACGGTCGCATCCTTCGCGTCACGATTTTCCGAAACTAGCCGAACGTCGGTGCGCAGTATAGAGCCGCACCGACGTTCGGCTTCTTTCGGCTACTCGTGACGCGATGGATGCGACCGTCGGAAGCCTTTCGGAAGACTGTCAATCAAGAAGGAACGCCCAGTCCCGAAGACCCATACCCGGAAGCGGCGGAGAAAATCGTTCTCTACAACGCTAAGTACTGCTCGGATTTTAAAACAACTAGCCGATTCCCCTAGACAAAATGAGCATGAATGTAAGGGTAAAAAAAAATTTATGGGTAAACTCCCGCTTTAAGATACAAAAAACCTTCGGTGTGCAGCTCCAGCCCCCCCCCCCCCTATACTTACCTGAGCCGAATGTCAATCCAACACTGCACAAGAGCAGCGTCGCTGTTCTCTCTCTTACGCTCTCCCCACTGGCTCAGACACAGCAACAGTAGCCATTGCTGCTGTCAATCACAGCTTGTAAGGAGGGAGTAGGGGGCAGGGCTGAGTTCAGGAGCAAGGCTGCATGAGTGTCCCCATAGCATGTGGCTTGCTATACAGTGTACTGTATGTGTTATGAATTTTGTATTTTTTTAATTTGCCGCTGTGCTCCGCCCCCGTGCGTTGCAACGCTCACAGGGAACGGAGCCTGGCAACCAGAGCATCTGGCAGAGGACACAGCCCGCAGACACAGCAGGGGGACATGACAGGATCCTAGGGACAAGGTAAATAACCTGCACCAGGATCCTGCAATGCAACCCAGAGTGTAGCTCGGGGTTACAGCTAATGGTACTGAAATTTAACCCTGAGCCACACTCGGGAAAACCGCCAGGGAGGTTAAGATAAAAAACCTTCTGCCTTTACAATCACTTAAAGGCTGGGTTCTCACTATTGCGAATTGGATGTGGATTTTCGTTGCATCCAATTCGCGTGACAGGAGAGTGTAACCGGCTGTCAGTAGATCCGGTAAACACATCTCCAGCACGGCTGCACAGAAGAAGAGTCCTGTGTGTCTTTGGCTCTGTTTTTAGGTCCCAATTCAGCCCAAAATTCTGACCTTAAACAGTGATCAGGGACCCAGAGGCCCACACATAGTGTGAACCCCAGCCTCAAAAACAGTATTTTGAAATGAGAGTATACAATGTTTATTACTGAGAATGCAGAGCTGCATGCAACTGAGCTTTTTAGTGTTCTGGGCGGAAAGGTCTGCTTTAAGTTCTTTTAGGTTCTTCTGTTTCCACATCTTCAACGTTACAGAGCAGTTCCAGCTGAATGTGGCTAACTACTGCTAGTTATATATGACCTGGATAAATAAGAATCTTCATAAATATGTATTTATTTATTTTAGGTCCTACGGAAATTTGGCATCAACCTTTCCGAAGAAGAGTTCTTCCACATTCTGGGTTTCTTTGACAAAGATTTAAAATCCAAAGTCTCTTACAATGACTTTTTCAGTGAGTTTCTGAGATAAGAAAGTAAAACAATTTTGCAACAGTGGTGTTTTTAATGCTTTGATTCGAACAGGAATAAATATATTTACACGACAGTGAAACTACATTAACATTGGCCACAGCTCATAAACTGCAGACTGATAAATAACGTTCTGCAAAATGAGCGCAGCTTCTGCGTTAAACTCTAATGAAGAGTGTCTGCTTTCATCAACCTAATTACTTTAATAAGACAAAAATAACTAGGGCTCTTTAAAGTTTCCAAATTCAAGACGAATGTCTTCATGGCTAAAAAATTGTATACTCTCACAGTACAAACGTTTCCATTGCAACACATTGTGAAAATGAAAATTCTCCAAGTTCATTAATGGATATATGATGGTAATTTTTAGTCATCCGCCATGAGAAAATTATACATAGTGTGTATAAATAAACTTCATTAAATCTCCTGGTTTCATTAAATGTTCAGATTTATTATAGATATTTTCTTTCTTTTTTTTTTAATTAGCAACTAAGTAAACTCTGGTGGTTCCCTTTCCATTTCATTTTATTAAAGCTGAACTCCAGGCATGCAGCTACAGTATATATACTGTACATTTACGATGCATATATGATCTGTCTTAAGTACCAAAATATTTGTAATTCTGTTCAGCCTGTCATGTGACTTAGACAACCTGCCAGACAGCATAAGGCTTACCTGTAGGTGCTCGAAATATCTCCCAAACCTCCACGGTTCAGAAGATATTTACAAATGAGACGGGTGCCGATGTCTATGGTGCATGCGCCTTAGCAACAGCACAGGCGCCCTTCAGAAACGGCGAGCGTATCGTTTCTAAAGGAGATTGTAACGTCATCGCGGCTCCGGCCAAACACAGCGCCGGAGCTGCGGACAGTGGTAACATCGTATTCTTCGGTTTCAGGTAAGTGACATGTGATGCATAGTAGCCCATTATGCTTTACCTTTGCAGGGAAACAAAGAGGAAGTAAAACCCATCAGGATTTACTTCCTCTTTAACAGCAGTGTACAGTAAAAGAGAACCTGATTTGTCCACACTGATTTTACTCTTTCTGACAGGTGAAGTCCTGTTGTGCAGAGATTTAAAGGGTCTTAATATAAAGACTTGACTCGCAGTTAATATTTCAATTTATCCCAAAGGAGTTCAGTAGGTTTGAGGTTAGGGCTCCCTGCGGGTCACTTTAGTTCCTCCACACCAAACTGGTCAAACCATGGGGCAGATTCACAAAGCATTTACGCCGGCGTATCTCGAGATGCGCGGCGTAATTGTAAATATGCGCCGTGCGTATCTATGCGCCGTATCCTCAAAACGAGATACGCCTAAAAACCAGCTTTTTCCGACCAGCGTAATCTTTCTACACCGGCGCATCGTGGGTGCAAATATACGCTAGGCGCACCATTGTTTTGCTATGCAAATGAGATAGATACGGCGATCCACAAAAGTAAGTTTGTCCGGCGCAGGCTACGCGATGTGCGCATCAGCTTTACGTCCGGTCTAAAGTTACCCCTCATAAAAGCAGCTTTAACTTTGCACCAGACGAGTGCAAGTCAGCTAAAGCAACACCGTTAGGGACGAGCTGAGCACACACACTTGCAGTACAACAATCTGTATGCCAACATGCCAGGGGCATCCATGGTCATAGCTATACTAGTGGCTTTAGATGTGCACAGAAGGAGGAGGGAACGGAGGAGGAGGAGGGCACGGGAGAGGATATACCGCACACGCATAGACATCTTTGGCATGGGTGATTCTGAGGTGTATCGCATCTTCAGATTCAGCCCTGAAGCCATCCTGGAATTAACCACAACCCTGAAAGATGACATCACCAGCCAGACACAATGCTCACATGCAGTGCAGCCACTGGTCAAGGTACTGGCAACACTCCATTTCCTTGCCAGTGGTTCTTTTCAGCGTACAAGTGGAGTGGTGGCTGGGATGTCCCAATCCTCCATTAGCAGATGTGTGCACCAGGTTATCCCGGCAATCCTCAGACGCATGGCCAACCAAATCATCAAACCCACCCAGGAGGACCTGCGGATGAAGGCAATGCGTGATTTCTACAGAATTGCAGAATTCCCACGCACCGTGGGGGTCATTGATTGCACACATGTGGCACTATAGCCCCCCCATGAGACAGAGCACATATATCGCAATCGGAAGCATTGGCATTCCATCAACGTACAGGTGATAGCCGATGCCCAATACCTCATATGGCACGTCCGTGCCAAACACCCAGGATCCAGCCATGACAGCTACATATACCGTCAAAGCAACATCCCAATGGAATTTGAACAGAACATGTATGGGGACAGCTGGCTGGTTGGTGAGTGACATGGGTGTCAGGCATGACTGTCCGCCCCCATGATACAGACATCACGAGTGCCACATGCATGACTAACATCCTCCTGTCTTTTCCCTTACAAGTGACTCTGCATATGCACTTGGACCCCATCTCATGACTCCATTCCGGAATCCCCAAACCCCAGGAGAGCAAAGATACAATGAAGCACACACACGTACCCGTGGAGTGGTGGTTCGCACCTTTGGCCTCCTAAAGGCCCGTTTACGATGCCTGGATAAGTCTGGGGGTACCCTGTTGTATTCCCCAAACTTTGTGTGCCAGATCATCGGTGCATGTTGTATGCTGCACAACTTCGCCATGAGAAAGGGCCTGGAGATTCCCCTATGTGATGACCTGACCCCGGAACCACACAATCCCCCCCTGACCGAGGGTACCCCGTCTTCTGAGGGAGCAGCAATCAGGAGACGCCTCGCAGAAGGCATCTTTGCATGTTAAACCCACACATTAAACATGGCACAAGGAGAATGCATGCATGCACACCACTGTGGTCCCTAGCACAGACACATCACATCCTCATCAAATTGGATTAGACCAAAGTGCACAGCATGGTGCTAGGGAGCAGCAACGCCACGCCAAGGCTCCAATTATGTTACTGTACATTCATACACCATTCACACGGACCTAGGATCACTTCTCCCTGGTCCCGGGGAACCCTTTTCCGCCACAAATGAGGGTGACACCCCTTTTCCGGCAGGAATGTCACCCCCACAATCATACATCATTCACAAACATAAAACAAATCATAATCACAGTAAAAACTAAATAATAAACATAAAACACTGACTAAACAAAAATACAAACATCTAAAGCCCCTGGCATGACCCCTGCCTGGGGTGGCCACGGCCCCGGGTCCTCAGGGGAGACTCATGGGGGGGGGAATCAGGAGCATCCCCTGCGCCACATTCATGGTTGCCGAGTTGGCCTGGACAGCCTGGGTCAGGGCACACACAGCCTGGGTCAGGGCACACACATCCTGACCCACACCTGCTGTGGCGGTGTGCAGGTCATTAAAACAGTTTATGACTGCCAGGATGTTGCATGACATGTCCTGCACATTTTCTCTCATGGAGGCCAGGCTCTCCTCCATGCGTCCCAAAGTCAGGGTGACCTGACCCAGGTGGCGGGTCTGACGGGCCTGGTCCCTCCTCCAGGTTTTCCGGCAAAACCTCGGCCACACTCCTGGTCTTGCGTGTCGCCTTCCTGCCTCCAGAGGAGGCTTGTGGCCTGGCAGTAGGAGAGACCCTTGGGGGGAGCCCTGTTGGGGGAGGAGTGGGAGGGGTTACCCCTGGTGGAGGCCTGACTGCTGCCAGCCCTAGGGGGAGACTCCTCCAAATGGAAAAGTACTTCATTCCCAGAAGTCACCTCCTCCTCCTCCTGAACCTCCTCCTCCTCCTCCTCAACCTCCTCATGGGGAGAGCTGCGGCCACTCCCCTGCACTGAGGACTCCTGGCTTTCCTGGATGTCTTCTTCAGCCTGATGTCCAGGGGATGGTGCAGACTGGCCAGATGGCCCTGCACCCTCCTGCCCATCTGTGGATGACACAAAACATACACAGGTTGGAGGATCCACACACTTGTCGCATTTTCCCTCCCCCCCCCCCACACATGCTACTCACCAGATAGAAAATATAAAAAACACACTTACCTGTCCTCACGGCCTCCTCATTGGAGTCAAAGCCAGGCAGGCCCACCACTTGCTGCCTGTGGAAGCACTGGGCCACTGCACGCTCCTCAGCAGTCAGCCGGATGGTGCAAGGTGGTCCCCCTCCAGTGCCCCTGGCATGAGTTGTTAGCTTTGCCACCTTACCCCGGACCAGGCGCCTTATCTTCTTTTGTATCCCACTGAGGGTCCGGGTCTCACCCCCCAACACATTGATATCATCAACGATGTCCTGTAGGATCTGCCCCTTCCTGGCCGGGGTGATGTTCCGACTTTCAGGGCCATGCAGAAACCGCCCATGTACAGTAATGGCCCTGGCCAGAATTTGCTTCTCCCGCAGAGAGAAGTTTAGCTTCCTCTTCTTTGGTGCCATATCAGCACCAAACACTTAGCACAAACAGACACAGAAAACACTCAGCACAAACAGACACAAAAAACACTCAGCACAAACAAACAAGAAATAAAAAAATAAAAACAAACACGAAATACAAAAACCAAAAACAAACAAGAACTACAAACACCAAGACCACTCTCCAGTAAGACTCTCCAACAACACTCCGACACAAACCAACAAACAGCCACAGACAACAGAACAAAAGCACCTTGCTTCAGGAAGGGAAACAATTGGATGTACTTTTGCAATGGAAGGGCGTATGTCTGGGCCTATTTATGCACTGAGCGTATCTCACTAAGTACGCCGGGCCTAGTTCCAATCTCACTGATTACGCCGGGCCGAGTTCTGAGCATGCGCAGAGAGGCGCTGATCAGTGTCTGCGTCATGCGCGCATGCACAGTCCGGCCGGCCCTTCATTTGCATGGGGTCACGGCTCATTTCAATGGAACACGCCCACTTCCTTCCCACTTTCAATTACCCCGCCTTACGCCTCCTAATTTACGGTACGCTGGCGCATATTTGGGCGCAAATACTCTGTGGATACGGTACTTGCGTCTCTAAGATGAGCCGGCGGAACGTAACTGAGATGCGCTACGCTGGTCTATATATGCGCCGATGTACGTGAATCTGCCCCCATGTCTTTATAGAGCTGGTTATGCTGGAACAGAAAAAGGCCTTCCCCAAACTGTGGATACTAGGTTGGAAGGTCACAATCGTCTAAAATGTCTTTGTATGTTGTATGCTGTTGAACATATGGAGTTGGTCCCTCTTGTTGTGGCTGTAACAGCCTCCACATTTCTGGGAAGGCATTAAACAAGATTTAGGGTGTCTCTGTGGAAATTTGTGCCAATGCAAACAAAAGAACATTTGTAAGGTCAGTTGCTAATGTTTGATGAGAGCGCCTGACTCTCAACTGAGTACTGATTTATCCCAAAGGTATTTAGTATGGTTGAGGTCAGGGCTTTGTGCAGGCTCCACATCAAACTCATCATGACTTAATGGAGCTAGGTTTGTACACAGAGGCACAGATCATGGTACAACAGAAAATGGTCTTCCCCAAACTGTGGCTACAAGGTTGGAGAAGCACAGACCCCAGACAATGTCTTCTCGGGTCGTATCTACAGCTACTACTGCATGGAATCTACCCATATTCAGGCGCTTGTTTTATCCTCTCAAATTTCCAGTGTCAATGGCCCGGATTCACAAAGCACTTACGCCGACGTATCTCCAGATACCCCGCGTAAGTGCAAATATGGGCCGTTGTATCTATGCGCCGGACTCAGAAACTAAGATACGCCTGAAAATAGGCTTCATCCGACCGACGAAACTTGCCTACGCCGGCGTAGAGTGGGCGCATATTTACGCTGGACGTATTTGGCGCTCCCATTGATTTTCTATTTACATAGGCAAATAAGGGAGATACGCCGATTCAAGAACGTCCGTCCGTCCGGCGCAGTGCTCGTAAAGTCATATGTCCGGCATAAAGTTATGCCCCATAAAGGAGGTGTAACTCGGCAGCATCCATGCAAAGGGCTGCACCAGGGAACACAAGCCGACGTATTTTATGTAGTTTACGTAGGACGTGAATATGACTAGGCGTAGGTTACGTTCACGCCATAGGCAGTGATCTGTCATATCTTAGGGAGTAGATCCGACGTGATTCTGAGCATGCGCATTGGCATGCGCCGTTCATTATACGTATCTGTCTGAGACTCAGCCCATCATTTGCATGGGGTTACGCCTCATTTGCATGGCCTCACGCCCACTTCCACTTACGACGACTTACGCCTAGGAAACCCAGCGCAGATTTGGCAGCACTGGCTTGCCTCTCTGCGCTACGTCGGCGTAGCGTATATGAGATACGCTACGACGGCATAAATATGCGCCGATGTCTGTGAATCCGGGCCTTTGTGTTTTTGGTGTAGTGTCACATACAGCCCTTTTAGACTAATTTGGCGTATGCCTTGCTGAGTCTATTCAATCCAGTAAGCCTTGATTATATCAGTGGTGGCGGCTTTTCTTTTATCATTACGTTTGTGTTAATTGAAGTCCAATTTTGACTTGTTTGGATTATCTCTTCACTAATGCTATTGGAGTCATCACAAATGGACTTGAGCAAAGTTTAATCATCATAATTTGTATACATTTTTTGCATTCAATTCATATGTATATTTACTTATAGAGCGAATATCATTAGTCACTTATATCATTTTTTATGTGTTTAAGACCCTAAACAAGTTTTATACTTTTTCTTTCATTGTCCTTGTTTAGGACCTGTTTATTTTTAACGCTACACTTTTTGTATTACTATTTTGGAGAAGCACAATCGCCTAAATTGTCTTGCATGCTATAGTATTATTAGTATCCTTCACTGGAAACACATGAACGCAATTATTTGAAGGGAGGTCCAAATACTTTTGGCCACATGAGCAGGTGCGATGTTCAGATGTCTGCAAACTTTTGATCATATTGTATGCTTTAGCAGTCCCCATCACTGCAAACATCTGAACTCAATCATTTGTAGGAGGTCCACATACTTTTGACACATAGGTAGGTGCAGTGGTGCTATTGACCATATAGTAAATCTGCTTGTGGTTCAGCTATAATTAATGCATATTTCCACTTTTACTATATCATTTGGTGTAAAAAAAACCTTAACATATGTGCCCATACCATTGGAGAATAATCTGAACATTTGTTTTATATTTTATTATTTAAATGTATGTGTTTAAACCTTTTTGAGTGTTATACTGATGATCACAACATTGAAAAGCACAATGATTAAAATGAATCACAATAATTTATTTTTGTGGATTTTTTAACAAAATAATAAAAATAATATTTACAAAGTTTCTCCTCAGCTCTATTTATTATTTCATGTGAAAGTGTGTTTGTGAATAATATATGCTTTTTACAAAATTATAAAAAAAATATCATTTTTTCATAACAACGATAAACAGATAATAAAATATAATCAGTGCCAATAATATAATATACAATATAATCACTGTGCATCCACAGAGTGAAAGGCAGTGTATAAAACAAATTTGCTTTTGTTAAATGAATCTGCTGGAATGTTCCTCTGTCCTCAAAATTCCACATTATAATGGAGCATTTTTCTTACAGAATGTTTCATTACAGCATAATAGGATCCAAACAGGCCGTGCATCACACTCTGAAACCCGCTTCATATTTGTCTGGAATCACAAAAATTTATTTACATGCATGAGAGGAAATAATGGACTTGAAATTGAAGTTGTTGAAGCAAGAAATTATCATATGGCTTGTAGTATTATCTTTAACTTGCCTAAATACAGGTATCAGCAATCCTGCAATCCAAAGAGTTTCTCAAGCTCGTCATTTGAACCAAGGACGGCAAATATTTTTATTCCCTTGCCATCCCTACCAGACATTTAGAAAATGTGTTATGGTACAGGTTCATTTCCTTATGGTCCTTTTTGCAGAAATATTTATTTGTCCATTTACTTCAGGCCCATTAAAAGAACATTGTAAATAATTATATTTCTTTTAGAGTTACAACATTTGTGCTTTCCTTGTGTATACAGAACCTTGAAAAAGTATACATACCCCTTGACAGTTTCTACATTTTGTCATGTTACAACCAAAAACGTAAATGGATTTTATTGGTATTTTTTGTGATAGACCAACACAAAGTGGCACGTAATTGTGAAGTGGAAGGAAACATGTAAATGGTTTTCAACCTGTTTTACAAATAAATATGTGAAAAGTGTGGTGTGTATTTGTATTCAGCCCCCTTTACTCTGATACCCCTTACTAAAATCTAGTGGAACCAATTGCATTCACAAGTCACCTAATTAGTAAATAGAGTCTGTGTGTAATTGAATCTCAGTATAAATACAGCTGTTCTGTGAAGCCCTCAGAGGTTTGGTAGAGAACCCTAGTGAACAAACAGCATCTTGAATGCCATGGAACACACCAGGTCAGGGATAATGTTTTAGAGAAATTTAAAGCTGGGTTAAGTTATAAAAAAGTGCCAAGCTTCGAACATCTCACAGAGCACTGTTCAATCCATCATCTGAAAATGGAAAGAGTATGCCACAACTGCAAACCTACCAAGACGTGGTTGTCCACCTAAATGGACAGGCCGGGCAAGGAAAACATTAATCAGAGAAGCAGCCAAGAGGCCCATGGTAACTCAGGAGGAGCTGCAGAGATCTACGGCTCGGGTGGGAGAATCTGTCCGCAGGACAACTATTAGTTGTGCACTCCACAAATTTGGCCTTTATGGAAGAGTGGCAAGAAGAAAGACATTGTTGAAAAAAAGCCATAAGAAGTCCCATTTGCAGTTGCGAGAAGTCATGTGAGGGACAAAGCAAATGTGAAAGAAGGTCCTCTGGTCAAATGAGACAAAAACTGAACTTTTTGGCCTAAAAGCAAAATGCTGTGTGGCGGAAAACTAACACTGCACATTACCCTGAACACACCATACCAACTGTGATACATGGTGGTGGCAGCATCCTGTTGTGGGATTCTTTTTTTTCTGCAGGGACAAGGAAGCTGGTCAAAGTTGATGAGGAGATGGATGGAGCCAAATACAGGACAATCTTGGAAGAAAACCTGTTAAGAGTGCAAATGACTTGAGACTGGGGCAGAGGTTCACCTTCCAGCAGGATAATGACCTTAAACATACAGCCAGAGCTACAATGAAATGGTCTAGATCAAAGCATAATCATGTGTTAGAATGTCAAAGACCAGACCTAACTAACTCCAATTGAGAATCTGTGGCAAGACTTGAAAATTGCTGTTCACAGACGCTCTCCATCCAACCTGACAAAGAAGAATGGGCAAAAATGTCACTCTCTAGATGTGCAAAGCTGGTAGAGACATCCCCAAAAAGACTTGCAGCTGTAATTGCAGCAGCGAGCGAAAGGCGGTTCTACAAAGTATTGACTCAGGGGTGCACGCCACACTTTTTACATATTTATTGGTAAAAAAAATTGAAAAACATTTACATTTTCCTTCCACTTCACATTGATGTGCCGCTTTGTGTTGGTCTATGACATAAAATTCAAATAAAATACATTTATGTTTTTGGTTGTAACATGACAATATGTGGAATATTTCAAGGGGTATGAATACTATTTCAAGGCACTGTATATGTATCTCAGTATCTCACAAAAGTGAGTACACCCCTCACATTTATGAAAATATTTTATTATATTTTTTCATGTGACAACACTGAAGAAATGACACTTTGCTACAATGTAAAGTAGTGAGTGTACAGCTTGCATAACAGTGTAAATTTGCTGTCCCCTCAAAATAACTCAGCACACCCATTAATGTCTAAACTGCTACCAACAAAAGTGAGTACACCCCTAAGTGAAAATATCCAAATTGGGTCCAAAGTGTCAAATATTTTGTGTGGCCACCATTATTTTCCAGCACTTCCTTAACCTTCTTGGGCGTGGAGTTCACCAGAGCTTCACAGGTTGCCACAGTAGTCCTCTTCCACTCCTCCATGGTGACATCACGGAGCTGGTGGATGTTAGAGACCTTGGGCTTCTCCATCTACCATTTGAGGATTCCCCACAGATGCTCATTTGTGTTTAGGTCTGGAGACATGCTTGGCCAGTCCATTACCTTTACCCTCAGCTTCAAGGCATTGGTCATCTTGGAGGTGTGTTTGGGGTCATTATCATGTTGGAATACTGCCCTGCGGCCAAGCCCCCTAAGGGAGGGGATCATGCTCTGCTTCAGTATGTCACAGTACATATTGACATTCATGGTTCCCTCGATTTACTAGATATCCCCAGTGCTGGCAACACTTGTGCAGCTCCAGATTATGACACTCCCACCACCATGCTTGACTGTAGGCAAGACACACTCATCTTTATACTCCCCATCTGGTTGTCGCCACACACGCTTGACACCATCTGAACCATCACCTTGCAGGGGACATCCAGACATGTAATCAGGGCACTGGTCATCATTGCCCTTTATTGCTGCCCATCAATGCCAATTAGTGCCTGCTCAATTACTTATTTACAAAATTTACTGACAGGAACTATGAAAAACGTATTTTTATTTAAATGGTTACAGTGTTGAATGACGCGCAATTGTCATTCAAATTGTGACAGTGCTGAAATTTAAAAATAGGTCTGGACAGGAAGGGGGTGAAAGTGCCATGTAGGCAAGTGCTTAAAGTGATACTATCTTGTTTTTTAAGGTAAAAATAACAAACATGTTATACTTACCTGCTCTGTACAGTAGTTTTGCACAGAGTAGCCAAGATCCTCCTCTTCTCGGGTCCCTCTTTGGTGCTCCTGGCCCCACCCTCCTGTTGAGTGCCCCCACAGCAAGCAGCTTGCTATGGGAGCACCCGAGTCGAGTCACAGCTCTGTTTGTCCATTCAGACACAGAGCCACATAGTGGCCCCGCCCCTTTCTCTTCTCATTTGCTGATTGACTTTGATTGACAGAACGGGAGCCAATGGCGCCACGCTGCTGTCTCAGCCAATGAGGAGCCGAGACACTGCTGCAACATCTCTGGATCTAGATGTGTCTCAGGTAAGTATTAGGGGGGCTGCTGCACACAAAAGGTTTTTTTTATCTTAAAGCATAGAATACATTAAGATAAAAAAAACTTCTGCCTGTACAATCACTTTAACCACTTCCCGACCGCCGCATGTATATGTACGTCCACAGAATGGCACGTACGTCCCCGCCTTTCCGCGGGTCGGGGGTCCGATCGGGACCCCCCCCGCTACACGATCGGCGGGGAGCGATCCGGGATGACGGGCGCGGCTATTCGTTTATAGCCACTCCGTCGCGATCGCTCCCCGGAGCTGAAGAACGGGGAGAGCCGTATGTAAACACGGCTTCCCCGTGCTTCACTGTGGCGGCTGCATCGATCGAGTCATCCCTTTTATAGGGAGACTCGATCGATGATGTCAGTCCTACAGCCACACCCCCCTACAGTTGTAAACACACACTAGGTGAACACTAACTCCTACAGCGCCACCTGTGGTTAACTCCCAAACTGCAACTGTCATTTTCACAATAAACAATGCAATTTAAATGCATTTTTTGCTGTGAAAATGACAATGGTCCCAAAAATGTGTCAAAATTGTCCGAAGTGTCCGCCATAATGTCGCAGTCACGAAAAAAATCGCTGATCACCGCCATTGGTAGTAAAAAAAAAAAAAATAATAAAAATGCAATAAAACTATCCCCTATTTTGTAAACGCTATAAATTTTGCGCAAACCAATCGATAAACGCTTATTGCGTTTTTTTTTACCAAAAATAGGTAGAAGAATACGTATCGCCCTAAACTGAGGAAAAAAAAAATGTTATATGTTTTTGGGGGATATTTATTATAGCAAAAAGTAAAAAATATTGAATTTTTTTGCCTAAAGGTCCGGGGCTTAAGTGGTTACGCTTTGACAACACAACCTGGAAACTGATTGCTGCATCAGATTTTGCACCTTCCAGTTTTAGTTAATCAAGCCCACTTGCAGGAATAAGGCTGGGTTCACACCTATGTAAATTGTTAATGGGGGTTTCCCAGCAAAAAAGGTATGTACAGTATATTGATTTTTTCTGTGCAAGGCTAGTTAGGTTATTTGTTAGAATGTTGGTGTCTTTAGATGCAAAGATTGGGTGATGGGTGCAAGGCAGAAGTGCAAACCACCAAGCCATTGCATTGGAGTCTTTGGGAGATAGAAACGGTTGGGGGGGGTTGACAATCAGAGAATAGCCTCACAAAAAAGTCATATTATCTTTGAATGTGTTGATTATAGATGTAAAAATCTAGTTTTTAATATTATTTTAGTTATAAAAAGTATTGTAATATTTATTTAAAGGTAAAGTATATTTTTTTAAATCAAATTTAATCAAAATTAGTAAACATAAGTTTAATTTATCTTTTCCAGTAGATGAATAAAACCCATATTTGACAATAAAATATATAAACAGAAACCACCAGGGATGTTTATAATGCTTACTGGAATATGTTTAACTCTGTCTGCATGCTTTTTAGCTGTCCGTGTAAACTGAGGGATGGAGCATCTGAGTCATTACGCTGTGTGTCCAATCTGATAACTTCTGCTCTTTTGCAGTAGAGCTGTAGACCAGTAACCTGGTAAAGAGGAAATATTCATTTGTAATATTTCTTGTTTACCTGATTAAAAATACAACATTATTAAATAGTATACTTTTATACTCTGGCAAATGAGCAAATAGAGGAATTAAAATAAAAAAAGATGGAGCGCAAGAAACGCAGCTAGTGCAATATGGAGATAGTTCTAAGGTCCGGGTGTGCAAGTTCATTTACTGCTGAGACCAGAACAGGGTTTAGGGGTTCTGGTCTGTATCAGTGTGGACAGCCAGCTATAGAGAGCAGAAGCGACTCTGTGGATATGGGTGAGAGAGAATAAGAGGAGTGTCACCACTCTGAGTGCAGTATGTCAGTTAAAAGGTTGTATGGGTTTGTTTAAAAAATAAATACAATAACAAACATGTTATACTTACCCCCACTGTGCAGTTCGTTTTGCACAGAGTGACCCCGATCTTCCTGTTCTGGAGTCCCTCGGCAGCTATCTCGGCTCCTCGCCGCAATAGCCAACCCCCTCCGGGAAGCTCTATCGGAGGGGGCTAGCTTGCTGGCGCTCTCCCTGTTAAACACGCTGCGTCCTTAGACACAGATTGTATGACTCGATCCCACCCCCGGCGGCCGCGTCATTGGATGTTGTGATTGACAGTAGGGCGAGCCAATGGCTGCGCTTCTATCAATCTATCCAATCAATCGTCAGACTCCGTGGAGAAGAGGACGCCGGGTGATGTGCACAGCAGGTGAACGGGCTCAGGTAAGTAAATGGGGGGCTGGGGGAGCCGTCATTGCCAGGTGTTTTTTCACCTGGCAATGACGGCCATGTGAAGGTGAAAAAACACAAACCTTTACAACCCCTTTAAGATTCAATGTTTAATAAAAGTAAGATCAACTCACATTTTGGTGACTGGTCAGCAGTTCCCGGTGGCTCCGGTGATTCCTGAGGCTCCGAGGCTGAAAACAATCACACAACAAGCACGTCAGCGGTGATGGAGGGGAGGCGTGGTTGAGCTCTCGTTCGGAGCATGCGTGCTCCTTCATCAGGCATATGGGAATATATGAAAAGAACAATATACATTTCCTTTAATTGTAACCTGTCAAAAAGAAAAACAAGTTACAGTAATCTGATATAATTGGATAACACACATTGGTAGCTATTGACATCCTTCCCAAGGAACACCAGCACAGTATGTTTGCTATATGCAACTTGGAGCCTACACTGAGCAATATGGCACTCCAAATCAGATCAGATCATCAGATTAACCCAAAGGCCCAGACACTGTTTCCAGTGGCCTAACAGCACACATTCTATGTATTACAATGTTATTGCCAAGACTGGAACAAATCCTTTTCTATATAAAACTCTACATTTGAGGAGCTCCTCACCATACACATGCAGAAGTCATCTGACCTGCAGTTGATCACCTTTTAATTTGCATTTGACCTCCTTCTAAACTGCATCAACCTTTAAGCTGATTTTGCATTCCTATTGAATTGTATGGGGAGAGAAGTAGTTCTGATACGAGATAAAGCCCTTAGACGCAGCCCCTTAAACATGCAAGATGATGTAACAGGTTTGCCTTAATTTCTGCTCCTGCAGCTGCTTTATTCCCCCTCTCTTTTGTTTGGTTTCCTTAAGTGGACAAAAATACATAGTACTTCTAGCTAGGGAGTATACAAATCTCTTCCCTTCTCTCCATGTGAAAGTGCTTGTGTGTAGTGATTGGCTGCTCAGGCATGGGGGTGTGGCATATGGGCCTTTGCCCCATGTAAGCTTGGAACTTACACACATCTTTCTCTACCCACTTCCATGAGCAAATTAAGTGACAGGGAAAGTGAAGTATAAGCAGCTGGTGGGTCTGGCATTTAAGTGAACCTGTGACTTTAGCTTGCATGAGCAGAGCAGAGGTTCACTTTAAAGCAAAACTTACCCACGCAGAGCAAAACCTTCCCCATCAGCACATACATTTCCTTCACATTTCCACTGCTCTGTTAAACAGCCAGGTATGGAGGAGCATGTGACTCCCTCCATGTGAAAGTGCTGAGTCAATCAGCACCTGATGCGTCACATAGCAAGCGCCCATAACCCCAAGTTAACTATGTCCTGAGTGCCTTGTAGCTTACAAAATGGAAAATTGTATCAAATACTTACTGTATTTTTCCTTTCCTGACGCCAATCTATTGTAGCATAGATGTGCTAAAGCTCTGCCTATATCCACCCACAAGACCTGTTTAAATCTATAAAAGAAAAGCTATAGCAACCTCCCCCATTCTCTATAAAAACAAGATGAAAAAAAGGGAGGGTTTGTATACTGCCATGGATTGGCATCAAGAAAATAACAGTACGTTTTTTATACAATTTTCCATTTTCCTGATGCCAACTTGGCAGCATACATGTGATAAATAATGAGCTAAACAGGGAGGGCTAAAATGTATAATCAAACTTTATTACAATGAACATTGAAGCCTGGACCACCATTCCATCAAAGTCCATTGATATACGAGCCCCTGGATCTCCCCTGTAATGCCTGAGGCAGAAGCACTGTGCCAACCAGCCTGCTGCTTTGCAGATGTCTCCATAGGCAAATTCCCAAATTTAAAGATGTAAAAATGGACCTAGCTGAATGAGCCTTTATCACTTCTGGAGGCTTTTGCCTGGCTGTGCTGTACATTTTTCATGACCTGACTCTCCAAGATGACAAAGTTTTGCTGTAGCTTCCTCCTCGGAAATTGGCAAGATGGAAACACAAACAGCCTTCCAGAGCATTTTAACTAGTAGGCTGCTTGAAGATATGCATTTTACAATTTTGCAGAAAATTGGTTCATCCAGTGGAGATTAGGTACGGTCTCTGCCAGAAAGGATAGAGCTGCCACTTTGCAAGATGAAAACATTAGCCACCTTGGGAACAAAGGTGCTCAAGGGGCATATGCCCCAACTTGTCTGGAAGATTTAAGATGTAGGACTCTGTAGCCCCAAGTGCTGGCAGATCCAATTCTGCCCCTTGAAGTTATCACCTGAAGTTATCGAGGCACACTGCCTCTCAGGTGATGTCCCATGGAGGACTGCATTCTGATGATGCAAACAGAGTCCTGGGTCCTGGCAAGGAAATCCAGGAGCAGAATGAAAACCCACTAGGGATGGTTATTCCTCCTCAGAGAAAAGTCTCAGGACCAACCTCCTGAAGCATTCCCCTGGCAGCTCACACATCCCTTTTTTCCATGGTGAGAGCTGAAATGACTGAAATTTAAACCATTATGGAACTAAGATGAGCTCCAAATCCAGATACATGGGAAGAAATTATAGCAACTGGGCAACCTCCGGGTTTTGAGGATCAAAACTCTGCTCAGCTGCGAAGACTGTGAACATGTTCGAGAGTAAATAGCATTAGTTGATGTTCTTTCTGGAACCTGGTAGCTGAAGTGCCTAACTAGGTTCCATGGCTAAGGTAAACCCAAGGCCTGCTGGCCAATTAGCATGATTGCTATCACAGTGAGACCTTCAGACAACAGTCTGCCCTGGAACTTCATGACCAAAGGAAGTAGAGAAAATGCATCTGCTAGGTGACTATTACTTGGGTAAGATAGTCCACTTCCTCCACCAATGGGTGAGGGTAGCAATAGAGGCACCTTGTGAATGGATGGTGATGCAAATAGACTTATCTGAGGGTGGCCCCATACTTGAGTGATATGGGCAAGATCTTCCGGTTAAGGACTTATTCATTGGGAACCAAGTACTGTCATCAGTGATAACAATGGTCCAGGATAATGCGCCTACTGGACAGGATCAAGTGAGGGTCCCCTGACACACCCATCACCATAGGCTCCTGCGCATCTGGGTAGAGGCACTTTGGATCGGCTCAAGTGCTGCCTTCTGCTTTGCAAAAATGGAATTCTTTGAAATGTTCAGAAAATCCAGTGTGCCCAGGGTAGCATAAGGATGCAAGACATCTGTTTCCAGGAGACCCCTGCATTGGGAAGCTGACAACTGCTTGACCCATTCAAAGAAGGAGGAGAAAAGTGTTTGCTTAAGCATTGAACTGAGCCTCCGTATCGATGATTAGTTAGGTCTGCTCCAACTGTGTTGACACCTCCTCTCCAGTTAAAACTTCTCAGACTGGCCAAAAGAATCCCCCTTTGATCTAGTTGGTCATCTGGACTGCAAGCCAACAGTAGAATACCATCCAAGTAATGATGGTTTTGAAGCATCCCGGTTTCCTCAGAGGGGCTAAACAGAGATTAGGACCTCCATAAAGGTCATCGGTGAGATGGAGAGCCCTGAAAGAAAGACACATGGATTTAAAATGTCCATCTCCCACCAAGATTCAACACCAGTCTTCTTTGTATGAGACACAGAGGAGAATAAATCACCCTACAGTGGTATAATATTGATGTACTGAGAGAGGACATCTACTTCCTGAGTGGAATGTGCTATTCTGGTCAGGTCGAAGAAATGTTCTGGAGGGAGATATCTGAAGCACCAAAAGTAACAGAGTTTTAATGTAGAAGGCACCCACGGTTCACAAGAAATGGGCTTCACCCTCTGTGTGCACAGTCAGCCACCCTGGCTCCCACCACATTAGCCTGGACAAGACTCCCCGTAGGGTATGAAGGGTTTAAAAAGGACCATGGCTGTGTGTCCTTCAATGGCAAAAGTATCTTGTGTCCTGGAATGTAGAGTGGACTAAACTGGCAGAGAGAATTAATCGGAGCCTCAACCTTCTATGAGTAGGAAGGCCTGGCTAACCACTTGCTCTTGGAATAGTGCTTAGCATAATTTTTAATCATGACCAATAAAGTGTGTTTAACATTCCAAGGATGTGTGCCCCTTTTTGAAAATTTAAAGGGTCATTAAAGATTTTTTTTTTTTAAATAACAAACATGTTATACTTACCTCCACTGTGCAGTTCATTTTGCACACAGTGGCCCCGATTCTAGTCTTCTGGGGTGCCTCGGCGGCTGTCTCGGCTCCTCCCCGCAACAACTCCACACTGCTATGCGAGCAAGCTTGCATAGTGTGGGGCTGTTGCGAGCGTGCTCCCGTGATACAGTGCGCTACTTTTAATCCATCCACTGCAGCCAATCAACGGCCAGGCTTCGACTCGAGGAGGATGGTGGGGCGAGCACGGGACTTTCGAAGGGTCAGGTAAGTAAAACGGGAGCTTGGGGGGTGGCATCATCTAATGTTTTTTCACCTTAATGCTTAGAATGCATTAAGGTGAATTTTTTTTTACCTTTACAGCCCCTTTAAACACTGTTATACAGAAACCAACTACGAGCACCATCCATCTGCACAGCAAACTGAGGACATCCAGGGCTGAGCAGTGATGAATCTCTTTAAATAGTCAAATAGTCAAAACTTCTGGTCAAAGGGAAAACTTGTCATCATACAGGCACTTACAACCACCCTGCCTAAGGTCAGGTTTGTTGGTCAAGGACATGGCTTTGTAGCCCTCTTCATTTTCACTGAAAGCAGCACTGCCTTGGGGGAACATTGATAACAACAAATGCTACTTCATCCACAAAATCTGCTGAGCACTAAGAGCACTAACAATCTGCTCTTTCAGTGATTCATGTGTAATGGTGACCTCAAGATCCTGGGTCCCAACTGTATTGCGCCTGCCACAAAGCGATCAATGGCTTACAAACGTCCCCTACTTCTCAACGTGAATCTCTCAGATATCCGTAAATTAATCGATCAAGGATACAGCCTGAATCTTCACTGGGAAGAGGAACACTCCTGACAGAAACTCATGCAGCATGGACTCCAGCAACCAAACACCAGCTCAGGAGTGCAGAGAAATGCATGCAGCATGGACTCCAGCAACCAAACACCAGCTCAGGAGTGCAGAGAAATGCATGCAGCATGGACTCCAGCAACCAAACACTAGCTCAGGTGTGCAGAGGAACACATGCAGCGTGGACTGCAGCAACCAAACACCAGCTCAGGTGTGTAGAGTGAAATACATTTTGGGTGGTTTTTGGATTCCCCCCTATTTATTATAAATATGTATTAACTTGTCTATTCATATAATTAGCTAGTATATCAAAGCTCTGATAAACATAATGGTGATGGTACAATAACGAGGTTAGCTATAAAAAGAAACACACTGTTTAAATAAACAAGGGTCTCATTTATTTCCCAAGAAAATAGGAATATTAAAATAAAACACTAAAGGAAAATATTACAGAGCACATAAAACAAAAGAACATAAATGATACTTTACGTAAGGTCCTCCTCGAGATGCTGTCTTGGATAAGTTCAATGGAAAAGAGGAAGTTACTCCAGCTGGTCAGTACTTTTAAAGCCCACTCAGACACCACCCACACAAACACCCATTGTCCGCCTATCTAGCCATCTGTATCCAATAAGAATCCTTAAGAGGTCGTCCTTCCTAATCACCAGGAATTATATTCTTCTCTTCCCGTCCTCCAGGAAGAATGCTGTAATGTCCATTAGGGGCAGCAATTGTCCATATATCACTGCTATTGACCCGGGTCATCATTCAATGACAGCTACTTTTTGATGTTCTGTAACTCAGGACATTTGAATCCATACCTCGCTAAATTGTCGCAACAATGCGGTCTTGCAGGTGTAGATCCTGAGGACAAAAAGGAGAATGGGGGAGGCTGCTCTAGCTTTCTATTTTTAGATGGATTAAAACAGGTCCTGTAAGTGAATATAGAGCTGAAGCTATATTACAAGTATGCTGCCATGTTGGCGTAAGCAAAGAGAGGTTCCTCCAGTTCCTCCTGGCAACTATATAGAGTGGAAATGGTGGTGGGGACAAATATATACTGCTGGGTAGGGGGGATTTACATGAACTGGTTTCTTTGCTACCATGGGCAAAACACAGTTCACTTTAACTGTTGTTTCAGTTCACTTTCTTTCTTTTGTTAGGTTCACTTTAAATACAGCTCTGAATATTGTAACAACATTTGGCTATTCTGTTGATTAAAAAGCACTTTATATTCTACTAATCTTTTAGGAGGGAGGTTTTGATTGCTAAATGTTTTTACAGCTTTGTGTGCGCCGCCTGCATCTTTCTTCCCACTATAGTGTGGAGACAAGCTTTTCTGTCTGTTAAGCCTAATCAACAGTTATTTTAGCAATCCACTTAGCACTCAGCCTAACAAAAACATCAATTTCAAATATACTTTATCATCAAGCATCTGTTCAACATGTCTGATTGTTACAAACAAGCGAAAAAGTACATTCTTCACTCTCGTCCCTCTCTCATTTGCTGTGTTCTTGCTGTGATCGCCTCGCCTTATATCTGTACAGAAATACATCTCATCACCAATGTCTTCATCTTGGCGTGAGATGAATATCGATTAGAGTCACGTCGAGCTTCTGGAACCGTAATTAAATGAACATTTCATATGCTGTTTGTTTCCGCCTGTGAAAACACAAATCTGAAATTAAATACCGACCGCGAGCCCAGTAAAACATCTCTGGCAGGGGGTTTCAGTTAGAACTGGAGGGAATCGTCCATCACGGTTATGTAGCAAGCGCTGAAGATTCATGAGCACTCACAAGATACGAGATGACAAACGTTTACTGGTTTCACGTCAGCAAGCTGCAATTCTATCTGTTGTTATCACGGCACTGATATTCTGTCGCTGTGAAATTCACTTTTCTGTAGCTCTTTAAAAAGTTTATGCTGAATGCAGCTACAGAGATAACACTTCTCATTTGTTATCGCACACTAAATGGCCAAAGGTCTGCAGACACCTGGCCTTCACACCTAGTATATGGCCAAAAGTTTGCGGACACCTGGATATTACACTTACTATATAGTCAAAAGTTGGTGGACACCTGACCATCACACCTACTATATGGCCAAAAGTTGGTGGACACCTGACCATCACACCTACTATATGGCCAAAAGTTGGTGGACACCTGACCAAAAGTATGTAAAAAAATTGAGTTCAGGTGAGTACTGTTTACCACCTCAGCTCTGAAAGGTTTTCCTTTATTATTTGTAGAATTTTTCCACATATATACCTTTCTTGGTGGTATTTGATCACCACTGGGTTTTTTATTTTGTATTACATATGGTGGGTGGCAGGGGTGGACTGACAACTCATAGGGCCCCCGGGCAATAGAAGATTATGGGGCCCCTGGGCTTACAGATGGCCACCACGCCAGGAGGCAGTGCAGAGGCGGGGCAGCTAAAATCTCGGGATTTTCACATCAAAAGCATGTCGGTTTCGGACATATCAGGGACAGATGTAAAAAAAAACAAAGATTTTTACATACTGTCCCTGGTTTTACTGAGCCTGGCAATCCTGATGGGGCCCCGAGTGACTCAATGGTCAGTCCGCCCCTGGTGGGTGGTTAACATCGGGAATATTCACATATGCTATCAGCTGCAGGTCAATCCTGCTCTACACATACCTATACATTGGGCCTTATCTCCATACAGGGTAACAAATGCCTCTTTACTTTTCCTAGCTACTACTTGGGTTAAGGGCTTTTACCATACCCCATTTACTACTTACCCATATGGGTTTTACTAATGTCATTAATTATCTAATTTATATTGGAGCCCCAAGCACCTGCCAGTTGAACATACATTTATCTGTGATACATGTTTATGCTCTTGGTTTTCCCACTGGCCCTACCTCAGTTCCCAGTTGCAGACAGTTTTAGCGTCTCATGCGTTCCAGTTTTCACATCCTCACATGCTGGAAATTAGTGGGGTAGATTCAGGTAGGGCTGCGCACTCTTACAGAGGCGCAGCGTACCGTTTTAATGCTACGCCTCCGTAAATTACTTGCGCTACGCTTCATTCACGAAGCAGTAGCTCCGTAATTTGCACGGGCGCTCCGTAAAACTGTGTGGCGTAAGCGTCCTTAATTTAAATGATCCCGTAGGGGGCGTGGATCATTTAAATTAGGCGCGTTCCCGTGCCGAACGTAGTGCGCATGCTCCGTCGGGAAACTTTCCCGACGTGCATTGCGGTAAATGACGTCGCAAGAACGTCATTTGCTTCAACGTGAACGTAAATGGTGTCCAGTGCCTTTCACGATTCACTTACGCAAACAACATAATTTTCAAAAATCGCGACGCGGGAACGACGGGTATACTTAGCATTGGCTGAGCCTGCTAATAGCAGGAGCAGCCTTACGCAGAAACCGACGAACGCAAACAACGTAAAATTCGAACGCCGGGCGCGAGTACGGTTGTGAATCGGCGTGAGTATGCAATTTGCATACTCTACGCTGACCACTACGGGAACGCCACCTAGCGGCCAGCGTAAGAATGCAGCCTACGATACGACGGCATAAGAGCCTTATGCCAGTCATATCTTAGGCTACAGTCGGCGTATCGAGCTTTCTGAATACAGAAAAGTCGATACGCCGGCGCAAATTAGCAATTACGCTGCGTATCTATGAATATGCAGGCGTAATTGCTACCTGAATCTACCCCAGTAAGGTTTTTTTTGAAGATTGCCCTTTTCCCATCTCTCTCACTGTCTCCCATTATTTGGGTGTTATGCTAAAACTTACCGTATTTATCGGCGTATACCGCACACTTTTTCCCCCTTAAAATCAGGGGGAAATCGTGGGTGCGCGATATACGCCGATACTGCTGTTCCCGGGCGCCGCCGAAGTAGACCGAGCCGAGTGTACTGCGCACTCGGCTAGGCTTGGCCACGCTCGGCTCCGCCCGCAGCCACGCGAGAGGAGCCGAGACAAGCCGAGAGGAGCCGAGCGCCGCAGCCTAGAGCCGAGTGTACTGCGCACTCGGCTAGGCTCGGCCACGCTCGGCTCCGCCCGCAGCCACGCGAGAGAAGCCGGAAAGGAGCCGAAAACACAGGAAATCCGGCTCCTCTTGGCTCGGCAAAGGCGCCAAATCCAAAAACGGACACTCACAACGTTGGATGGACTCCGTGAGGAAGCCGCAGACGGACACCTCCAAAGCCGCAGACGGACACCCACAAGGCTGGACGGACCCCACGCAAGGAAGCCACAGACAGACACCCACAAGGCTGAACGGACCCCGCACAAGGCCGCCGATAGACGCAGGGCAAAAATGTAAGTTTTTATTTTTTTCCTTAAACTACCTTTCTAGGTTTGGGGTGCGCGTTATACGCAGACGCGCAGTATACCCCGATAAATACGGTACATATTATACTTGTGTCCTTCTGCAGATCTTACCCCACTACGCATCCGCCCCTGAAGATTGGCAATAATGCCATGAAAGGCATCTCAGGCTTACACAGATGCTACATCTTTCAGTTGTAGAACTAACCTCGGGTTTAATGATTCTATTTATGAGGATTTTTTTAACAATGCAAGGAATAAGTTGTTATATAATGTTTATGGTTCTTGCATCATGCTTTTTTATGCTCATTGCTATGTATGTTTACTATTATGTATACATTCGAAATGGCATGCTCTGCTATGTGTTTTAGATAAATAAACGCATCCATATCACATTGTCCTATCTTTGAGTCTTCTCATGCATACCTCATTCAAAGTCCCAATCCTCCTTCTTCTTTCTACATATAACAGGGATGGAGATATATGTTTACATATTTCTCATTCAAAGTCCCAAAAAACCCTCTTTTTTTTTTGTAAAGCGCCGGCTCCTGTCACAGGCGGAGTGATATCAAATGTACTCCACCTGTGACAGGATCGATACAGGAAGCATTGGCTCTGCTCTCTATTGCAGCTGCATACTTCCTCCAGCACCGGCTGTCACACAGGTGCTCAGGGATGGCGGGTTGGAAACCAGCTAGCAATACCCATAAACTGCCCACCAGCAGTACCCGCCAACAGGACCAGCCAGCAGTACCCGCCAGCAATATCGTCAGCAGTTCCAGCCAGCAGTACTCGCCAGCAGTACCAGCCAGCAGTACCCACCGGCAGTACTCGCCAGCAGTACTCACCAACAGTACCAGCCAACAGTACTTGCCAAGCAGTACCAACCAGCAAGCTCTGCTCTCTATTGCAACTGCATACTTCCTCTAGCGCTGGCTGTCACACTAATGCTTAGGGATGACGGGTCAGGAACCAGCCAGCAATACACACCAACAGCACCCACCTGCAGTACTCGCCAGCAGTACTCACCAACAGTACCTGCCAGCAGTACCCACCAGCAGTACCAGTTAGCAGTACCCACCAGCAGTACTCGCCAGCAGTACTCACCAACAGTACCCGCCAGCAGTACTTGCCAGCAGTACCAGCCAGAAGTACCCACCAACAGTACCCTCCAGCAATATCCAACAGCAGTACTCGTTAGCAGTACCTGCCAGCAGTACCAGCCCTGGAGGACAGCCAGCAGCAGCCACCAGCCATACCCGCCTGGGGGATAGCAGCATCCAGCAATACCTGCAGGAATCCTAAAGGAAGAAGGGAAGATTGAGGTCAGTTGAGTTGCAGGTAAACCGCAGCGCATTCGTGTGAAAGCAGCCTTAGGCCCCTTTCACATGATCAGTCCGATAGGGTCCGCCTGTCTGTTTTTCAGGTGGACCAAATCTGACCCTCCATTCACCTCTATAGAGCGGTAGATGTAAACAGACTTGTGTCCGTTTACACCTGCCTATCTCCAATTCGATCCACTTAAAAAAACAGAAGGGGATCTGTCCCCTTCTGTCTGGGCGGATCGGAGGACCCATAGAGTAGAGTGCTTTCTGTCCGTGTCTGCTCTGTAGATTGCGTTGTGTCTGGCTAGGGGAATGAAAGCTGTTATCACTGTGTTCCCCCCCGCTGCGCTCTGAACACCTGGGCAGCTCTCCTGTTCCTCTCCTCGGCTGCACAGGTAGGCTGCAAGGTGGACACAAGGCTCCATGGTGGGCACTGGGCACACGGCTGCATTGTGGACACAAGACTGCATTACTGGGCACACGGCTGCATGGTGGACACAAGACTGCATTGGTGGGCACTGGGCACACGGCTGCATGGTGGACATAAGACTGCATTGGTGGGCACACGACTGCATTGGTGGGCACACGGCTGCATTGGTGGCACACGACTTCCAATTTTGATGTCAGGACAGCCACCTACTTGGTATTTTATCGATATATGCTCATATTCTACGCACTAGGATATAGTGCCTCTTTTGTGAGTACTTTTATTTTAAATAAACTTATTGTATTTTGGTTACTATACGGAGAGCACTATGTGTCTACTTTATACTTTTTCATGCCATTCAACTACATGAGAGTATACCAGATGACCATCCGCCACTGAAAGTCGGTTTGGAGAAAAGGATCGACCGAGGAGGCACCGTTATCATCTTATAATACCCCCTTATTAAGAGGGACAGCGCATTCGACCTGCTGCTCACCCACAGGTCCATCTGCTAAGGTGAGCGGCTTGTACTTTTATCTAAGGATACTTGACTGTTTTATAAGGAGTCTTCATCCGATCACCTATTGAGGTTCCAGAAGTCACCCTTATCCTCTCTTCATTTTGATTAATTTTTTTTTTTTTTTTTTTTTTTTTTTTTTGGACTTTCATCATTTTGTTAGTAGCGCTGCACTGCTTTTTTTACATACACGACTGCATTGGTGGGCACAGGGCTGCATGGTGGACACAAGACTGCATTTGTGGGCACTGGGCACACGGCTGCATGGTGGACATAAGACTGCATTGGTGGGCACACGGCTGCATTGGTGGCACACGACTGCATTGGTGGGCACAGGGCTGCATGGTGGACACAAGACTGCATTTGTGGGCACTGGGCACACGGCTGCATGGTGGACACAAGACTGCATTGGTGGGCACAAGACTGCATTTGTGGGCACATGGCTGCATGGTGGGCACACGTCTGCATTGGTGGGCACATGGCTGCATTGGTGGACACAAGGCTGCATTGGTGGACACAAGACTGCAGTGGTGGGCACTGGGCACATGGCTGCATGGTGGACACAAGGCTGTATTGGTGGGCACAAGACTGCATTGGTGGGCACACGGCTGCATTAGTGGACACAGGACTGCATTGGTGGGCACTGGGCACAAGGCTGCATTGTGGACACAAGACTACAGTGGTGGGCACTGGGCACATGGCTGCATGGTGGACACAAGGCTGTATTGGTGGGCACAAGGCTGCATTGGTGGGCACAAGGCTGCATTGGTGGGCACACGGCTGCATTGGTGGACACAAGACTGCATCGGTGGGCACAAGGCTGCATGGTGGACACAAGACTGCATTTGTGGGCACTGGGCACACGGCTGCATGGTGGACACAAGACTGCATTGGTGGGCACAAGACTGCATGGTGGCACTCAAATGTATTGGGCACACGGCTGCATGGTGGGAACACGGCTGCATTGGTGGGCACGGCTGCATTGGTGGGCACTAGGCACAAGGCTGCATTGGTGGGCACACGGCTGCATGGTGGGAACACGGCTGCATTGGTGGGCACGGCTGCATTGGTGGGCACTAGGCACAAGGCTGCATTGGTGGGCACACGGCTGCATTGGTGGGCAAACGGCTGCATTGGTGGGCACAAGGCTGCATTGGTGGGCACACGGCTGCATTGGTGGGCACTAGGCACAAGGCTGCATTGGTGGACACAAGACTGCATGGTGGACACACGCAGCCTGCATTGGTGGGCACGGATACAGTTGTTGTTAATATTTATTTTAATAACTTAATTCTGCATAATACATTTGAGTGTAATTTTATGAGAGCGTGTTTAGTGGCTAGGGGCGGGCGGGCTGGGTGGGACAACTGGTGGCGAGTAACCCTTGAAGCCTGGCTAGTAGCTCAGGACTTGAAATTTTGAGTCCTGGACTATGATGTAAAGGGAGGCTCTACAATAACACTAGCAATAAACTATCCAAAATGTCCTCTTCTCTCTTAACAAGGAGAAGAGAAAGTAATAGACACAGGATATGTTGTGAACCTGTGCATAAAAAAATGTGCATGAGAACTCACTGAAACACGCATGAAAACGTATGTAAACTCGTGTCCCTGCAAGTGAAATCTGCGTGTTTTCCATCAGTTTTTTTGCACGTATGGTGTAAACGAGGCCTTACGCTGTGTCGCTGGAAAAAGGGTTCGCGCATCACCTTGCGTAGATAATTCAGTAATATTTTTCATTCTTATTCAGTTTTTTATTCATGCACTTTATATGCACAATGGTCAGGTTGTGTTGATTTTTCTAGCACAACCTATTCCCCTCCTGTTTTTGTGGATAATTCAGTAAACTCGAGCCCTCTGAGTTTCCAGTTTCATGTACACATGGTGGCGGGCGAACCCTTTCCCCCAGCGGCACACTCTCTATTCAGCCCCATTCTTCCCTGCCCTGCTTAGCCCTGTTCAACCGTGCACACAAGGGGGTTGCAGGCAGGCCACACTCTGAGCTGCCAGAGAGAAAGGGTTGGGACTTTAAATGAGATGCGTGTTGATGCAAACAGTATGTATAAGTAAATAAATAAAGTTGTATAGCGTAGTACCAGGCTCAAACTTACCAACCAAATTGCAAGCCGAATTCAACTGTCTAACTTAGTATGTTAAAAGCAGAGGATTGGTTGCACACATTTGCAAATCTATGGAAAAGCCACAGGCCGCTTACAAGGCTCTCTGCCTAGTTAGGACCACAGGAATGCAGAGAGCCTTGTAAGCGGCCTGTGGCTTATCCATATATTTGCAAATGTGTGCAACCAATCCTCTGCTTTTAACATACTAAGTTAGACAGTTGAATTCGGCTTGCAATTTGGTGTTATCCACATGCCTCATTCAAAGTCCAAACCCAGTTCCATGTTCACTCTGAGCTGCCGGGTGAAAGCAGTGGGTATCTTGGCGCTTAGTGGGAGTATTTTGCCATGCAGTGCAAGCAGGAAGCAGCGGGTGGTAGTGTGGGGGGGGGGGGGTCCAGGTCAACTTTTGCATTGGGGCCCACAAGCTTCAAGCATATCTGTTTTGATTCCAAAATATTCTACTATCAATATACAAATCCCTATTTCTCATGACTCTATTTCCTTAATATCTTTAGAGGAATATTCAGGTAGAAATGGCATTGCTTGCTGACCAAGAACAGAATACTGTTCTGTCTCCTACTTTCCGCACTGTGAGCCAAAAAGAAAAAAAAAAATCATGCATTTCCTTGCGCTTTATTCTTGGGAGATGTGTTAAACATGCCTAATTTCCATTTTTAATTTGCATTTTAATTGCCTGTCTCAGTCTTAAATGAGAAGGGTAATCAGAAGAGAACTTTCTGAGTCTGGCTGGCTTGTACTGCAACATTTAAACTGTGTAGAAAGAACAAAAAAAATATAATTTTCCTATTTACTTTTTACACAATTGTTTACCAAAGTCAAATGTGACATTTTCTGAATGTTTTTCAAATTGCATAAATGACATTTGTAATACTGGATTAATTGTAAAGCAGATATTTAAAGCGGAGGTTCACCCTAAAAAACATCTATATACCATTACATCCAGCATACTTCCGACATCTACAGTATGCTGTTCTTTTTTTTTTTTTTGCCGTACATACCGTTTTATTGTAATTTTACCCCCGGCTTCTGGGTTCTGGCTCCCGCGGGAGTGGGCGTTCCTATGGCGCCTGCACAGTCAGCTCTACACGGCGGGCGCAAGCGCCGTATAGGGCCGTATAGAGCCGACTCGCAGGTCGGCTAGTTATGGAAAACTGGTGACGCGCCTAATACACCAGGGGAAGTTTTTCACCAGACGTCAATCATCTAACCTCTGAATAGGGACGCCACTCCCGCGGGAGCCAGAACCCAGAAGCCGGGGGGAAAATAACAATAAAACGGTATGTACGTCAAAAAAAAAAACAGCATACTGTAGATGTCGGAAGTATGCTGGATGTAATGGTATATAATTGTTTTAGGGTGAACCTCCGCTTTAAGTTGGATTAATTGGAAAGCAGATATTTAAGATGAAGGTAGAGAGGACAACATCGTTTTTAGTTAACTTTCCTTCAAATAAACACCCCACCCCACTGGGTGTAGCTAGCATAGGTAAAACTTAGACCAGGGCTCAAGTCCTGCGGGAACGCGTGGGAACGGAGTTCCTGCACTTTTTTCACAGCAGGAGCGCAGTTCCCTTTGCAGGACTTAGAGCAGCCGAGCCGCCCGAGCCAATCCTTCACTTAGCGGCGATGCCCAGCTCGAATCACTGTCAGGGGCAGGCAAACCTTAGTAATCCTTTATGTTACTGGCCGCTTCCTGTATATGGATTCATCGGGTAGTGTGCGGGTATTCCGTCACTTCCTCGATGCCGCAATGTCTCCTGGGAGCTTTTGTCATTGTTCCCAGGAGACATTGCGGAGGTCTGCAGCGAGTTTAGCGGGATTTAGGAAGAACTTGCTTAAAGGAAGGCATTGAGGAAGTGACGGAATTCCCGCACACTTCCCGATGAATCCATATACAGGAAGCGGCCAGTAACGTAAAGGAATACTAAGGTACAGTGGATCGAAAAAATACATGCGGTTTAGTAATTATGCATATGAGCGTATCATATTTTTTTTGGTGGGGGAGTGAATCTTGGGTGGGAGTTCCCACACTTTTTTCTCCAGGACTTGACCCCTGCCTTTATCCATGCTTTACATACTGTGCCGCTCTGCCCCAGCCCATCCAGTCTTTGCAACCAAAACAATCTGACATGCTGGTGTTATATATTTCACTTAGATGTTGCACTGGGTAAATACAGCTGGGAAAAAAAACTGTGCCTGTCTTCATTTCAGGCTGCAAAGCAACACAATGTAATTATTTTAAAGGGGGTGATTCTTTTCTATACCCACTTTACATTTTGGCCTACATTTATGAAGAAAGTTTATTATTTTGCTAATTTTGAAAACAGAAACAAAGAGAAACAAATTTTCAAAATTTTGAGAGTTTTTTGCTCATTTAGCAAAAAATACAAAATCCAGTGATAATTAACCACTTGTTCGACGGCTGAAAGTCATATGACGTCCTCGGCTTTGTGGTGGTATATCTGAATGATGGGTGCAGCTTTAGGCATCATTCAGATATTAGCGTTTTCAGCGAGCGATTTCCTACACCAGAAGAATGATCATAGCGGCTGGTCCACCGCTTGTTCGTTCTTACGGGCGGTGAGAGTGGATGACCCTCCCGCCACCCTCTGGTGCTTCTACCGACTAACCTCTGCAATCGGTGTCCAACATAGAGATTTCCGGTGGACCAGATGGTCACCAGAGTCTCTATGATCGTCGGAGGCCAGGCGCGATGTTATGACGTCACGCCTGGCCTCTGCATTCAAAAAAACTACGCCACCTCGGCTGGGAAGATCGTTTTTTAATTTTATTTCAGGCTTCCCAGCCTAGAGGTGAGATGTGGGGTCGATTTGACCCCATATCTCACTGTAAAGAGGTCCTGTCATGCCATATTCCTATTACAAGGGATGTTTACATTCCTTGTAATAGGAATAAAAGCGATCAAAATTTTTATTCTATTTCAAAAGTTTCAAAATTAAACAGATTAGTGCTTTATAAAAAAAAAAAAACAGTAAAGATAGCCCAATTTTTTTGCATAATGTGAAAAGATGTGAAAGATGAAGTTATGCAGAGTATATAGATACCTAACATGTCACGCTTAAAAATTGCACATGCTCATGGAATGGCGCTAAACTTCGGTACTTAAAACTCCCCATAGGCGGCTACATTTTTTTACTGGTTACAGAGGAGGTCTAGGGCTAGAATTATTGCTCTTGCTGTAACGATCACAGCGACACCTCACTTGTGTGGTTTGAACACCGTTTTCATATGTGGGTGGGACTTAAATATGCGTTCACTTCTGCGTGCGAGCACATGGGGACAGGGGCACTTTTACTTAAAAAAAAATTTTTAACTGGTTAAGACCCGGACCAATATGCACGAAACTGCTTTAGGTGGTGACAGGATCAACACATATTTTTGAGACTCTGCAGGAGATCTAAGCAAGCTAAGCAATTAAGCTTTGTAGCACATATTTGTTTAAATGAGAGGCCATAGTTCTACTTTAACCACTTGCTTACTGGGCACATATACCCCCTTCCTGCCCAGGCGAAATCTCAGGTTTTGGCATGGCGTCGCTTTAACTGACAATTGCGCGGGCGTGCGACGTGGCACCGAAACAAAATTGGTGTCCTTTTTTTCCCACAAATAGAGCTTTCTTTTGGTGGTATTTGATCACCTCTGCGGTTTTGATTTTTTACGCTATAAACAAAAATAGAGCGACGATTTTGAAAAAATTCAATATTTTTTACTTTTTGCTATAATAAATATCCCCAAAAAACATATATATTAAAAAAAAAATGTTTTCCTCAGTTTAGGCCGATATGTATTCTTCTACCTATTTTTGGTTAAAAAAAATCGCAATAAGCGTTTATCGATTGGTTTGCGCAAAATTTATAGCGTTTACAATATAGGGGATAGTTATGGAATTTTTATTAATATATTTTTTTACTACTAATGGTGGCGATCAACGATTTTTATGGCGGACACATCGGACACTTTTGACACATTTTTGGCACCATTGTCATTTTCACAGCGAAAAGTGCTATAAAAATGCACTGATTACTGTGAAAATGACAATGGCAGTGAAGGGGTTAACCACTAGGGGGCGCTGTAGGGGTTAGGTGTGACCTCATGTGTGTTTCTAACTGTAGGGGGCGGGGCTGGATGTGTGACATCAGTGATCGTCGTTCCCTATATCAGGGAACAGACGATCACTGACATTGCCACAGAGAAGAACGGGGAAGGTTTGTTTACACACACCTCTCCCCGTTCTTTAGCCCCTGTGACCCGATCACGGGACACCCGCGGTCACGGAGCTTCGAACCGGGTCGCGAGTGCGCCGCCGACTGGGCTCTTAAAGGGGACGTATATATACGTCCATGTGCTCAGCTGTGCCATTCTGCCGACGTATATCGTCGTGCGGTGGTCCTTAAGTGGTTAAAAATTGTTGCACAAATACCGCGCCACATAAAAAGTTGCAGTCCATTGTATTTTCTAGGGTCGCTGCTAAAAAAACATATATGATGTTTGTAACGGAATGACCCGTGACACCCAGAGACTTTTGAATGATGGGGGGTACTCCTGTGCCAGCGTCACTAATGTCTCTTGGGTCTAGGGTCACCCTGTGCCCCTTTTGGGCATAGGGTGACTGATAAATGATAATTCATGTTTTGCAGGATATCTTGGAATATTACAGTTTGGTTAATGCTGTCCACAACAGGTCTATAGGATGTCTCCTTCAATGCTTAACACAGGCTGTTGAGATGCTAATTAAGTATGTAAAGGTCAGATGTCTAGCTTTGAGGTGTTGATCAAGGCTGGCTCCCGAAAGACATTCCATTGTGTGATGCTAATGACACTATTGGTGTGAGAAGCCTATTGATGATCAGGTGTGAATAGCTTATTGTTGGAGACGAGACGTCTGGAGGATGACTAATAATTAACTCAACTGAATGTCATTATCTAAAAGAATGTCATTAAAGCCCCATTGTGTGATGTGTGGGTGGAGTGTGTCTTTGTTACTTTGGTTACTGTAACATGCTTGTACTGTATATAAGAGAGCTAACCATTAAAGCATTCATTCATACATTTTGGAACCAGTAACAGAGCTGTGTGGAAGTCTCGTTATTCTGGGAAATGGGATGGATCATGTCTGATGTCTGTTGGATGGTTGGAGTGTCGGATAAGCTGTCGTGGGGCGATGGAATGGGATATCGTAAACAGTGGTGACCGTTACAATGTTTAAGGGTTCTATGTAATTTTCTAGCAAAAAAATTATGATTTTTACATGTAGGAGAGAAATGTCAGAATTTGCCTGGTTGGCAAGTGGTTAAATACCACTAAAAGAAAGCTCTATTTGTGTGAAAAAATTATAAAAAATTCATAAGGGTACGGGTTTGCATGACTGAGTAATTGTTATTCAAAATGTGACAGCGCTGAAAGCTGAAATCTGGCCTGGGCAGGAAGGGGGTGAAAGTGTCCAGTATCAAAGTGGTTAAAAAAAACGTTCAAGTAAGAGAGTATTTGTTACTGGGCGCTCCCAACCACATATCCAAAACGGTGCTATATTCACAATACTGGTGACTAGTCTTTTGGAATCTGCTTGCCATTTTTAAACACAGTTTCCCTTGAGGACCGACCCTTCAGAAAACCTCCAAAAACACCACAATGTTGTCCTGAAATGATTTATTTATATACATTAAGATAAAAAGAAAAAAAATCACAGCATAAATTAAAGGAAATGCATCATGAGGAAAACATAGAGGCTACTGATCTCCACATCTGAAAATGTTCTATAGATGCTATACTGACCCTTGACTTCATTTGTTTGCGTCGCTGAATCAAAACATGCATGCAGATAAGGAGGTCTGACTTTCCTGTTATCTTGCAGATCTGCATACCTGCTCCAGATCAAGTATACTCCAGGTAAAAGTAGAAAGTACTAAAGCTAGAACGTCAGCAAGGTCATCCAGCAAGGTCAAGGTCATCCAGCGCCCAGGGCAAAGATGCCAAACTGCGCCCCCCTTTCCCTTAGGGTTAGGGTCTGGGTGCCCTCCATCCCTGCAATAAACCATTGCGCCAGGGGCAGCCATCCCTCCTGCCCACCCCTTGTCCCGGCCCTGGTAGCCTCTATAATTCTCTGTTGACATATTAATAACAATGATAGAAAAGAGAAGAGTAAGTTTGGCATTCAACAATTCGGCTCCACAACAAACATTAACTGTGCTTTGCAGAAGAGGAGCAGCTACGTTGCTGCAGTAATGGACAGCTACCATGCTGCAGGGCAAGAAGTGCGTTGCAAAAATCACATAGTAAATAAAAAATAACAGAGCAAATGAAAGGTTTACAGGAGTCATATGATGTTAGCTGTTCCTCAACTACTAGTCTGTATGGAGCTTCCCCTTCCAGTTGCTCAAGTTTTTGTCCATCAAGTTTTACAGCATAAAGTTCATAAAGTCCATTTCTCCCCTAACTCAAATATCAGCAACATCATCACTCTTGGTGGAACGCAAGATACATTTGGATGTTACTTTAGTTTTTGTCTCATTGCATCAGAATTAATTACTGGAGAACACCAAGCAACAACATGTAATAAATATGAAAAGACATTGTCTGAATTGTGCTTATTTAAGTGTTTTTCTTCTTTATACTGAATGCCCATCATCCACTGCACACCAGTTGAAATTTCAAATAAGGCTGGCAGTTCTGCATTGGCTACTGAAACCTCTCTGGGTGTTAAGTGGACACAGAGATCAGGCATGTTTTAGGAGGAGGGATTGCGATGTGAAAATAACTGTAGGCTTGGACGATGGTGGTTCTCCCTTTAGAATATAGCAACTCAAAAGCAAGGTTCATCCTGTGCGGTTGCAGCAAAGTGTGGTTGCAGCAAAAAATAAAAAAAAATAAAGGATTTTAAAGCAGTCATTATGATTGCTTAAAAAAAAAAGTTTGCTGTTTGACCAGAGTGGCCATTTAAGGATTGGCTGGTGTAATCTCAATAGTCGGTATTGGCCTCGTCTGGGTGGTTTCCATGGTACAGGCTGGTAATATACTGTAGTTGTGCATAGCCTGCATGCCAAACTGTCCAATAAAACATGTCCGCCTACATATTCGATAATCTGTTTACTGGACTCATTAAGGTGCAGGAAGTCAGTGATGGCCACTCTAGTTACATGGGAGCCAGCTGATGATTCCTATATATACGTTGCTGGAATCACGTGTTCCTTGGATTTGGCAAATCAATTACTATAGGAGGATTAACCGGCTGATAATTCACAGTACATACTGAGGAATTGACATATGTAGTGGTCCCGTCTGCCATTACTCCATACCCTGCAAGAGATTAAACACAATATGGAGTTTAAAAGGAATATCAAACAATTCTTAATAAATAGTGTTTTTATTTCCATTTGTTAAACACAAAAAAAAAAACAACAATTGCAATTGGTGTTTACTGCTTAAATTAGCACATATAGGGCCAGATTCAGGTAGGGAGCGTGTAACTCTGTGCGGGCGTAGCGTATCCTATTTACGCTACGCCTCCGCAACTTTGACAGGCAAGTGCATTATTCACAAAGCACTTGCTCCGTAAGTTGCGGCGGCGTAGCGTAAATTGTCCGGCGTAAGCCCGCCTAATTAAAATGTGTAAGATTTGGGCGTGTTTTATGTAAAATCATCGTGACCCCACGTAAATGACGCTTTTTACGAATGGCGCATGCGCCGTCCGTGAACGTATCCCAGTGCGCATGCTCCAAATTAACCCGCAAATAGTCAATTGCTTTCGACGTGAACGTAAATTACGCACAGCCCTATTCGCGAACGACTTACACAAACGGCGTAATCAACGGAAAATTCGACGCTGGCCCGATGTCCATACTTAACATTGGCTGCGCCTCCTATAGCAGGGGTAACTATACGCCTGAAAACGCCTTACGTAAACGGCGTATCTTTACTGCGACGGCCGGTTCGTGAATAGGCGTATCTCGCTGATTTACATATTCTAGGCGTAAATCAGCGTACACACCCCTAGCGGCCATCGTAAATATGCAGTTAAGATACGACGGCATAGGAGACTTACGCTGGTCGTATCTTAGCAATATTTAAGCGTATCTCAGCTTGAGAATACGCTTAAATATACAACGGCGGGGATTCGGACTTACGACGGCGTATCTACTGATACGCCCGTTGTAAGTCTACCTGAATCTGGCCCATAGAATATTATGAAATAACCATTGGCTTTACATAAGCCGAACTCCAAGCACAAAGCTAAATACATGGATGAAATACATATATGAGAACTGTTTTACATGCTAAAGGATTTGTATTCTTGTCTATCTATCCCTAAGATTTATACAACTCTGCCCCACAGCCCAGCGGTGTTAAGCAGGGAAGGGAACCTGAAAAAAATAAAGGGACCAGTATCCGCTTTATTCTTTACCTCTTGTTTTTTATGGACCAATGTCTTATGCCGCGTACACACGATCATTTTTCAGCATGAAAAAAAACGTTGTTTTTCAGCATGTCGAAAAAACAATGTTTTCCCAACTTCATCATTAAAACGACGTTGCCTACACACCATCGTTTTAAAAAAATGATCTAGCAAAGCGCGGTGATGTACAACACGTACGACGGCACTATAAAGGGGAAGTTCCATTCGCCTTTGGGCTGCTTTAGCGGATTCCGTGTTAGTAAAAGACGATTCGCGATTTTTTGTCTGTTACAGCGTGATGAATGTGCTTTCTCCATTATGAATGGTAGTTTTACCAGAACGAGCGCTCCCGTCTCATAACTTGCTTCTGAGCATGCGCGGGTTTTTTACATTGTTTTAGCCCACACACAATCATATTTTACTACCTGAAAAACGACGTTTAAAATGACGTTAAAAAATGCAGCATGTTCGAAAAAAAAAATTGTCGTTTTTCAGAACCTGAAAAATGATGGGAAGCCCACACACGATCATTTTAAATGACATTTTTGAAAAACTACGTTTTTTTCATGCCGAAAAATGATCGTGTGTACGCGGCATTAGAAGGAGCAGGAAAGCCAGCACAGTCTGGTCCATGATTCACACTTTATATTTCAAGATCTGCAAAATCACATCATTGGTGAGCAGAGTCAAAAGTTTGTAATGCCCATTGACTGGCAAATCTGGAGGATAGGCTGGAGAAGTGATGGCCAATACTTTGAATATTCATAAACCACCCATTCTCTAACCCAGTGGTCTCCAAACTGCGGCCCGGGGGCCAGATGCGGCCCTTCCCTTGCATCTATCCGGCCCTTGGGACATTATTCCTCCAACTGACACCAAGGATGAGGCACCATTTTTCCCACTGACACCATTAATGGGGCACTCCTCCTCCTGCTGAGACCAGTGATGGGGCACTATTTCTTTCACTGACACTGTTAGAGGCACTATTCCTCCCATTGACACCATCGGCGGGGTACTATTCCTTCCATTGATACAAACCATGGGACACTGTTCTTCCTGCTAAAACCAAAAAATGGTAAACTAATGATGGAGCACTGTTTACTCCCACTGTTCCCGGGACATTTTCTACTCACACTGGCCACAGTTCGGCACTCGTAAAGTCTGAAGGACACTAAATTGGCCCTTTGTTTAAAAAGTTTGGAGACCCCTGCTCTAACCATAACAATTTTCCCCAATCTTTCCATGTGATTAGTCAATACCAGGGCTGCTGGGATATGTACAAATATTATTTTCACAAAGTCTGCTGCTTCAGTGGTTTTAGATGTTTTTGTCAGATGTTACAATTTTATACTGAAGTATAATTACACGCATTTCATAAGTGTCAAAGGCTTTTAGTGACAATTACATGAAGTTTATGCAGAGTCAATATTTTCTTGGGGTGTAGTGTTTTATTTCCTCACATAGGTATTGTGGCGCGATTCCTTGCATGCATTTGTGGGTGAGGCAGAGGGTCTTGAATGTCACCCGATCCTTTACGGCTAGCCAGTGGAGGGTCCTCATGGCCGTGGAGATTGGCTCCCACGTTTTTTTACCCGCTACCAGTCTGGCTGCCGTGTTCTGGACCACTTGTAGACTCGCCATCCGTCTGATTTTAGCGGATCGGGTCGGATGTCAGCGGACATGTCTCCGCTGACATCCGACGCTCCATAGAGATGTATGGAGCAGCCGTTCAGGTCCGCCCACAAATATGACAGGTGGACCTGAACGGTCCGACCGTGTGAAAGGGGCCTTAGGCTTCTCTTCTACAGGGAGAATATGTTCAGGTTTGTAGTTGTTCCCCATAAGTGAGGTCCTTCAGCCCCCTTATTAACTTTGTTGTACTTCTCTGGATTCTTTCCAGTTCAAGGACATCCTTCCTCAGCATTGGTAACAAAAACTGGACCGCATAGTGAAGACATGGCTGAACTTGTAACTTGTGTTTACTGAGTGAAAAAAGAATGCCAGCAAATAAGAAAAAGCAGAAAGAAGGGGAACTGACCCCATTTGAAAAATTGTGTACTGCCACGACCCCTCAAAGACACCTAATTTAATCTGTTTATGCACTCCTTTTCAGTACCATATTACAAAGCTCCAACAAAATTAATAAAGGTTGGGAAGATGAACTCCAAATACAACTTCTAGACTCTGACTGGGACAATATTTTTACACATATTCATAAGGGATCTGTTAACATTTCGGCCCAAGAAAATAACTACAAATTATATTCTAGATGGTATCGTACCCCTGAACGACTCCATGTATTTTATCCAACTGTCTCCCCAATGTGTTGGAGGTGCAATATCTCTCTGGGATCATTACTCCATAGTTGGTGGAACTGTGACATTATTAAGCCTTTCTGGGAGAAGGTTCATGTGGCAATTACCCAAATCACAACTTACACATTAGATTTTTCCCCTGCGCAATATCTTTTACACCATACTTTGTTGCCTCAATCCATTTATAGAAAATACTTGATACTCCATCTCATAAATGCTGCTAAACAATGCATTCCTCTTTTTTGGAAAAAGGCTAACCCTCCTACGCTGGCTGACTGGATTAACCGTGTACAGTGGATTTCTGAGGCCCCGTACACACGACCAGTTTCCTCGGCAGAATTCAGCTTCCGACCGAGTTTCTGTCTGAATTCTGCCGAGAAACCCGGCCGTGTGTACAATTTCGCCGAGGAAGCCGACGAGGAGCTCGACGAGGAAATAGAGAACATGTTCTCTATTTCCTCGTTGTTCTATCGGAGCTCTCGGCCCGCCGAGATCCTCGGCGGCTTCAGGGCTGAACTGGCCGAGGAACTCGATGTGTTTGGCACGTCGAGTTCCTCGGCCGTGTGTACGGGGCCTTAGATGGAGGACTTGATTCACCAAGCCAATGATAATCCGATGAAATATAGATCCACCTGGTCCTGTTGGATTCACTTTAGGAATTCATCACGGTTTATAGACTTATTAGGCCCTTAATTGTTCCTTGTATTTACAATTGTTACGACTACGTTAAATTTTTCTATTCTTCATTGACGTAGATCACCTACAGGGATTAGTACTTCACATATTCCATTTACCGCTGAGTTTGAGCGCTTGCCTACACGTTTTTATGTTTTCCCTTTGAAATCTTTACATACCTTTATTTTGATTTACTGAACACTTTTGCTATGTGCTATGTTCCACCCATATTTTTGAGGCTATTCTATATGGAAGTCTCTATTATCATTTTTTGTTTTATCGCTTCATTCACATCAGGAAGCTCAGATTGAATTATCCTGTATTTTCGGATTCGTCTGTGCTTTATATCTTCAAGATACTGACATAGTAATGTATGATTTTCCTGTTTGTGGTTTATATCTCATTCTATTTGATATTCTGATACTTGAATATATAATGACAATGATAATATATTGTCTACCTCCATAGTTCTGTTATTTTATGTTCAATATTTATTGTACAACCCTGTGTATGTACACGTAAATTAATTGTATTCCTATTTTAACTTTAATAAAATGTTTGAAACAAAATAAAAAAAGCAGAAAGAAGTAGAAAGCCTTAAAGTGGTAGTAAAGTCATTACTACCAATCACATCGCTGGAGCGGCGATACCCGGAAGACACGACGACGCAAGATGACATCTCGCTCGGCGTGGACCAGGTAAGTTCTCTACACCTCGTTCCGAGGTAAGTATTTCATAATGACCTAGTATGCGGTGCATACTAGCTCATTATGGCTTTTGCCTTTCAGCTGGAAAATAAATAAATAAATAATTCATCGCGGGTATACAACCGCTTTAACTTGGAAACCAGGTTACGAAAATTCAGAAATAAATGTCACAGACTAACCTTCATGGATGTGACCAAACACGTGGAGTCTTGGCTGTACTCTTCTCTGCACTGTGTTTAGCAGCTCCACACAGCCCACCCGTTGTAATTTTTTGGGCACCCAGTCTAAAAATCCTGAAAAGAGAAGAAAGTCCAGAATAATATTTCCAAAAGCACCATACATAGTCGGGATGGAAATATTTCAGGCCACCCTACAGATTAAAGATGGAGATATCACTGCACCGAAGCACAGGGTTCTAATGCCAACCTGTAAAGTCCTCAGTTCATCAGAAATTCCTAAGCTTAAAACTGGGCCAGCCTTGCTTCTGTTTTGTCACCTGATAAAATATCCAGAGCCGGCGCTAGGCATAGGCAAGTCAGGCGGCTGCCTAGAGCGCCAGGGAAGGGGAGGCGGCAAAATCCTGATTCCCAGCCACTCGCTGGGGATTCGGACCATTAAAATAACTCCCGGACCGGCGTTTTTAAAAACCATGCCTAATTGGCGCCAGCCACTAGGCTATTGGGCGGTTGCGCCTGTGGAGACACTCACATCACCTTCACCACTCTATTGCACTTGCCAGCCCGTAGCAGCGGTAGTGAGATGAGGGGAGAGAGCATGGACAGCAGCTGGCAGTGGCCGGAAGTGCTGCATGATGGTAGAAAGTAGAAACGGTGGGTGAGATGGTGGCTGAAGGCTGAAGCCCTACATGCAAGTCCTGGCTTGCCGCCGCAATGTCCGATCCCCCCCGCCTCCACCCTCCTCCAGGTCGCTTGGGGATGTGTTGTGACCTGTGAGAAGAGGAGGGACGAGCAGCAGCGCAGTTCTCCTTCAGAAAAGCCTTAGTGGACGCACAGGTAGGAGGACGCTCAGTCAGTAAGTCACAAGAAATAAAAAAAATTACTCTGCTGTCATGTTTACAGTGCACTGTGTACAGAGGGGAAACTGGTTTGTGTGTGTGTGGGGGGGGGGACAGATGTGTGTGTGTGTGGGGGGGGGGACAGATGTGTGTGTGTGGGGGGGGGGGGGGACAGATGTGTGTGTGTGGGGGGGGGACAGATGTGTGTGTGTGGGGGGGGACAGATGTGTGTGTGGGGGGGGGGACAGATGTGTGTGTGTGTGGGGGGGGCAGATGTGTGTGTGTGTGGGGGGGACAGATGTGTGTGTGTGGGGGGGACAGATGTGTGTGTGTGTGGGGGGGACAGATTTGTGTGTGGGGGGGACAGATGTGTGTGTGTGTAGGGGGGGGGGACAGATGTGTGTGTGTGTGGGGGGGACAGATGTGTGTGTGTGTGTGGGGGGGGGGCAGATGTGTGTGTGTGGGGGGGGACAGATGTGTGTGTGTGTGGGGGGGACAGATTTGTGTGTGGGGGGGACAGATGTGTGTGTGTGTAGGGGGGGGGACAGATGTGTGTGTGTGTGTGTGTGTGTGGGGGGGACAGATGTGTGTGTGTGTTAGGGGGGGTTACAGAGAGGAACTGATTGGGTGGGGGAAGGAGCAGATGTGCAGGGGGTACATATAGGAACTGTGTGTGTGTGTGTGTGGGGGGGGGGGGGGTTTAAGGGGAAGAAAGGTGGGGGGTGCAGAGGGGAACATGTGTTCAGGGGCGGGGGGCGCCAACATGAGGCTTCGCCTAGGGTGTCAAAAATCCTTGCACCAGCCCTGAAAATATCCACTTATTTCCCTGAGTGCAAGTGAGTGACATCCCTGCTGCTGTTCACAGGCACCTTTACCTCATTTATTATATCCTGGCAAATCAAACAAGTTTGCAAATATGACATTTCACCTATTTTCCCTTTCTCCTGCTGCCCCCAGAGAACTGTGCCAGGATCCTCAATTGATCTGCCAGTTTGAATTTATTTTTATAGCCTGATAAAGCAGTCTGCAGGTATCTTCAAACACAGAAGTAGTTCTATCAAAGACAACATCCTTGGCATTTGTCTAGGTGTACACATTCACAGCTACTAATCTCCTGCAGGGATGGGTGAGGAGAAGTGACCCTTCTTCAGAACGATAAGCTGCCTGTCCCTCCCCTCCCCCCTTCCCTCTCCCTTCAGGTTTACTTTCTTTAATTGTAGAGCTGCCAGCCAATGCTGTTTTCTATAGATTTCCAGGACCATCATGAAGAACTACGGGCGCCTTTGAATCAACCAACCAGCTGGAAGTAATAGTTAACTTTTATTTAGATGTACTAAATCTGTAAGAACTATTGCTGCACAGAACATTGGAACAACATAAGCCAATTAGCACCTCATTTGGTGAAGGTGCATGAAAACCCACGTATATGCAATACAAATTAGCTTAGTGTTAATCATTTCTTAATAAGAGATGCTTGCTCGTTAGCTGTTGATAACAGAAAATAGGCCTTATACAATGCCACATGGATATGTTGTCACTAATGGACACTCTTTGTCCTGATGAGAAGATGAGAGCTTCACTTGACATGACAATAAAAAATAATATACAAGATCAGGCAGCAAAATGTACCTTTCCATGGAAAAGCAATGTTCAACTTTGAGAGTGCCCTACTGCACGGCAAACATATAAAGCCTCGTACAGACGGACGGACTGTCCGCTGAAAACGGTCCGCCGGACCGTTTTCAGCGGACATGTCCGCCCAGAGATTTCTGTCTGATGGTTGTACACACCATCAGACAGAAATCCGTGCGTACACGATCCACGGCGACGTGCGCGGCCCTGGAAGGTCAATGCTTCCACGCATGCGTCGAATCACTTCGACTGTGACAAAGCCCTGGATAGGGCGAAACGCGTAGTCTGGGACTGTTTTGAAACCCCTCTTTTATTTTGGAAGACCTAAGTCAGTAATATCAAGAAAAGATTTTCATTTATAATCGCCATTTACAACTTAATTTTTTTCCTCAATGCAATTTGCACTTTGTCCACTGGAGGGCGCCTAACATTCGGCTGAACTTTTCTCTGCTGCTTGTCAGCACGTTCCAACAGGAAGAACGTCTCTCCGTGGCTGTCATCTCTGTGCTGCGCTCCTAGCAGCTGCAAACACTGAGGCTGGAGCACGTTTGGACACATACAGGAGAGTGTCCAGGAGCCCAGATGCCAGATATTAACTAGGAAGTGACATCAAACGCCATAGTGACGTCCTGGGTAATGTACTCCAATTACAATCAGCACGGTTGTTTTCTATGAATGCAGCTGGAAACAAAATTGCAAAATTTTAACCCTTGAAGCCCTGAAAAATTGTGTGTGTTTTAATGCAGGCACTGGGAACATTTTTTTGCGTTGTGCTGTATACATTTGTTTATCTTTTCTACATAAAGAACTGGTTCTTCCGAACAAACTGAGATCTACTGAATGTTATTCCTCACAAACATTATGTGGAATTAGAGTGGTAAACCATTATGAGCGCAGAATTCCTTTTTGTTGTAGCATGCGAGGGATGGCGGCCGATCGGACATGTACGGTGACTCACCGCCGGTGAGTCTGTACAGACGACGATGGACAGGCTTCCAGCGGACATGTTTCTTAGCATGCTAAGTAACATTTGTCCGCCGGAAAACGGTCGGTTGGACAAATTTCCGCTGGAAACCTGTCCGGTCGGCCGTACACACGACCGAACATGTCTGCTGAAACTGGTCCGCGGACCAGTTTCAGCAGACATGTTCGGTCGTGTGTACGGAGCCTAAGGGAAATTATGATCTGTTGCTAAAAGCCACAGGGGCTGCCTTTACCTTAAAGCGGTGTTCCAGCTGAAAAAATAAATAAAATTGAAGTCAGCAGCTACAAACCCTGTAGCTGCTGACTTTGAATAAGCACACTTACCTGTCCAGGGAGGTGGCGATGTCGGCCCCCCAAGGCCGATCCGTCCATCGGATCGGGTGCCGGCGCCGCCATTCGAAATAAGGGAAACAGGCAGTGGAGCCTTGCCGCTTCACTGCCCGTTTCCTACTGCTCATGCGCGAGTCGCGCAGTGCTTTGTAAATGTACCGGTTCATGTTTTTGGCGGCTACACTGAGCAATATTGTGCTTCCTGGTCATTCTGAAGATCATCAAACATCATTGTGTTATCCGGTTTCCCATTGAATTTCAAAAGCCCATTTGACCTTCTGGTAAAACAGGGGTCAAAAGCTGAGGTGAGAGTACCCATCTTCACTGGTGGAGGGATCACGTCCTGAATCTGTGGTGTACTATAACACACGTGGTGGAGCTTCTATGAATTTGGTCGCATGATTTTCTCTTTGGACTTTCACATATTTATTTAAAATGTTTATTTAAAAGTTTTTCACTGTGGGATTTTGTGAATATCCTTTTTTGTGTTCAGCTTGCATCCTTATGAATTACAACTTTTTTGTTCTTCATTCTTACAGCCATTTAATTAATTATTCTAAACTCTTTTTGATCTTCCACAGGTATCTGCTCCCTCCTCCCCCCTGAAAGGTACCAAATGTGACACAGGAGGGGGGGGAGGATTCCGAAAAGCGGAAGTTCCATTATTTCTCCGCTAAGTAATAAGTGATACAGAAAATTTCTTACATTTAAACATTTATTTTAAACACAACAAGCCTCCAATCAGTGCACTTGTATGTATAATTTAGATTAAAAAACTATATATATCTTAAATACACAAAAACAAGTAATATAGTAGTATAGTAGTACAAAAAATATGGGCTAACTTTACTGTTAAGTTTTTTTTTAATTCGTTAAAATATATTTTTTCCCCAAATGCGTTTGAAAGACCACTGTGCAAATACCGTGTGACATAAAATATTGCAACAATCGCTATTTTATTCCCGAGGATCTCTGCTAAAAAAAAATATATAATGTTTGGGGGTTCTAAGTGATTTTCTAGCAGAAAATACAGGATTTTTACTTGTAAGCAACAAGTGTCAAAAAAGATTTAGGGCCAGATTCACGTAGGGAGCGCATATTTGTGAGCGGGCGTAACGTATCCTATTTACGCTACGCCTCCGCAACTTTGACAGGCAAGTGCAGTATTCTCAAAGCAAAGTTGCGGCGGCGTAGCGTAAATAGGCCGGCGTAAGTCCGACTAATTCAAATATGGAACATGTGGGCGTGTTTTATGTTAATTTATTGTGACCCCACGTAAATGACGCTTTTTACGAACGGCGCATGCGCCGTCCGTGAAAGTATCCCAGTGCGCATGCTCCAAATTAACCCGCAAAAAGCCAATGCTTTCGACGTGAATGTAAATGACGCACAGCCCTATTCGCGAACGACTTACGCAAACGACGTAATCAACGGAAAATTCAATGTTGGTCCGACGTCCATACTTAACATTGGCTGCGCCTCATATAGCAGGGGTAACTTTACGCCGGAAAAAGCCTAACGTAAACGGCGTATCTGTACTTCGACGGCCGGGCGTACGTTCGTGAATTGGCATATCTAGCTGATTTACATATTCTAGGCGTAAATCAGCGTACACGACCCTAGCGGCCAGCGTAAATATGCAGTTAAGATACAATGGCGTAGGCGACTTACGCTGGTCGTATCTTAGACAAATTCGGGCGTATCTGTTTCTTTGAATCAGGCGCCAAGATTCGACGCCTCAGATTTAGAGATATGGTGGGGTATCTGGAGATACGTCGTCGTATCTCCTACGTGAATCTGGGCCTTAGTCTTTATATGGTTAAACTGAGAACTTCTTCTACATGTTCAGTTCATTGAAGTTGAAACATTGTATTCTTATCTCCGACTTGGCAGGCTGCCTAGGAGGGCAGGCAACTTGCATTGACTTCTATTACAGAAGCTTTTTGGCAAGTCGCACTGAAGTTTAATCGCAATGAAGTTTAAATCGGCTTTCTTTCCCAGCAAAATCGTCCGATGCAGATTTATTAAAAACCACCAAATATTGGCCAAAATATCGGCCGGCCGATATATCGGTCGACCTCTACTCTTTACCATTTTAGAAAGTTGGGAGGTATGTAGTCATATGAGATAGATCGATACTGTAGATAGATAGATAGATATGCAAGGGGGTGTTGGGACAATTTTCTGATGGTTGCCCCCTCCCCTTAGATAAATAGGTTACATGAAAGAGTGGGAGGAGTTCAGGCAAGAAGTCGAGAGAGCCAGGCGAGGCCTATTCTACCGACTAGAGCTGCACGATTAATCATTAAAAAATCACAATCTCGATTCAACCCTCCCTACAATCTTAATCCAGCATTTTCACCATTCGTGCAACAAGTGCAGAGCAGTTCTCCTGCGCACAGCTGTCAAAAAAAAAAGTAGCCACTGAAAGAGAGATAAAAATAAACACTGTGTCCTTCTGTTCTTTTAGAGAGAAAAGGGATGAGCTTCGGTCTGCAAATGAGGTCAGTTTAACCACTTAAAGACTAATGCTTCGTACACACCATCGGTTTTCCCATCGGGAAAACTGCCATGTTTTTCTTTTGGCCGGGAAAACCGGTTGTGTGTAAGCTTCATAGCAGTTGTCCTATGGGGAAACACTGCAGTGGAGCATACACACGGATGGTTTTCCCGACCAAAGCTCTCCTGGCAGTTTTCCTGACGGGAAAACCGTCCGTGTGTACGGGGGAAAAGTGACTGAGCCAGTTCTTGGTTTTCCTGGCGGTCTTTTGACCGCCGGGAAAACCGATGGTGTGTACGAGGCATCAGCCTTTTTCTGTGAAAAAATACATCTCTATTAAAATAAAATAAAAAACAGTTAAGTTAGCCCAATTTTTTTGTATACTTTGAAAGATTATACGCCAAGAATTGTGAGAGAATCGTGATCTTTATTCTAAGCCAAAAAATTTTGATTCTCATTTTATGCAGAATTGTGCAGCTCTTCTATAGACATGTAGTACTTACAGTTATTGGTATTTCCCGGCTGGGAAAAGTACTGACAAGTACTGACAACTGCTACCATATTGGTAAGAAGCTATATTCCCTGATTTATGATTTCTTGGCCATTTTTCAGAGAATACGAATGATAACACAAAAACATTTCTTTCACTCATGGTTAGTGTTTGGCTGTCTTGCATGAACTGCATGTTTGAGATCTCCCCAGAGTGGCTCAATGAGGAAATGAGGGGTTCTGTTGAAACCAAACCACAGTCAGGTAGACCATCTATCAGGGGCGGACTGACAACTCATGGGGCCCCCGGGCCATAGGAGATTATGGGGCCCCCGGGCAATAGGAGATTATGGGGCCCCCGGGAAATAGGATATTATAGGGTCCCCAGGCAATAGATTATGGGGTCACACAATATACACACACACACGCACATTATACATGGAATACACATATACACACACTGAAAAGGTACTGGAGAGGCGTGGCAGCTATAATCTTGGCAATAGGAGATTATGGGGCCCCCATGCAATAGAAGATTATGGGGCCCCCATGCAATAGGAGATTATGGGGCCCCAGGCAACAGATTATGGGGCCACACAGTATACACACACAGACACTGTATACATACACAGTATACACACACAGTATACATACACACATAATACACACACTGAAAGGGTACTGGAGAGGCGGGGCAGCTATAATCTTGGGATTTTTAGACCAAAAGGATGTCAGTAAGGGACATTTCAGGGACAGGTGTAAAAAAAATACACAACTTTTTACATACTGTCCCTGGTTTTACTGAGGTTGGCAACCCTGATGGGGCCCCTTAGTGGCATGGGGCCCTCGGGCAGTGCCCAAATGGTCAGTCCACCCCTACAATCTATCTATCTAATCCATCATCTGTCTAGGAAGATAGACTTCTACTGCTTTATGAGTTTAGATACATGATTAAATCCACCCAATGGGCCGGATTCAGATACGAGATACGCCGTCGTATCTCTTAGGCCCATGAATCAATGGGAAAGCGCAGTAATACCGCCCGCAATGCGGGCGGTATTAACCCCTTTTCGTCCGCTAGCGGGGGTTAAAACCTCACCGCTAGCGCCCGAATATCGCGGTAAATACGACGGTATAGCCGCGCTACAAATAGCGCGGCTATACCGTCACCGTGGCTGCACGCCTCAGTGTGAAAGCAGCCTAAGTGCGGGCCGTCGTATCTATGCGACTGATTCAGAGAATCAGTTACGCATAGATTTCCCTAAGATCCGACCGGCGTAAGTGTCTTACACGTCGTATCTTAGGCTGCATATTTACGCTGGCCGCTAGGTGGCGCTTCCGTATAGTTACGCAAGGAATATGCTAATTAGGCATTTACGATTCAGAAACGTACGTCCGGCCGGCGCATTTTTTTACGTTGTTTACGTTAGGCTTTTTTTAAAGTTACCCCAGCTATATGAAGCGTAGCTAATGTTAAGTATGGACGTCGTTCCCGTGCCGAGTTTTGAAAATTTTACTTTGTTTGCGTAAGTCGTTCGCGAATAGGGCCTTGCGTAAGTTACGTTCACGTCGAAACCAATGAGGCTTTGCGGCGTAATTTCGAGCATGCGCACTGGGATTTTTTCACGAACGGCGCATGCGTGGGGTCACAGTGTATTTACATAAAACACGCCCACATCATCCCCATTTAAATTAGGTGGGCTTACGCCGACACACATATGTTACGCCGCCGTAACTAAGGGCGCAAGTTCTTTCTGCATACGGAACTTGCGCCCTACGTTACGGCGGCGTACCGTATGTGAGCTACGTTACGCCGCGCCGGCAGATACTGCAATGTATCTGAATCAGGCCCTTTGTATTTATCATTCAGTTTCAGATACAAAAAATAAAGATACCTGACTAGACCTGCATTCAAAAGGCCTCCGTCTGTAAATGGACGGTTTTCCAAATGAGTGGCTCAGCTGTACTGAACAAATTGTATTTCATCTGAAATAAAATTCTATTTGAGACTACCCAGCTGAGCCATTCACTGTTCAAAGTTCTGAGAAGTGTTATGATGGATGTGTGCCGGAGTTTTAATGTGTTCTTGTCATAATAGACGGATATTTTATGATTAATTAGCACATCACAATTTGCTCATTTACAGGTGCTGGTTGGAGATATGCCTTCTTTTAAAGAGGTCGTGTATCAAAAAGTGAAAGCGCTCTAAGAAGATTGTTAAGGATCGCCTTTAATGTTAGTGAAGAATGTTTCACAGCTCTCCAGACATGTCAATCACTGGCCTCATAAGGCCCTGACAACAGTGCTACACTATAACCTGTTTTTCGGGAGAGATAGAAGAAGCTGTTAAAGAGAAGTTAGTCACATAGCCAAGGTCACAGCTGGATTGGGATCAGGTTACATGCACCATGTTCATTCTGGTTCATTTTCTATTTGAGGTTACATAAGCTTTCTGTACTGGATTTTCTTTTGTTTTGTTATGTTTTTTTGTGCTTTAAAGCAGAAACAAAGTATCTCTTTTTTAATGCATACATTTTGAAGTTGATAGGTAAAAAGATATTCTGTATATCTTGCAGAGTCAATTCCTGTATTATTTGGAGGAGATGAGGCAGTGCTACTGTCTGAGGTATGCACAGTGATCATTAAATCATAGGAAGTTCTCCACAGGAACTACTTCCTGTGTGTCTGTACAGAAATAACAAACATCAATGTAAGACAGCATCTAATGCCTTGTACACACGATCGGATTTCCCAATGAAAAAAGTCAGATGGGCCAAATAGTAACTTGTTTTAAATTCTTCCGATGGGAAATTCCGATCGTCCGTGTGGAATTCCATCTGAGACAAATCCACGCATGCTCAGAATCAAGTCGACGCATGCTTGGGAAGCATTAAACTTCATTTTTCTCAGCTCATCGTAGTGTTTTACGTCACCGCGTTTTGGATGGTCAGAATTTAGTCTGACAGTGTGTATGCAAGACAGCTTGAACGGAATTCCGATGAAAAAATACATTGGATTTTAGACCATCGGATACTCCGATTGTGTGTACGCGATATAAGCCGTTATACAATATATAATTATACAGCACACACAGCAAAGCTTGACAGGACCCAGGGACAGAAGAAAAGCAATGTGAGACATTTTCTAATTTTATGTTATATAATTATATATAATATAACTGCTTGGATGTTGTGTTACATTGATGTTTATTATTTCTGTACAACCATATCTTATGCTGTAAATATTGGTGTGAATCCAGAGGAAGCAGAAATAGTGTGAAACACGTAGATCCTCTGCCAGTCTTGGAATTGTAATTATGTGTCCACCACAGTTATAATGATATGGCAATGTACCTCTGATGCATGTTTTTAACAATGTATTAAAGTTCTATATATTTTTCTATATTATTGTATTGTATGGTCTAGTTACGACACATTTAAAGACCCACAGTTTATTCTCTCCATCCCCAAGTATCTGGGGCTCTGGAGAAAAGGTTTGCAAGTAAAAAGTCTATGGGTTCACTTATTTTTTACTTGAGCACTGTGAATGTTTAATAGGAGTGTTTAATAAAAACATCTGTCACATTTTGGTAGAGTAACTCTTCCTCTATAGTAACTCTTTTTTTTCCATTACAGGTAAATAATGAATTCCAAACAGAAGCAACATGCTGTCATTCAGTTCTTGATGAAGAAGGGAGGCAGGCGGTTTGACATTCACAGTAGGCTACAGAATGTTTACGGAGATGACACCATTGACTGAAGTTTGAGTAGCATGGAACACTGCAGCATGACAGCAATAATTCTTGCTTCTTGCTGCCAAAATCAGTACTCTACAAGGTCTGTTGTCACACTGCCACCCAGCTCTTGTGGGTTTCTTCTCATTGAGCACAACCATAATTGTTCTCTGCCCGTCATTGCCCTGAAGCTCTGTTCTCATTGGTGTTCTGGCCACGCTTCCAAATTTAGCATCACTTTCAACAACAGCTGCCAAAATCTGAGCAGAGAGCAGCAGAACTCTTCCTAAATGCAACGCCTACTTCCCTCTTGCAGAACTGTTTAGGCTTTATATGTCTTGATTGATTATTGTTGAAGGTGGACCTGAACACAAAAATTTAAGATTTACTATGTTAAAGGGAACATTTAAAAAAAATAAGTACCAAATTCCGACCGTCCAAAATGCGGTGACGTAAAAGACTATGACAAGCCAAGAAAAATGAAGTCCAATGCTTCCGAGCATGCGTCAACTTGATTCTGAGCATGCGTGTTTTTTTCTCCGTCGGAGTTCCACACAGACGATTGGAATTTCCGATAGGAAAAAAATAAAACATGTTCTATTTCTAAACTCCAAAGCAAAAAAGTGCGATGTACAAGGCATAAGAAGCAAGGAGAAGATGCCATCACCAAGAGACCCAAGTTAATTAGTTTATTAGTATGCTTATGCCTATCCAATAAATGGACCATGCTTATTTGTTGGGATAGATAGTTCAGGTATGTGTATATTGTATGTATATTTTGTTATACTTTGCATGTAGTGAATTATTTTTCCTGCAGTTGTATGTGCATTTTTTCTGTTTAGTAAAAGCATTTATACACTACAGAGTTGTAATAGCTTTCTTGGGTTTACTGCAAGAACCTTAAAAGATACAAGCACACCAATTGGGGGCTCGTCCGGGATTTCTGCTAAAGCTCAACTGCAGCATATCTGTTTTTTGTTGCTTCTGCTAGAAAATATTATGCATACATTGTTTTGGAAGAATAAGACTGCAAAAGTTTCTTGTGTCCAGGAGGAGGTGTTCCCCCTTTCCTACCTGGGTTAGAGACAGTAAGTGGATGTCTGTTGCAAGGGAGCTTGTTAGGTATGCTTCCCCTTTGATTTGCTAAGTTTTTCCCATCTCATGCTATAAAAATCAAAAGAGGTGGAACGTGTTGCTATGGCTATATTTTTATTGTGATTTTTTTTTATAGATCAGATATGTGGATGGTAAGATTTTTTAGTTACATGTGTTGTGTTTGGCAGATAAGGGTCCCCTAATGGATATACGAATGAACCAGTTGGACTGCTCCATGAGCTCAATACAGGAAATTATGCACAGGAAATGAGGGATGGGGGACCTTTGAGCAAGTTATGTGATTGAGGAACAATAGACACAGTTGTTCTGGAGACAGGAGAAAAGAGTTGATCTGAGGACTTTGGAGAAGCAGGAAGCAATCTGGAAGATCATGGATCCTAGAAGATGACTCCATCATAAAGAAAGTGAAGTAACTGTTTATTTTATGCCCATAATTAGGCATGTGCATTTCGTTTCGTTCCGAATCGAAATTCGGACGAATTTTTCATTATTCGGACATTCGGATGCATACGAATTCCCGAATTGCAATATTAATGAATTTACCGAATCCGAACGAACGTTTCGATTCCGAATCGAAAACCCGCGGACGAAATTCGATCGGAATTCGAAAAAAAAAAGAATTCGATCGGAATTTGAAAAAAAAAAATTCGAATATAATTCGAAAATGAATTCTATTCGAAAAGAGACTATTTGTTTTCAAATCTGGTCGAAATATTTTCGAATTTGACCGGATTTTTCAAAATTCGGTCAAAAACGAACGAATTCCAAAAACGGTCGAAATATTTTCGGATTCGACCAGATTTTTCGAAATTCGTTTGAAAACGAACGAATTCCGAAAACGAATTTAACACATGTAATGAATCTAACTTAACGAAATTAATTAAAGCGGTGGTTCACCCTCAGTGACACGATTTTACCATCGAGACAGGCATTGTAGCGCGAGCTACAGTATGCCTGTCCCGATTTTTTTACCCCCGTACTCACTGTGTACTCGTACATTATAGATTTCGGCTCCCGCGGGGGAATGGGCGTGCCTATGGAGAGGGAGGATGATTGACGGCCGGCCCTGGCACGTCACTCTCCCCGAAGACAGCCGGAGTAGGTCTCGGCTCTTCACGGCGCCTGCGCACAGGCTATGCGCAGGCGCCGTGAAGAGCCAAGCCTATTTCGGCTATTTCCGGAGAAGCGTGACGCGCCAGAGCCGGCCGTCAATCACCTTCCGTATGGATTGGAACGCCCATTCCCCGAGGGGAGTCGGTATCTTCGATGTACGAGTACACGGTGAGTACGGGGATAAAAAAATCGGGACAGGCATACTGTAGCTCGCGCTACAATGCCTGATTTTATGGTAGAAGAAACATTTTTTTTTTTTTTTGGGTTTATAGGGTGAACCCCCGCTTTAAATAACGAATTAAAACGAAACGAAACAAAACAAATTTTTCCCTTTTGCACATGCCTACCCATAATATACATTGTACATGTTTTTTTGCAAGAAAGATAGTCAGCTTTTGCATGTTGTAGGAGCTGGGCCCCTCTAAACCTCTTGTTTTGAATTGTACTGTTGGTATATTGTCTCCCTTTATATTGTAAAGTGCTACACAAACTGGTGGCGCTACATAAATTCTGTATAATAATTATTTGTTATGCATTGCGTACTATGAAATGAGTATCCTGGAGATGTATGTGCAGTTTTTTTTGTTCAATAAAGTTTACCGCAAGAACCTTAGGCCCGTCCACACGACCGAGTTTCTCGGCAGAATTCAGCCAGAAACTCGATCGGAGCTGAATTCTGCCGAGAAACCCGGCCGTCTGTACACTTTCGGCCGAGGAAGCCGAACATGTTCTCTATTTCTTCGTTGTTCAATGAGGAAAGTTGGCTCGCCGAGATCCTCGGCGGCTTCACACAGAACTCGACGAGCAAAACGATGAGTTTTGCCCGTCGAGTTCCTCGGACGTGTGTACGGGGCCTTAGAAGACGCAAGCAAATCAAGAGAGGAGCCACACTCAAAGACAGATTATTATTGTGTGTCACTCTGGGTGTGGTTGCCACCATCCTTATTCGGACCACATTCCTTGATGTTGTAACCCAGTTTTGTACAATATTTTATACTATATAACGTGTGATATAATATATGTGATTCAAACCTTTTAAACTGAAGAAATACATTATCATATTAAATCTTACTTTTTGGTTAGAAGTTGCCTTTAAAGTCCTAATAAGAGCAATAGTGGTTTTCTAGCTACACACAAACAGATTGTGTTTCTTCTTCCTCAGTGAACTGCAAAGAAATATAGGTTTCCCAGTTTTGGGGCTTAATGCTCTGCAATGACTGGGGTAAAATGGTAATTGGTTGTTTGAATTCATATTGCAGGGTTAAATCACCCTCCACTATATTTTAAACACAAGGTTTTGGGAAAGGAGTCATAGCTCCATCATTTAGCTTTGTATGGACCATCTGATTTAGGTACAATTGGAAATTAATGTAGTGAAATTTGTCACCGTTGTCCTCAAAAGAAAAGATCTAAAAAGTTAGAATGAAGACTGTCCAAGTTCTGAATATGTAAACCAAACATCCATATATAATTTGAGGCCACTGACTTGTCTAGTAGAAGTATACACAATATTGATGGACATTTTATACATTTTTTACCAGGTAAGAATTGCATTACATACCCAAGGGTGGTCCATGTGTTATAAGTATGTCTGTGCCTTCTGGTATGAGGTTCCATTTATCTAGTAAGGACTGCCCCCGAGGAAGGTTAAATCCCCAGCCATAGAACCAAGGTTGCCTGCCAATGAGGAGATCAATAAAAACACATTACTGTAACTATACTGTAAAAATAACAAATGTGAAAATATATTAAAACACTATTGTATAATTGAAGGGAGTACACTATATGAGCTTTTATTGTTTTTTTACATGACTTTCATGTTTACTTACTTGCTGTCCCCATTTTAATCACAATATATAATATACAGATTTGTAGATTTATTTTTTAGTTGGCATCCCTGCTGAATAACTGCTGAGATAAACTCAGTGAGCCATATAGTCTATCGTTGTCAGTAAGTTTGAGCTGACTGACAAATTTAAACAGAGAGAGAACAGTGAAGAGCAATCACTGCGCAGGAAGATAAGTGAGCATTCATAATGACCTTCATCCCTTCCTTGTTCATACAGAAATTATAATTTAGAGGAATATAGAGGCCCGGATTCACAAAGCACTTACGCCAACGTATCTCGAGATACGGCACGTAATTGTAACTATGCGCCGTCGTATTTGTGCGCCGTGCCCACAATCTGAGATACGCCTGAAAATAGGCTGCATCCGACCGACGTAACTTTCTTACGCCGGCGTATCGTGGGCGCATATTTACGCTGCCCGCAAGGGGCGCTCCCATTGATTTTCTATGCACATATGCAAATGAGGGAGCGTAGCGTATATTAGATACGCTACGCTGGCATAAATATGCGCCAATGTATGTTAATCCGGGCCATAGTGTTTTAGTTTGCATTTATTAGGGTTGTCCCGATACTAGTATCGGTATCGGGACCGATTCCGAGTACTCGTACTCCCGCAAATACCCCCGATACCAAAATAGAATACCCCCCCGCCGCCGAACGAATCCCGCCGCTACGCCGCATCCCGCCGCATCCCCGCTTGGTTAATACGGACGGGGAACATTACAGCATTCATTTGAATAGCTGTAGTCTTTCCCGCCACGTATAGACACTCCCCCTTGCTCGGGTGAACTGTCCAATCCCGAGCAAGGGGGAGTGTGTATACACAGCGCGACGCAAGAGACTACAGCTATTCAAAGCTGTAATGTTCCCCGCGCGTATTAACCAAGCAGGGATGCGGCGCGGCAGCGGGGATTCGGCAGCATGTACGGTAAGGGGGACATGGCTGCTTTTTTGGGGGGGGGGACATGGCTGGATATGGAGAGGACATGGCTGCATATGGGGGGGACATGGCTGGATATGGGGGGGTCATGGCTGGATATGGGGGGACATGGCTGCATATGGGTGGACATGGCTGGATATGGGGAGGACATGGCTGCATATATGGGGGGGACATGGCTGGATATGGGGAGAAACATGGCTGCATATGGGGGGACATGGCTGCATATGGGGGGACATGGCTGCATATGGGGGAACATGGCTGGATATGGGGGGACATGGCTGCATATGGGGGGACATGGCTGGATATGGGGAGACAAAAAGAGGAAAACGGAGGGCGCACCGACCTAGTGCGATACCGATTGATGAGTTTTATTAAAATAGTAAAAACAAATCATTATACTCACAAAGGGAGTGTTAAAAACAGGCCTTGAGTAACAATGCAGCAAAGAACCAACACCATCGGCATAACACGATATTGTTTCGATCCGTGACCGTGGTTAGGGCTGACGCGTTTCAGGGGAGAACCCCTTTCCTCAGAGCTAGGTGAGCACTGCAGACCACCAAGCTCTGAGGAAAGGGGTTCTCCCCTGAAACGCGTCAGCCCTAACCACGGTCACGGATCGAAACAATATTGTGTTATGCCGATGGTGTTGGTTCTTTGCTGCATTGTTACTCAAGGCCTGTTTTTAACACTCCCTTTGTGAGTATAATGATTTGTTTTTACTATTTTAATAAAACTCATCAATCAGTATCACACTAGGTCGGTGCACCCTCCGTTTTCCTCTTTTTGTCTCTTTTAGTTCTATGAATTCCAACGATTCTGAGGAGGGCTGCAAGACTTTGGAAGATACCTTTTAATTGAGTTGTAATTGAGTTTTACCATCTTTTAAAACACCTTTCCAAAAAATACCGGAGCGCAGGAGATTTGTCTTTGTTTTGGATATGGGGAGGACATGGCTGCATATGGGGGGGACATGGCTGCATATGGGGGGACATGGCTGCATATGGGGGGGACATGGCTGCAAATGGGGGGGACATGGCTGCATATGGGGGGGACATGGCTGGATATGGGGGAGACATGGCTGGATATGGGGGGGACATGGCTGGATATGGGGGGGACATGGCTGGATATGGAGGGACATGGCTGCAAATATGGGGGGGGGGACATGGCTGCATATATGGGGGGGACATGGCTGAATTTGTGGGGGGACATGGCTGCATTTGGGGACACATTTAAAAAAAAGTATCGGTATTCGGTATCGGCGAGTACTTGAAAAAAAAAGTATCGGTACTCGTACTCAGTCCTAAAAAAGTGGTATCGGGACAACCCTAGCATTTATAATTTTAACATAATTAAAGCATGGCTTGTTTTGTTGTGGTTGCATAAACATTAGAAATATGCCAGCTGGTGGTATGTGCACAGCAAATAGCAGAGATTTTCAGAAGGTTGATTTACAAGTATGTTGTGAATAGCCTGTAAGAGAGGTAATAATTGTAAGAGAGCCTACCAGAAGATCCAAATACACGCCTACTGCTGAATAAGTCACCCCACCCCTTCCCCCAACTCTGTGGGTAACTGTAGGAACCATCTGGGTATTTATTCAGCAGAAGGCAGTACTGGGTTTTCCTAATGGCACATTAGGGTTACATGTTTGAATGATCACATGGATGTTGCAGTCCTATTTTTCAGCTGTGCCTTCTATAGAGATTTGTTGCATTAAATAATGCATATGTTAAGATTTTTCCTATAAAAAAAAACTGCTATGTGATTAATTAAAAGCAAATATGGAAAACAAAGTAACAGCACCAAATGGCACATGCCATTCTGTGGGTCAAATGAAAAAGTGTATTACAACAGCAGTTTGCAAAAAGCAGCTTTTGAAAGTGCGTACAATCAATGCAGCAATCTTGTATGCATACATACCCCCTCAAAGCATGCCTTTGGCTTTTTTTATGTTCCTTAAAGTGAAGTTCCACCCATTTTTTTATGTTTGTCTGTGCTGCATGCCCTAATCTCATAGTGTTCAGAATGGACAATTTTTATTTATTTTGTTGCTTGTAAATACCTTTATTTTGTAGTCCTTCATTACTTCCTCCTCCTTATTAGCCTAGGCTATTAAGTCACAAGGCTATTCGCAAGGGTTTCTGGGATAGGCATCATGTATCCCAGTAGTCCTTGCAAATAGCCTATTTGCATAGAGAAGGGGCGGCAACTTCCTCTGACACTCCCGTTGCTATGGAAACCTGACTGAAACCTATTACATCGCTAGTGCAGCACTGAGCATGTGCGAGATCTGCAAGGCTGAAATCCTGGAAGTCATACAGTCTGGCTTCATGATGCCCACACTTAAGATGGCCACAGTCTATTTCTAGATTATAAACTAACTAAATGCTCTAACAACCTAACAAAACTGACCTTAGTTTACAGACTAACTTTACTAGACTACATTAAGCTTGTGTATTACAGGGGTATTTATATTTAAAAAGTGAAATTGTGGGTGGAACTCCCCTTTAATGCAAAATAAGGTTAATGCAAAATAATTAACAGATGTCACCCCTCAAAAACAACAGGCACCATTTTGATTCTAGGTATGCCACCTCTTGGCTGGTGTATGTTTCGATGATGAAGCATCTGTTACTCAGCTTAGCCAATCAAGTTAGTGAATTAACTGCAAGCACATTTTTTTTATTATTAATATTATTTCAAAGGTGCGGGCATCTCCGCAAATATCTCATGCATGTATCAGGCCCCAGTGCAAATACTGATGCCAATGTATTGGCATAACAACCAGGGCTCTGGTATTTGTTTTTTTAGGAGAAGTCAGCAATGGCAGCATTCATAATCATGTGTAAAAAGGGTGCAGTCATGCATGTTACAATCCCATAAAACTGCACACTCATATATAGAGATGAGTGGAGAGATTTTGGCAAATGCATTTGCTGGGAAAAAAGTAGCAATATCCCTAAAGCCAAAATTCTCAGTTTCACTCACTGAGATGCTTAGGGGAATTTTTTTTTTCTTAAAGTTTTTTTTTTTAAAGGTACTGTAGTTATGTTTATTTTATCTATTATTTTTGTATTTGTGCTTTCTTTGTGTATTTTATATGTGTAATGTTGCTTTACCCCTTTTTTTTTTACATTTTACGTTTCATTCTACCTGTTTTCTTTTTTTTTTTTTATTATCTGTGAAGAAAAAAATAATGAGGTTATTGAAGGACCATTTTTTGTCACAAAAACAACACCAGGAAACTTGAAAAGAGCTTCTGTATTTATTGAGAGCAAGTTAGCCCCCTACCTTAACCACTTAAGGACCAAGCCTTGACCAAGATAATGTTACACCGAGTAAATTGATACCCAACTGTCACGCTTAAAAATCACGCCCGATCATGGAATGATAACAAACTTTTACCCTTAAAAATCTCCATAGGCGACGGTTAAAAAATTCTACAGGTTGCATGTTTTGATTTACAGTGGAGGACTAGGGCTAGAATTATTGCTTGCGCTCTACCGATAGCGGTGATATCTCACATGTGTGGTTTGAACACTGTTTTCATATCTGGGAAGTAGCCAATTAAGAGGAAACATGTTGGAAGGAGAGGGGAGCTGTGATGTGATGAGTCTTCCCTATGTTTAAACCCCACACATACACCAAGTGGAGATACACCAAGCATGGCCAGACTGGAGTGTGCAGGGGTGGGAAGCTAATTAACCAATTGCCGACCAGCCTCCGTCATTATACGGCGGCAGGTCGGCACGATCCCGTGAACCGTCGTAGCTGTATGGCCGGCGGTCGCGATAAACACACAAATCCCTGTTCTGTGAGGAGAGGAGAGGCAGATCGTGAGTTCCTACTAGCTAGGAACTGTGATCTGTCATCTCCTCTAGTCAATCCACTCCCCCTACAGATAGAACACACACTAAGGAATACAGTTAACCCCTTTGATCGCCCCCTAGTGTTAACCCCTTCCTTGCCAGTGACATTTACACAGTAACAGTGCATTTTTATAGCACTGATCGCTGTATAATTATCAATGGTTCCAAAAAAAATTCAGAAGTGTCCGATCAGTCTGCCATAATGTCGCAGTCCCGATAAAAATCGCAGATCACAGCCATTACTAGTAAAAAAAATAATAATACAATTGCCATAAATCTTTCCCCATTTTTGTAGATGCTATAACCAATCAATATATGCAATTTTTATTACCAAAAATATGTAGAAGGATATATATCGGCCTAAACTGAGGGAAAAAAATTAGCCTTTTTTTAAAAAAAAATGGGGATATTTATTATACCAAAAAGTACAAAATATTGTGCTTCTTTCAGAATTGTCGCTATTTTTTGTTTATAACACAAAAAAATAAAAACTGCAGAGATGATTAAATACCACCAAAAGAAAGTGCTATTTGTGGGGAAAAAGGGACGTCAATTTTGTTTGGGTACAGCGTCGCACGGCCACGCAATTGTCAGTTAATTCAACACAGTGCCTTATCACAAAAAATGGCCTGGTCATTGAGCAGCCAAATCTTCCGGGGCTGAAGTGGTTACGTGTTCACCTCATGCGATATATGATCTCTTATAACTTGGAGATCATTGGGATCTGGTAAGCGGCACATTTACGGTAATTATATTTGGAAAAACGGATTGAAAATATTCTTTCACTAGAAGTGGTTCACTTGATTTTCCAGAACAATTTGAACATGGATTAAAATGAAAACACCAGGACACATTATATGTTTTACTTTTCTGATGAATATTATTTTTTGATGAACAATTTTCTGATGAATTTGGTTTCACATTATGCTATTATGTTCATTTAATCACATGGTGGTCATTTTTGTGTTTGTTCACAATACTTCAATTAATTGATTCACATGAGACAGCGCAAATTCAAAGTAGTAAAAGTGCAGCAGTCTTACCTTAGGCCTCATGCCCACTGACAATTTAAAAAAGGGCTGTAAAGCTAGTACAGACACCAGGAAAAAAGCTGATTTTTTAACGCAATAAAAAGTGTAAAGAATAAAAACACACAAGACAGGTTTTTAAAATAGTTTATTAGGCAGCTTCGGGGGTCTTCTTCCGACTTCGGGGGTCTTCCGACTTCTCCCTTCTGCCGGGCCCCACCGCTGTCTTCTTTCAGCTCTTTTACCAGCGGGGGCCCGGTCTTCTCCCTTCTTCTGACTTCGGGGTCTTCTTCCGACTTCGGGGGGTCTTCCGACTTCTCCGCTCTCTTCTACCACTCTCTGTTTTTTTTCCCCTTCTGCCGTGCACCACCGCTGTCTTCTTTTAGCTCTTTCACCAGCGGGGGCCCGGTCTTCTGCGTCACCTTCTTCTCTTCTTCTTTTCTTCTCTTCTTCTTCGATGTTGACTCGGCGCTCTCTCCCGCTGTAATGCCGTGTGTGCGGTGCGTGGCGATTTATATAGGCCTCTTATGACGTCACAGTCCCAGCATGCTCCGGGTGGTTATGACATAAGGGGGCGGGGTAATTATGTCATCAGCACCCGGAGCATGCTGGGACTGTGACATCATAAGAGGCCTATATAATATCATCACGCACCGCACACCCGGCATTACAGCGGGAGGGAGCGTCGTGGCAACATCGAAAGAAAAGAAGAGGGAAGAAGGCAGAAGGCAACAAGGAAGACCGGGCTGGCTGCCGCTAGTAAAAGAGCTGCAAGAAGATAGCGGCAGCCAGCATTAAGCATCGTTAAATCATGTTTGCCGGCGTCTGACGTCTTTACAGCTCTAACATTGGAGCTTCAGAACGCACTGGTCCTGCTTTTTTTTTTGCAGCTTAAAAACGGCTCAGCCATTTACAACTCAAAAACATCATGGTGGGCATGAGGCCAAAGGCTAACATGAAGAGCAGTTTTTTAAGCTGGAAAAAACGCTCAGAAAAGTGTCTGTAAAAACGTCCGTGGGCATTTAGCGCAAGGTTTTTCTATACTATTATTGGCTGTGTGTTGAGTTATTTAGAAAATTTACAGTTTACAAGCTGTACACTCACTACTTTACATTGTAGCAAATTTGTAATTTCAGTGGCATTACATGAAAAGATATAATAAAATATTTACAAAAATGAGAAGGGTGTACTCACTTTTGTGAGATACTATAAGTGGGTTGGGTGGGACCCTTTTGCAAAGATCCTGTCACTGTACCTTGCATGCCCATGTTACATTGTCCATTTAATTTTACCTTCCCCGTTTATTGTAATGCATGACTTTTATAAAATGGTGAGATTTGACCAAATACTGCCAATATTTCAGGAAAATTAACATTCTGTTTTACTCATCCAAACTCATAAGTTTAAAAGAGTTGAAATTCTAAATTTAGGTTATTATTGGAACTTTTTTTATTATCTCCCAACTCCATTAATCAGTTCTGAGTAGTTGGTGAGAAAAGGCTCAACTTTTTGTGCCTTAAGTAAACTTTATTGGAAGTGTTTCATCAACCAGCAGCATTTTCCAATAAAAGCCAAATAGCATTAGGTCAGAAAATTTACCAAAAGCCTTATATAAATTCATATACTTGTTTCATTATGCACAATGGGGTTTTTAGTGATTAATTAGCGTTGCACTCTGTGTTTGTATAGAAGTAAGCTTGTTTTCTCTGTTGAAGATTTAAGATTTGGGTTCATGATGAAAAGGAAATATTTGCTGCACAAAGGCTGATCGCTCAAAATCCTATGCTCTATGAAATTTTCTTCTTTCTTCCGAGGTAACCGTTCAAATACATTTCATACGCAGAATGATGGTTGCCGTGGAAACCATCGAAAATTTCTGTTCCCAGAAACAGATGTCTCATTTAGTGGAAAATTAGAATGTAAAAAAGCAAACCCAAAAGGAAAATTAATTCAAACTTTACCTATAGTGCGATGTCTCCTATACGGCAACTAAGGAGCTGCACAAATGTGCTGCAGACGGAGAGTCAAACCTCTCTGCATTATCTGTTTTCTGGTCACCTTCAAATGCATTGCACATTAACCCCAATAAGAGCTTGAAAAAGCTTTTATTATCTGGGACTGCCTGTAGTAACAGATTATTAGTCTTGATTTATCTATTTTTTCTGTTCACCATGACTTTGGTATAAACCTTTGCAATCTCATTGGCCCAGATTCTCATACATTAGCGCTGCTCCTGGGCAGCGTAATGTATGAGCTCTACGTTTCACCGCCGCAGGTCTACAGGTTTAAATCCTGATTCTCAGAACACTTACCTGTAAACTTGCGGCGGTGTATCGTTAGATTGCTCGGCGCAAGCCCGCCCAATTCAAATGGGGCGGGCACCATTTAAATTAGGCGCGCTCCCGCGCCGAGCGTACTGCGCATGCTCCGTCGGGTAAATTACCCGACGTGCATTGCGCTAAATGACGTCGCCCCGACGTCATTTCGCCTAGATGTATACGTAAATGGCGTCCAGCGCCATTCACGGACGTCTTACGCAAACGACGTAATTTTGATTCAATTCGACGCGGGAACGACGGCCATAGTTAACATTGGTTGCCCCTGCTAATTAGCAGGGGCAACCTTACGCGTCGGGTACGCTACGCAAACGACGTTAATTTGCTGCGTCGACCTCGCGTATGTTCGGGAATCGCCGTACTTACCTCATTTGCATAGACGACGGGGAAAAGCGACGATGCGACACCTAGCGGCGGGAAAAAGAATTACTTTTAAGATCTGACAGCGTAACAGCCTTACGCTTGTCAGATCTAATGGGTACCTATGCGCAACTGATTCTGAGAATCAGTCGCATAGATACCCGGGGCCAGATGAGGAGTTACGACGGCGCTAATGGTGTTGCGCCGTCGTAACGCCTTCGAGAATCTGGGCCATAGTTTTTTATTCTGATAACCTGCTTAACCAACAGGGGGCCAGATCCAGAGAGAATTAGATGGGCGCAGCGTATCAGAGATACGCTACGCCGCCGTACCTTACCTGGCGAAATTTCGAATTCCTCAATGATTTTGCGCCGTAAGTTACGGCGGCGTAGTGTATTTCTGGCGGCGGAATTCAAATCGGCGATTAGGGGGCGGGTTTCATTTAAATGAAGCGCGTCCCCGCGCCGAATGAACTGCGCATGCGTTGTCCCGAAATTTCCCGCCGTACATTGCGCTAAATGACGTCGCTAGGACGTCATTTTTTTTTACTTAGACGTGAGTTACGTCCATCCCGATTCACGGACGACTTACGCAAAAAATATAAAAACTGCAAATTTCGACGCGGGAACGACGGCCATACTTAACATGGCAAGTCTATCTATACGCCACAAAATACCAGCTTTAACTATACGCTGGAAAAAGCCGACTACAGACGACGTTAGAAAATGCGACGGCCGCGCGTACGCTCGTGGATCGACGGAAATAGCTAATTTGCATGGAATAAACCCGACACGGAAAACGACGAGAACTCCACCCAGCGGGCGCCGAAGTATTGCATCTAAGATCCGAAGGCGTACGAAGCCGTACGCCTGTCGGATCGAACCCAGATGCCGTCGTATCTTGGTTTGAGGATTCAAACTAAAGATACGACGCGGGTAATTTGAAAGTACGCCGGCGTATCAGTAGATACGCCGGCGTACTCGCTTTGTGGATCTGCCCCAGGATCTATAATTAGGATTGGTTGAACTAGTTGGACTAGATGTGTCTTTTTTCACCCAGACTACCTATGTAACTATGAATTTTATTATTTGTAAGTACTTTTCTAAAGGTGTTTCTTTCATTTTGTATGCTGACACCCATACAAACTAAGTTCAGGTGTTCCCAGTGAAGAACATGGAAAAAACCTCAATAGGCAGGATTTTAAAGGCAACAAAAATAAACAAAAAAAATCATAAAAAAAATATTTATTACATAATATAATAACAAAATTGGAAATATCATGATGTACAATGTTGAAAATATGAATAGGATTCAAATTAGAGATGTAATAATGATACTATCCGTCATCAAATACACGTCACCAGATCAACTGGTGATAAGTAGAGGCGGGTGTTTCCAGTGAAGGCTACTGTTAATATTACAATGTTCAAAGACATGACTATGGTATTAACTACGGCTTATCCTGCTATCCAATAAGCACATTCCTCCCTCTAATGACCACACAACACTTAGATAGAGTGAATTGGTCATAGCAGCCATTTTATAAATCAAATATATAAATCTCAATAATTAACATAATAACATAATAACCTTTTTAATATACATCCAGTTTTATCACAACAATGGGGCACAAGGTCCAAAGGGCATAACACATAACTGTACCTTCTAGTCACTTCTCAGACCTTGCATATTGTATTTGTTTGTAGCCTAAACACTCTAATTTGCACGTAAAACTGTCATTTTGGAACTTTTGGAAATGCCAGTAAAAACTTGCCTGTGCCAGCAAATTCTGGGTGTTGTGTCAGTAAATTTCAATCTGGTAGGTTGGCAGCACTATAACCATTACAGCTACAAAAAATGGGGAGGGGTGGGGGTAACCTCCATATTAAGTCTATTGATTTTTGAATGATATGTCCAACAAACTAATATATGTGTAAAGGTCAGGTGTCCATCAACTTTTTACTGTATTTTTAATATTTTTTGTTGGCAGTCTTATTAATCACTGTATTTATGCATCTTTATACAGTTACAACTTGTCTAGTCATTTTTGATATCTCAGTCTTAGATTGCATAGGGTTGAGTAGGATGGACCCTCAGAGTTCACTAATCCCCTTCTACTTTTCTTATCCCCTTCCAATCAAAATAAGTAGCAGCAAAGTGTTCTTAGTGTACAGACGGCGTATGGGTTTAAAAATCAACTGCGCATGCGCCGTCCGTGGGGGTATACCAGTGCGCATGCTCAAAAATTAAACCGGAACAAGCCAATGCTTACGACGGTGACGTCATTCTACGCAAAGCCCTATTCGCGAACGACTTACGCAAACGACGTAACATTTTCAAAATTCGACGCGGGAACAACGGCCATACTTAACATAGGATACGCCTCATATAGCAGGGGTAACTATACACCGAAAAAAGCCTTACGGAAACGACGTAAAAAAATGCGCCGACCGGACGTACGTTCATGGATTGGCGTATCTAGCTAATTTGCATACTCGACGCGGAAATCGACGGAAACGCCACCTAGCGGCCAGCGGAAATATGCACCTACGATCCGACGGCGTACTAAGACGTACGCCAGTCGGATTGAGCCCTCATTCAGACGTATCTTGTTTTGTGGATACAAAACAAACATACGATGGGGGAACTTTGAAATTACACGGCGTATCACTAGATACGCCGGCGTAATTCGTTTGTGGATCTGGCCCATGGTATTTATGTATAATACAAGAGCAGTGCTATCTGTAGTGGTTCAGATTATAATGGTATAAAGTGTAGAGATCTTTGAGGCTGCTCTTTGTCAACCAAGGTATCCTGTCAGACCCTCAGAGGTAATCATTAAAGTTTAATAAAGATGAGAGGGCCAAACTGATTTGTAAAGTCTATATAGAGTGTACTCTGCAAAAAAAAACATCCAATGCGTTTCAGGGGCTCATACCTCCCCCTTCATTGGAGCTTACTTGCTGATGGTGAATGAATGGAATAATGCAGTCCTGGACTGCAATTATAAACATAGAACTGATGTATACAGATTGTATGAATGCCAAACTGAGCGGATCGGTTTAACACCTACTGTACCTATGTATCTGCTTTATCTTTACAATTGCAGTTCAGGGCAGTATCTCTAGTTCTATTCATCATCACCATGTAAGCCCTGATGAGGGAGGAGGTGTGAGCAGAATGTAAAAGGAGGGCACTAATTGGGGCCCTCCTGCTTGAGAGTGTGGCCAGCACACACCTGTAGTTATTAAGCGATAGCTAGGCTGCTTAATTATGTACAATTTACCTTACAGGTGTTTTTGACCAAATAACAACCCAGGGAAGGTACTGGAAGCCCTCAGGTAGGCCTATAAAAGAGCAAGCTGCTGTGGGGCTCATCCTCTTCCCCCTGGACCAGATCAACAGGCGAAGTGCTGCCGGATTTTTCAACATCCTACCTGAATAATGGAGTCCCTGGCCTGAACAGGGCCAGTGAAGAGGGAGGCGTCGATGCCTTGAACCTGCCACCGCAAGCGAGGATGAAGAGGAAGCAAGCTGCTCCACGTCGCAGAGGAAAAGCGCGGGTCAGTGGGTGGACAAGCCGGGGGAGGAGCGCCATCCGAGGCGCGGAATGGCGACCAGGAGATCCAGCCCAGCTGCTGCAGGGACGGAGGATGCGGCAGTGGAGGAGAACATGAAGCGGAGGTCGGCGGCGGCCAGTCGGGCGGCCGGGCAGGAGGAAAGAGGGGGACCAGCTCGCGGTCACCAGCAAGTGGCGGATGGCGGGGCGGACCAAAGAAGCCCGCGAATCTGGCAGGAAAAGGAGGGCCATCCCCTTTTAAAGTCCCCAAGCCTCTCAGCGCTGAAAGGGACCAGCAGCCGGCAGTCGTCCAGGCTAACAAGCGGCAGAACTTCATGGACACAGTGCAGAGCGTGTTGCTAGATAGAGCGTCGCAGCAGGGAGCAGGAGGACCCCCGGTGGCTGGTGAGTGTAATCAAGCACAGGCACTGCTGGTTATTATGGATTCCCCTTTTTCCTTGGTAAAATCTCTCTCTCCTCCTGTTAACTCTGTCACTGCTGCTCCCTCTACTGCTGCAGTATCTGCCTCTCTTGCTAATGTCTCTGGCTTTTTTAATTCTCTGTGAAAATGTTTCTAATATTAACAAATGGTTGTAATGGAGCAAAGGCTTCCGGAAACTCTTATGAAAGATGTTATACATGTGAATTTTCTCCCTTAGGCTACCACCTGAGTAGGCAGGTAAAAGAGAAAATCTGGAAAGGTGATTTCATAGAAATTCTGTCCCTGCTCCCCATGCAAAAAGAGCTGTTTTCTAAAACTGACAGGAGGGAGGAGAAGCAGGAGGAGGATAGACGCAGGCAGGCTCCCAGATCTTTTTACAATTGGCTCCAGGCATTTTTCATTTATTCAGGTGTGATGGCTGAAAATAAGGTGTTTGCGGTGGGTTGTTCCAGCATTTAGACCACATACTGGAAGCCTATAAAAATGTTGGGGGTTTAGGATGTTTCTTTTATGACGAAGCATTTCGTTAAAAACTAGCTATCCACCCTTCTCTCAGGTGGGACATGAAGGACGTAGGCCTATGGCCCAACTTAATGGTGTCCCAAAAGCAGCATGCCCTAGGCAAGGTATGGCTGTTCCCCAAACAGCAGCCAACTATAGTTGCTGTTTTGCTTTTAACGAACAGCAATGTCGCTGGAATGCCTCTTGCAAATATGGGCTCGGGGGTTCTTTTTGTGCTGGTGCGCATCCGGTGGCAAAATGTTTTAAAAAAGAATGCCGCCGTATCCACACCTGGACAGAGAGATATTTTTCCCGAAAGCCTGCACTCCGTGAGGCTGGAAAGAATGCGCCCATGGCTGGAGCAGTATCCAGACAGGGAGAAGGCCCATGTTCTCATTGAAGGTTTTTCCCAGGGTTTTCAGATACCTACCTTTGAGGGAGTTGGGTGCGAGATGGTGGGAAACCTGAAATCAGTTTCGGCCTATCCCCAGGTGGCAAGAGATAAGATTTGGAAAGGAAGTTAGTGAGGGGCGGGTGGAAGGTCCTTTTGGGGGCCCCTCCTTTCAAGAATTTCTGATTGTCACCGCTGGGGGTAGTCCCTAAAAGAGAACCTAATTCTTTTCGCCTAATCCATCACTTATCCTTCCCGAAAGGGAAGTCTTTGAATGATGATATAGACGCATCTTTATGTTCAGTTTCTTACACTACATTTGAGGAGGCAATTGAGAAAATCAGGTCTTGTGGTCCAGGGGCTCTGTTAGCTAAGGCAGATATAAAGTCAGCATTCCGTCTGTTGCCCATTTCCCCTGGGGCATTTAACTCTTTAGGTTTTCAGTTTGATGACTGTTTCTTTTTGATAAATGTCTTCCAATGGGCTATTCATTGTCATGTGCTTATTTTGAAGTCTTTTCCACATTTTGCAGTGGGTAGTTTGTTCCAAAGCAAAAGGCACAAAGTGTGGTGCACTATTTGGTTGACCTCTTGTTTATTGGGCCAGCGGGTGATTCACGTTGTGCGAATTTGTTGTGAACTTTTCAGTCATTGGCGCAGACTTTTGGCATCCCATTGGAGGAGGAGAAAACATGCGCACCAGTTTCTTCTTTAGAATTCTTAGGGATATATATTGGCACAGTGAAGATGGAGTTCAGCCTGCCTGAGGCGAAGATTAAAAAATTGAGGTTCTTGTTGACACGTTTTATGCAGAAGAAAAAGGTATTGTTAAAGGAACTGCAGTCCTTATTAGGCATGTTGGCTTTTGCGTGCAGGATAATGCCGATGGAGCGCATCTTTTCTCGAAGGCTTTCATTGGCCATGTCAGGTTTGAAATCCCCTTTCGCTCACGCTCGATTAACGGTTTCTATGAAGGAGGACCGGCGTGTGTGGTTGAGATTTCTGGAATCTTACAATGGGAGATCTGTTTTTCAGAAGGATTGTGTGTTTGCCCCTGATTTTAAGTTATTTACGGATGCAGCAGGTAACAAAGGTTTTGGAGCCATTTGGGGATCCCATTGGTGTTTTGCAGCTTGGCCAGATTCCTGGATACAACTGGGTGCTACTAAAAATATAGTTCTGCTTGAGCTTTTCCCGGTTTTAGTGGCAGTGGAATTATGGGGCGAGTCATTTGCAAACCAGCGTATTTTGGTAGAAACGGACAACAAAGGAGTGTTATTTGCTGTAAACTGTCTGTCATCTAGCTCTTTATAGGTGGTAAAAGCCTTACGCCAAATAGTTTTTCTTTGTCTAAAGTATAACATTTGGCTAAAAGCCAAATACACCCCTGGTGTACCGAACATAATCGCTGACTCTCTGTAGCGTTTTAAGATGGACCGCTTTTGGAGTTTGCTGCCAGAGGCAGACGAGGTGGGCACCAGGTGCCCAGACCACTTATGGTCGATAGTATGAGCTTGGCGGCCGAAGCGATCAGGAGTTCCGTGGTGCCCAAGACATGGACAGGCTATTTGGCCTCCTGGAGGGTTTGGACGTTTTTTGCTAATAATTCAGGTTTCAATGGCAGTACGCTGTCGGAAGGCTTTTGTAGCTTATCTCATGGAGGATGGTTTTCTTACAGTCATTTAGTAAAATCATTAGCAGGTATTTCATTCTTCTGTCGGCGAAAAGGTCTGCCATCTTGCATGTCATATTTTTCAATTAAGCAGACAATTAAAGGGTACAGAAGGAGAACCTTTGTTGCGGATGACGGAAGGCCTATCTCACTTGAAATACTGTCCGGCTTGTGTGCCGGGACTAACTTGGTGTGTTTTTCAGAGTATGAAGCATTTTTCAGAACCGCTTTTGTTTTAGCATTTTTTGGTGCGTTTCGGATTTCAGAATTAGTACCAGATTCCAAATATGGTGGCTCGGGCATCCGCTCGGGGCATGTGGTGGTGGTAGGTTCTGTGGTGCGCATTTGGCTGCAGCGATCAAAGACGGATCAATGTGGTAGAGGTTCTTGGATTACCTTGCAGGCTCAGATCAATGAGGTGGTATGTCCAGTATCCTTGGTTCATCAATTTCTAAAGGTAAGACCGCAAGGTAATGGCCAATTGCTCATACACAATAATTTAGCGCCTTTATCCAGATACCAATTTAATTTTGTTTTCAACAAATGCCTAGGTTTGTTGGGTTTACAAGGTTTAAAATTGTCTTCACATTCTTTCCGGATAGGTGCAGCTTTGGAAGCAGTTAGGAGGGGTATGGAAGAGTCTGCTATTAAGGAAATGGGGAGGTGGAGGTTGGATTCTTTTAAATTGTACATAAGACCTAAATTGTTTGTTTAAATTTCAGATTTATATTGCACTGTTTGGATTCTGGGACATTCGTTCATACACTGGGCTCATAAAAGAGCGGCTCATCGTCCATATACGGTAAATTTATCACTACAAGCAGAATCCTACAGGTTGCTTTGGAAAGGAGTGCGTGGCCTCCAATGGCATCAGTTATATTTTCATTTGTCACGTTTATTGCAGGTTTGGCCACCTCCCTCTATCTTGGTGCTGCACTTAGGAGGTAACAATTTAGGGAATCACAGAACTGTGGATCTTTTAGGTTTTATCAAACGGGATCTTGGTAGATTTCATGCTGTTTCCCCAAATACGGTCATCATATTTTTTGAAACAGTTCCTCGCCGGGCATGGCTCTCCTATAATATGAGGAGGGTAATGGAACAGATGAGGAAAAGGGGAATAGGGCCATGGAGAAATACATGCCCAACATTGGTGGGCTATCTTATTGGCATATTGACCTGGAAGGTGGCGTTCCCGGTTTCTACAGATCTGATGGTTTTCACTTTTCGGAAATAGGTTTGGACCTGTTTAATCTTGGTTTGCAATCCAGTATTGAAATGAACGCGGTGGTGGGGGTGGGCCGGGCTTGAAGCAAGCCCGCCTGGTGGGGACTATTTGTTGTTTAATAAAATGATGTATACTGTCTGCCCGAGTTTGGGATAACTGGGTAGGATGCTGGTGTTTATTGAGAATTGAAAGATGAGTTTAATAAATAAAGTGGTTGTTGTTATGATGTTTAAAACCAATAAAGGTACCGCGGCCATTATATTTGCCAAAAAGATTTAATTGGTGTATGTTTCTTTTATTTACCAAGTTAATAGGTTATTAAGATGGGTGCTGGTGTGTGTGTGGCCTACAGTCTCATGTAAAAGGAGGGCACTAATTGGGGCCCTCCTGCTTGAGAGTGTGGCCAGCACACACCTGTAGTTATTAAGCGATAGCTAGGCTGCTTAATTATGTACAATTTACATTACAGGTGTTTTTGACCAAATAACAACCCAGGGAAGGTACTGGAAGCCCTCAGGTAGGCCTATAAAAGAGCAAGCTGCTGTGGGGCTCATCCTCTTCCCCCTGGACCAGATCAACAGGCGAAGTGCTCCCTCCCCCCCTCCCCAGTCGCGTGTACCTCTTAGGTGGTATGGGTCACCCCGGTATCCGGGGGGGGACTATTTGTTGTTTAATAAAATTATGTATACTGTCTGCCCGAGTTTGGGATAACTGGGTAGGATGCTGGTGTTTATTGAGAATTGAAAGATGAGTTTAATAAATAAAGTGGTTGTTGTTATGATGTTTAAAACCAATAAAGGTACTGCGGCCATTATATTTGCCAAAAAGATTTAATTGGTGTACGTTTCTTTTATTTACCAAGTTAATAGGTTATTAAGATGGGTGCTGGTGTGTGTGTGGCCTACAGTCTCATAAACTTTACGTGGACTGTACAATTTAGTGTGGCACTCCCATCCCTCATATACTCTACTGTACTCACAGGGATTGATTTACTAAAACCAGAGAGTGCAAACTCTGGTGCAGCTGTGCATGGTAGCCAATCAGCTTCTAATTTCAACTTGTTCAATTAAGCTTTGACAAAAAAACAGGAAGCTGGTTTCTACAATATACAGAGCTGTCCCAGATTTTGCACTAGTTTTACTATGCAGCCCCAGTATGTGCCCAGGTTTGGGTTTAATGATGTTGGGTGTTATTTAACTTGAAAGACTGAGCACATCAAGCGGGGGCAGCTCCAGAAAGGAGATCTGAATTGCAGCCAAAGCTGCTCTTTTAAATTGAATCCAGCTGGGATGCATTTGTTTTTAAATCTAGCCCGTAGCTGGGCTTTAACCAACAAGAGGCTCCTATGTATAACTATAAACAGAACCATTATTTATTGCAACCAGCCAAATACTTACTTCTAAATTCCATCCTGCACTGGGAAAATGGACACTGTCCTGTGATTGGTTGCTAGGTGCGGTTGCCTGAGAGCTTGTGTTTATACATAAACCCAATTGTGCAAGATCATTGCTTTGGCCTGGGTTTCTTTTCACTTGACAGGCAATGGTAATTGAAGAAAATGGCCCTCTCCAGGTCTTGGCAGTGACAGAGAGTGCACTTGACAGATCTTTATACGCTCTCTATATATATATATGTGTATACATTCATTGGGAGGAATGAGGACGTCACGATTATTCCCTGTTGTATGAGATAAGACTTCAGTAATCATGACACAAGTCCTGCTGTGCACGGCTGGCTACCAATTGGAATAAATTCGTTTTTTCACTCTCTGAGCAAGAGTTGCAACTTGCACACATACTACCCAGTTCGTCTTCCCCACGGCGTGCCTGCTTTAGAAAGGCTGAAGAAAAAGTACAGCTATTGACTATAGCAAACAATTAGATTTCAGCTACCAAATAAAAAGGATTAGTCCACCAAAAAAAGGTTACAGCTTTTGGTAGACAATAGAGAAGTGCCTTAACAGTTTTATCAAAAAATCTCATCATTGAGATCCCGAATTCTGAACCCTCAACAGATATAAGGGTCCCAAGTTGCAAGTCTTCACTTACATAGTTACATGGTTACATAGTCAGTACGGTTGGAAAAAGAAACCAGTTTATCCAGTTAAACCTGTGGTGTCTGTGCATGTGTTTATGTTAATAGTAAATTGTATATCCCTGTATGTTGTGATTGTTAAGATGCTCATCTAAAAGTTTTTTTTTTTTTTAACTATCGACACTCCCTGCGGATAAAACTGCTTGTGGAAGAGAATAAAATGCTCATCTTATGTGATCGTTAAGATGCCCATCTAAAAGTTTTTTTTAACTATCGACGCTCCCTGTTGATACCACTGCTTTTGGAAGAGAATTTCACATACTTACTGCTTTGATAGTAAAGAACCCTCTACGCAGATTAAGCTTAAACCGCTTCTCTTTCCATTTCAGTGAATGGCCACGTGTCTTTTTAAACTCCCTTTCACTGAAAACATTTTTCCCTATGCCTGGGTTACCAGTAAGGTATTTGTATATCCCTATCATATCCCCTTTCAATTGCCCCTTCTCCAGAGAGAACAATTTCAATGCTTGCAGTCTTTCTCCATAGCTGAGATCCTCCAGTCCCTTTATTAGCTTTGTTGCCCTTCTCTGACCTCTTTCCAGTTCCAGCACATCCTACCTGAGGACTGGTGCCCAGAACTGGTTGGCATACTCAAGATGCGGCCAAGCCTTGTAGAGTGGGAGAATTGTTGTTTTATATAAAGAAAAGGGTAATGCTGTGCTGTAAATAGGGAATGGGGTAGAAGTGTAGCAAATCCTTATATGTAAAAAGATACAGTCTGACTAATGATCAAAATGACAATGTGAAAAAATATTGACATCAAAATTAACGTGCTACAGTGCAGCTAATCCAGCTGGCAAAAGTAGGGTAATAAAACGTGATAGTGCTAGTATCATACAGTGTAATACAAAAATAATTGGTGTACTGTTAACCAATGGGGTGTACAGCGTGCATAACACAACACACAACAGTGACTGAAAAAGGCTAAGTTAAATGTCCAGCAACAAAAAGCCTATAAGCATAACAAAGGAAAAATCCAAAAATAAAAGTGCAGGTGTAGATGCCAAAATAACGTGAAGAAAAGGTAGGTTTCCGGTGTTCTCTTCAAAATAAGACATTTCAGAAGACATTTCAGTCCAATTCAAGCACGTCTTATGGTGAGATTTGGGTTGCTGTGCATCCGCCAAGATCTTACATCTAAGCACCGTGGGTGGAAACTAGGGGTAGGGTAAGTACAATATTTAACCACCTTCTTTAACTGCTTCCCGACCGCCCACCATCGTTTTAGGGCAGCAAGTCGACTCCCCTGCGCGAGAGCACGTAATATAGGGTCGGCTCTCGCGCAGGCTCGCGGTCCTGTCAGGGGGAGAAATGCTGATCTTCTGTTCATACAATGTATGAACAGAAGATCAGTCATTTCCCCTAGTGAGGCCACCCCTCCTATAGTTAGAACACACCCAGGGAACATATTTAACCCCTTCCCCGCCCCCTACTGTCAACCCCTTCACTGCCAGTGGCATTTTTACAGTAATCAATGCATTTTTATAGCACTGATCGCTATAAAAATGCCAATGGTCCCAAAAATGTGTCAAAAGTGTCCGCCATAATGTCGCAGTACCGAAAAAAAAAACGCTGATCGCCGCCATTACTAGTAAAAAAAAATATTAATAAAAATGCCATAAAAATACCTACTATTTTGTAAACGCTATAACTTTTGCGCAAACCAATCAATAAACCCTTATTGCGATTTTTTTTTAACGAAAAATATGTAGTAGAAAAGTATCGGCCTAAACTGAGGAAAAAAAAAGATTTTTTATATATTTTTGGGGGATATTTATTATAGCAAAAAGTAAAAAATATTCATTTTTTTCAAAATTGTCGCTCTATTTTTGTTTATAGTGCAAAAACTAAAACCCGCAGAGGTGATCAAATGCCACCAAAAGAAAGCTCTATTTGTGGGGGAAAAAGGATGCCAATTTTGTTTGGGAGCCACGTCGCACGACCGACGCAGTGCCGAATCGCAAAAAGTGCTCTGGTCTTTGGGCAGCAATATGGTCCGGGGGTTAACTGGTTAATGGAACATTTGTGAATTACTATTAGAAAGTGATATTTACAGGGGGAGGGGGCCCAGTCCTAACAAGTAAACCATGCACTGTAAAGTAATGAACAGACCGAACAGCAAGCAATGACAACTGCCGCATCACTGCCTGTTTGAGACATGTCATTACAGATGTTTACTCAACAACAATCAACCGCCTATCTCCCGCTCCAGATGAGGCAGACACCTACATACTATACAATTTTTTAACAACATGGTTAATGATTTTAAAAATCAATTTCAATAAAATGTACACTTTAAACCGGTTTCTCTCTCCACCAAGAGGAAAGCTGCTTCTGATCAGCCCCAGAAAACTGCAGGAAAAGGTTATATGGTGCAGTAATTGGAGCAATGCATGCTGTCTCTGAAACATACTTAATAACTGGCAATGAAGCTGTATCAGTCACAGCACAATGCTCGGAATCAAAGTTTTCAGAAAAGCAGCATTTGTACAGAACCTTCTCTCTTCTCAGATTGTGTGACATTTACTGTAATGACAGTCTGTGGGGACCTGCAGGAAGTTGACAGCGACAGTTTCAATGAGAAACTTCTATCGTCTGGTCCTATCAGTATTGAAAAGAAAAAAAAAATCCTCCCGCCTTTACTGGAGGATGTAATTATTCCAGCACCTGCTTTGTTCCCGAATGGTGATGGTTTGTAAATTTAAAAGGTAAGAAAAAACCTCAGAAATGTTCACGGCTTAAAGCAATACTGTACTCAAAAAAGACATCTGAACATTTTTAACAAGGTAGCTTCTGTTATGCAGCTAATTGATAACGAGTACTGTGATAGGTGTGCACTATGGGCCAGATTCAGGTACGAATACGTTACGCAGCGGCGGTGTAACGTATCCCATTTACGTTACACCGCCGCAATTTTACAGCGTAAGTGCCTGATTCACAAAGCTCTTACCTGTAAACTTGCGGCGGTGTAACGTAAATCCGCTCGGCGCAAGCCCGCCTAATCTAAATGGGGCGGGCACCATTTAAATTAGGCGCGTTCCCGCGACGAACGTACTGCGCATGCTCCGTCCGTCAAATTACCCGACGTGCATTGCGCTAAATGACGTCGCACGTCATTGGTTTGGACGTTAACATAAATGGCGTCCAGCGCCATTCACGGACGACTTACGCAAACGACGTGAAATTTAAAATTTTGACGCGGGAACGACAGCCATACTTAACATGGGTTACACCACCTAGAGGGCAGCCTTAGTTTTACGCGGCGTATCTCGACGGAAACGACGTAAATTTAGAGCGACGGGTAAAGCGTACGTTCGTGAATCACCGTAACTAGTCATTTGCATATTCTACGCCGACCGCAATGGAATCACCACCTAGCGGCCGGCCTAGAATTGCATCCTAAGATCCGACGGTGTAAGTCAATTACACCTGTCGGATTTTAGGGCTATCTATGCGTAACTGATTCTATGAATCAGCCGCATAGTTAGGACAGGCGGATCACAGAGATACGACGGCGTATCAGGAGATACGCCGTCGTATCTCTTCTGTGAATCTGGCCCCATATGTGCAAACTTTTGGGAACACTTGACCATCACACCTAATATATGGGCAAAAAAAGTGCAGACCAATACAGATTAATGAGTTTGGGTGTTTCCATTGAAGGCTACTGTTATATTACACCATACCAGGGATGTTGCTAGGTCTGCAAAAGATCTGGGGCTAGAGCCCATAGCAGCGGTCACCAACTTTTTTTGCAGGGCGGGTGGTAAGCCATTTTTTGTGGGCGATGGCTGGTGTTGGCGCTTCAATCATCACGGCATGGTGTTTGATATGCTGTTAGGGTGATTGAAGCGCATTATTTCTACTGTTACATTGTAATATAGAATAAAGTGGTTCAACTCACCATAATACAGAATCAGTGGGAGCCTTTGGCATGCCACTTGCCCCATATTCTGCCACCAGATGCAGCTTGTCATTTGCCACCATCGCCTGCCACCAGATGGGGATTGTCATTTGCTACTGTCACCTGATGTGGATTGTCACTTGCCACTGTCGCCTGGCACCAGAGTGGATTGTCACTTGCCTCCATCACATGCCACTAGATGTGGATTGTTACTTGCCATGTCGCCTGCCACCAGATGTGTATTTTCAATTGCCACGTCACTTGCCACCATTTAAAGATCGTCACTTGCCACGTCGCTTGCCAGCAGATGCAGATTGTGACCTGCCATGTCACCTTCCACCAGATGTGGATTGTCACTTGCTACGTCACCTGCCACCGGATGTGGATTGTCAATTGCCACGAGACCTGCCACCAGATGTGGATGATCGCTTGCCACCTCACCTGCCACTATTTGCATATTGTCAATCGCCATGCCAGCCAGTGTTCCCAAATGTGCATTATCCCTGCATTGGTGGCAGGCCGGCAGCACTGGTCCATTTAGCAAAGAGGCAGGTGCAGTGAGAGATGTAATCTCTGCTCATCCACCCGCTCGCCTTTCTCATCCGCCTGCCTCTTATGCAGTCCTCCCGCCACACCTGTGGCCCGGCTGTAGAGAGGCCATTGCCTGCTTGTTAGGCAGGGACCCCTGCAGCAAGAGACTCTGGGCTATGGGCCCCAGATTTGGGGCTATAGCCCCAATAGCCACCCCCTAGCGATGCCACTGCACCAAACAAAGATATTTAAAAAAAACTGTGCAATTCCAAACTTGTGGTAACATAGCTGTGCCCATGTGTACAAAGCTAGCTCCATAAGGTCATGGTTTGATGGGTTTGGTGTGGAGGTGCCCATGTGGCCTGCCCACAGCCCTAACCTCAACCCTACTGAACATCTTTGGGGTGAATTAGAACACTGACTGTGGGCAAGGCCTTCTCATCCAGCATCAATACCTTACCTCACAAATTGGCACACATTTTCATGGATACACTCCATAAGCCTTCACAACTCGCATTCGGCGCTCTATAAGTATTTATTCCAATCCAATCCAATCCAATCCAATCCAATATGAGTGGAGGCTGTTATAGCTGCTTAGGATTGGAGAAAGAGCAGTGTGTGTGTGTGTGTGGGGGGGGGGGGTTAGCTTTATTATAATGCCCATAGTTTTGTGATGTGATGGTCAGCTAATCTTTTGCCATATTGACAATGATTTCTTGGCCTCCTCCAACAGCAAAACTCTGGCATTGGTCAGGTGGTCTCTGACAAAATAATTGGGATGGCTAATGGTCAAGCAGAGCTGGAAATTAATTGCTATGTTTGAGCAGTAAACCCCCTTCCTTACATGGTAGATGTGACAGTGCACCAGAGGAAGCCCAAATCTTGATATCTCAAGGACACTTTATTTTGTGTGGCATACAGATTAAAAAATTCAATCTGCAGCAAAAAAATAGCCCTTTATTACATCTACATGGAAATGGCAAACACATGCAGAAGAAAATAATCTTTTCATACAAGAGTGTGGCAATATTTTCACCAGACTAATAGAAAAAAATATAATAAAAACTCTTAAGGCATTAGGGGATTGAAAAAAAAAACTTGCAAAAAAAACCTGCAAAACAAACAGATTTTTTTTTTGCTGCTTTATTATTTGTATAGCAAAGATATTACAGTGACCTTGTCATTTATACAGAAAACTGATATTGTCTAACAGCAGTGGTTTGTGATGTCATCGACCAAAAATGGTCACCTCTATATTGCTCTATGATTTCACTCAGAATAACTTATCCATCTTTTTTATACTCAGCTATAATCCACAAAAGCTGTTATCTGAATCGGACATATTAGCAGGTTTTTTCTTTAGGTGGGCATTGTTTATTGTGATAGACATGGATCTGCATTGCTGGACGTTGTGTTTGATGGTGAATCGTGGGGCTTTTTTGTTTTTTAATTAAAGGAATTGTCAAAAACTGTGAGGCCCCGTACACACGACCGAGTTTCTCGGCAGAATTCAGCCAGAAACTCGATCGGAGCTGGATTCTGCAGAGAAACTCGGTCGTGTGTACACTTTTCACCGAGGAAGCCGACGAGGAACTCGTCGGGCCAAATAGAGAACATGTTCTCTATTTCCTCGTTGTTCAATGAAAAAAGTTGGCCCGCCGAGATCCTCGGCGGCTTCAACACAGAACTCGACGAGGAACTCAATGTGTTTAGCACGTCGATGCCCTGTACACACAATCGGTCCATCCGATGAAAACGGTCTGATGTATTTTTCCATCAGTTATCCGATGAAGCTGACTGATGATCAGTCGTGCCTACACACCATCAGTTAAAAAAAACGATTGTGTCAGAACGCGGTGACGTAAAACACAACGATGTGCTGAGAAAAATGAAGTTCAATGCTTCCAAGCATGCGTTGACTTGATTCTGAGCATGCGTGGATTTTTAACCGATGGACGTGCCCACAGACGATCGTTTTTTTCTATCGGTTAGTTAACCATCAGATAATTTTAAAACAAGTTCCTATTTTTTTAACCGATGGGACCCACACACGATCGGTTTAAACCGATCGTGTGTACGCGGCATTACTCATTTACATAGGCGAAGAGGCTGGTATCTAGGTGCCTCCTTATTGTTAAAGTGGGTTTCTAGATTTTGATAAGCCCCCCGCTTGCAGACCCCCAAAACCACCTGATCAGGGTTGTGAGCAAGAGGCCCTTTACAGTGGGCACACATCCTTCCTGGTCACCCTGGCAAATTACCCCCTCCATGTTCAGGGCATGTGGCCTGGTATGGTAAAGGAGAAGGTAAAAGGTGTATGCGTGTTGCTTTCCTTATCCTTTTACCAGGTTTTGTGTAGGATTCCCCCTTAAAATCCATACTCAAAGGACCTGGTATGCAATTTGAGTGAAGGTTTTTTCTAACTATCGGCACCAAGAGCTCCCTTAAAAACCTTGATAACAGAAGAAGGCAGCTGTCCTATAGCGGTAGAAAAATTCTCTACTACATTTGATGTTGAGCTCCTGCTGAACAGGTTGAAAGTTCAGCATTTGGACGAACGCCCAAACATGGATAATTTGCCCGAACCTGTGTTGGGACTGAACTGGGAGCCATCCCTATAGCTTATCTACTGTATGTGAGTTATTTCAAGTGGGATTTAGGGTATATTTTACTATAACTCAAAGTATTTGTTCGCTGTAAATTGTTATTAGTTTCCCTTAAAATTGAGACAGGGACCAAATAATAATGTGAATTTACATATTTATTTGTGATTCTCCTAAGCTGCCACCTGGGCTATTGTAACTCCTGCAGGAACAGAGACCCTGTTACAGTAAGTAATCTAGAAAACAATTTACTTCCACATACGTGAATCCTTTCTTTATTAAACAGGCTCTACAGGTGGCTTCTGTCTTTGTCGTGTTTGGAGGCAACACCAGCCTGCCTGAACACAGCCACCCTCCGCTATTTTGTACCCATAATTTTCCAGTCTAATACAGAATTCTAATTTACACAGCATACCAAACACGACCACCCTAGCAACATAAATCACAATCATCTTTGGAGGAGGATAATATTAAAATAAAAAGACTGATTTATGTCAAACATTGGTCTGCCATCACAGCTTAGAAGTCGATGACAATGTGCAAGGCTTAGGCATTTTTTGTCAGTCAGGGATTCACAGTTGCTTTTTGATAAAATTGCAGACATCGCTAACACGGTTTCAGATGTAACGCTGGCTTGTCTGCATCTGAATATTGTACTTCTGTTCCTATCTACATAGAAATAGCTGCCACCATTCCAGATGGAAAGATAACATACCTTATAGCCAAATTTTTAGCTACCTAGGAATTGTTCCAACACCTCAGACTATGTAGTAAAAGCTGACCTGTTGACCAAAAAGTTCCAGAAAAAAGGTTATAGAAAAGATCACGTCCAGAAAGCGGTTGACCATTAAAAATATGGTCAGTATAAAAGTAAGCAAGAACAACAACCACCAGAGGGCCCCGAGGATATATTATTCATCACCAGGCTCAATAATCAAGATTGGGCCATTAAAAGGGCCATTCAAAAACATTGGCCCATCCTGGGGCAGGGTCATCACGTCCGCATGGGGAGCAAGTGCCCCCCGTAGCAAGGTGTCCCCACACGGACACTCAGGGCCAATCCTGGGTGGGTGCCCAGGGAGCACCACGCCCACACGCCTCATACTGCCGCAAAGGGGGCGCTAAATCTGCGGCAGTCACTTACTGTTACATTCAGCAGCAGCGGCATCACCCCGACTTCCTTATTGCACCATCCGCTGGCCTCTCTGCTGCCTGCTTCACTGGTTGCTAGACTGGTCTGCCGCCTGGCATCTAGCAACCAGTGATGTCACGTCATGAGGCTAAGGCGAGGCACCAGTATTCAGAGCGAAGGAGGAACTTCTTCCTCCTTCACGCCTGGTCAATTTTGGCTCAACCCACCTCCTCCATCTTCTCCAGGCAGCATGGCTCAGAGCCGGAGGGAAGTAAGGGAGCACGCCTGAATAGCTGAGTGTGAGCTGTCCACCTGCACCAGCAGCTGCCTGAGGTGAGACAGCATGTGTCCATGTTCTGGAGCTCATCTAACAGCACTACTTGTATAATTGCGTTTTAAAGTTTTAAATTAATGATGTATTTTAATCTGTTTTAGTTAGAAATATGTAGCTTTTTAGAGTGGTATGATCCATCAGCCAGGGTCAATTGCCATGCGTCAAGTTTGTAATAAATGTTAATACAATGAGATATAATTGCAATTGTTACTGTATCAGTTGATTTTTAGAATTTATTACATGATAATGATGTTTTAGTAATATGTTTATTCCTCTCTCCATGGTGTAGTAGATGTCAGCCGGCATATCTTAGGCTTGTAGTATTGCACTGCATGTTAGGGAAGGAAGTAATCTTTATCCAATGGTAACTGTTTTTTAGTAAATGTATATCTCCTCATATTATTATTATTTTTTATGTTTTTAATGAATTGGTGTTCTAGTGATATACCAATAGTTGCTGTTGCCCCATCACCTGTATTTGATATAGGCCCGTCTCTCCTGGTATTGTCCCCTTAAGATCTGGGGTAGGGGAGGCGTTTGAAGTTCCTATATAATGCAGTGTGGGTTTAGAGTGGGCATGACTTAATAAAGGAGTCCACAGCTCCGAAACACATCATAATAGCAACCTAACGTACTGTCTCTCTCCCCTACTCTCCTCCGTGTTGTAAGGCGTTTCTTTGGGTGCAAAATGCTGTCTGGACGAGACACTTGCGCAATGGAAAATAGTTGACTATATGCTTTAAAGCCCTCAGGAGGTACCACTAGTGGAAGACTGGTCTATGGTGTATTAAAAAACATCCAATTGTCAATTGAAGGAGACGGTTTTATCAGAAAGAAAACTATCAGAAGTACAAGAAGAATGACAAAGAATTAAATGACTAAATAAAAAGTATAGTATTAAAAAGGATTGTACTGAATTTGCTGCATTAGTCACTAAATTTTCACACACAGGTGGAGTAACAAAACTGGAAAATCGGTCTTACCACGGGGAGCCATATATACGGAATCCTCGCACTGTCACCTCGGAATCTTGGAGATAGATGCAGTTTGTGAGCAGCGATTGGACATTCTCATAATTCTCTGGCTTCAACTTGGACACGGAAGGAAAATAGTAGAAGTCTTGTTTGATTAAGTCCGCCATAAACTCATGGTCAAATGTCAGCTCATGATTTCCTGCTATGACAACCTTATATTCATATGGAAGACTTCCTAAGAGAGAAAACATTAGAATACCTTAGACAACATTTCAGGAAGAATTTTCCAGTCCCCAAGAAAACAGATACAAAAAACACTCTGAAACTCCTTAAGCCCTGTACACACGATCGGTCCATCCGATTAAAACGGTCTGATGGACCGTTTTCATCGGTTAACCGATGAAGCTGACTGATGGTCAGTCGTGCCTACACACCATCAGTTAAAAAAACGATCGCGTCAGAACGCGGTGCCGTAAAACACAACGACGTGCTGAAAAAAAGGAAGTTCAATGCTTCCAAGCATGCATCGACTTGATTCTGAGCATGCGTGGATTTTTAATTGATGGTCGTGCCTACTAACCATCGTTTTTTTTTCTATCGGTTAGGAATCCATCGGTTACATTTAAAACAAGTTGGCTTTTTTTTAACCGATGGATAAATAATCGATGGGGCCCACACACGATCGGTTTGGACCGATGAAAACGGTCCATCAGACCGTTCTGATCGGTTTAACCGATCGTGTGTACGCGGCCTTACAGAAACTGAGCAACTCATTCACTGTTATATTCTTTATGCATGTGTGTTGTGGCAAGCAGCTCAAGCACAGTATCTCCATTCCAAGAGATTTGCAGGAAAAATACCTGTCTGATATAATGTTTTACTGACTGCTGACTGAGGGCTGTGCCGTGGTGCATGGTGGGGAAAGATATAAATATATGGAGTAAGCTTCCAAATGGTCTTTGCCTCTAGGACTTGTGCCAGTAGAGGGGGCAATGTTGGAGGACTTTGTCTCCCAGGCTTACTGCTTGGGGAGGGTCTTTTCTGGAGAAGGGCCTGGGTCTGGGCCTAGAAGAGATAGTCTGCATAGCTAGAGCACCAGGGGAGGTAACTTTGCTGTTGAATAGTGTCCTGGAATGCTGGTACAAGCTGCTACCAGTGGGCATTGCAGGCAGTTCCGGTGGCTCATCTAGGGTTACTTGCGTGGTGTTTTACGATCTAAAGAGAACAGATTTCTTGTTACAGTTTAAAGGCCTTTATCTCTGTAATAGGTGTGTTTAGATGTCTGGAGTTTCCATTTTTGTCACTTTAGGTACAAAATGCCCTAACCCTCTCTCATCGGGTTTATTGTGCATAATATAATTAATAATTATTCTAAAGTGACTGTCACCAATATTTTTCTACTCCACTAACAGTTAAGGATTACGCCATGAGATCTGAAATGCGGGCCCACTGGGGATTCCATCTTCCAACGGTAAGAGGTGCTACAAACCCATTTATTTTTATTTTTAGAGCAGTGAAGAATTAAAACCAATGTAGTTATTTTTTTTTTTTTTGCACTCTTTGTTTGGGAGACACATCCTCTTTATCTATCCTGGTGACCATTGGCAAAAGATCAGAAAGTGACGGGAAATCCAAAAATCTAGGCTGTCACTAGAACAGGATTAGAGGGGATACTTGTTCTGGTGACAACTAAGAGGTGATTCCCTTAAAGGATTTCCTCTCACTTCTTGGGACAGGAAGTGAAGTCAAATCTACCCAGTAGGACACAGATGGCACAAAAATATTTACTGACAGGGGCTTTAAACTTTCCCTAAATTTGGGGCTTTATATACACTTTAAGAGTGTACATTTTACTAGCAGTACATTTAACTATTGCTAGACACCTTGCTCCTAATACGTCAGAACTTAACACTCTTGTTCACACTCACTATACCTATATAAGAACACTAGCTTATTATAATAGCAAAATTTAATTTTTTTAAATACATTTTGGAAGCCATGGTCTCAGTGGTATGATGTTGATAGAAAATTTTAATATTCTCAATTTAGACATAATGAAAATCTGTACTACCTATATTTATATATAACCGTGTAGACCTTTAGAGTCGGTTCACACTAGGGCGACACGACTTTCAGAGGCGACTCCGACACGACTTGAACATGAACCACAGGGCGATCTGGGGCGATTTACAACACAACTTGAAGTCGTCTCCAGGACAGGAGACTTTCCAGTGGCCAATAAAACAACAATCAGCTCTGGGAGAGGGAGGGGGAGGGAGGAGGGCAGGAGAGGTTTGCCTGAGAAATGTATGTTATCTTCCTGGAAAGTCGGTTCAGTTAAGACAGTGATCCGAATTCTGAGGCGACTTCCATTGAAATCAATGGGTACAAATCGCCTACAAGTCGGATTGAAGTAGTACAGGAACCTTTTCTGAAGTCGGATCGCCTTGAGTCGTGTGTATTAACACCGCTCCCATTCACTTCCATTGTTTTTCTCTACAGTGCGACTTGGGACGACTTGAGGCGACATGAAGTCGGATCGCAAGTCGCCCCAGTGTGAACCGACTCTTACTGTACTTTCTACTCTTTATTTATTCTTCAGTCTATTCTTTATTTCGTTATTTTACCTGTTTGTTTACATTTTTGACCTAATACAAGTATACATTACCCTTTGTAAGGATGGTAAACTAGAATTAAGAATAATTAATCTCAACACCAATGTTTGTTGCCTTAACAACAATACCTTTCATATGTTTACTGAATATTATAATTAATCTCAGTTGTAAGTGATTTGGAAACTACACATTGCAAAAAAAAATTCTGTAATGGCTTATTTGTTAAAAATAATCAACAGCCATAAAAATGTGTCTCTTCCAGGGGAGGTAGGTGAGGCAGAGCCATGAACATAGAAAAATAAATAAAAAATATCAAAAAATAAATAAAAATGGATCGAGCTTCAAGGGTCGTAGCTTGGGGCTCATTCCAACTATAGTTTATAAGATATGGGGCTTCTTGTGCAGCCTGTCAGAAGCTACATACAGAGCAACCAGTTTAAATACAAGCTGGCACACTCTGTTTGCAACAGACTGAGAGGATGAGCTCACAGTGCCTCTGACTTCTTGTCACAGGGACTGAGCCTAATGGACAGCTTGAAGCCTTGGACCAATGGTAAAGCACAATTGGAACCAGCTGTCCAATAAATTGCTGCAGTGGAGGCACACCTCTCACAGCAGTGTCATAGAAGGGGGCATGTGTCTAAAAGACATTAGCTCATTTCCAGCCCAGCCCTCTAAACTAGAAGGAAAAAGCATGGGTTTACGGGTATACGATTTACCCATAGTCCCATGGTTTTCTCACAGTTAAGAGAGAATGAGAATCTGCTGTCTGCTGAAAAGGTAATGTTTAATCAAGCTAAATCATATATTATTATGCTATATATTATAACATAATCATTTATTATTTATCCATTTACTGTTAAATTACTGGTTTGAAGTTATAACACTAGTTGCACACTAGAGGGTGCTACATGTTAATAGTTCTTGAATTAAAGGGATTATAAACCCTTGTGTTTTTTCACCTTAATGCATCCTATGCATTAAGGTGAAAAAAATTATTCTAGTGACTGGCCCCCTAGCCCCCCCCCCTCCCATTTACTCACCTGAGCCCTAGAATTTCCCGCAGCGGACATGCGCTCTTCCTCTGCTCAGGGTTCTCGGCTCTTGATTTGATAGATTGATAGCAGCGCAGCCATTGACTTCCGCTTCTGTCAATCAAATCCAATGACGCAGGTGCTGAGGGGACAGGGCGATTCCTACAATTGGCGTCTATGGATGGGGTTATACGATGTGGGAAGGAGCCATGAGAGCCTCTGAGGGACCCCAGAAGGATCGGGGCCACTCTGTGGAGAATGAACTGCACAGTGGAGGTAAGTATGATATGTTTGTTGTTAAAAAAACAAAAAACAAAGCCTTAAGGCTCCTTGCACGCTGGCTTAAAAATCGTTGCTTCTACAAGAGTTTTGTGTTCTGCCTGTAGAAGCAACTCAATGTTATCCTATGTGTTCATGCACATTAGGATGTTTAACATTTAGAGGCAGAAATAAAAACCCTTCTGGATCACATTTCTGATTGGAGCTTACTGGCAGAAAAAACGGAAAACTCTCCTAAATATACAAAAAATGCTCTATATGAGCGTTTTTTACTCCCAAGAGAACAGACGTTTTTTTTAATCCCAGTGTGCATGGAGCCATATAGGGAAAGAAGTATTTCTGACTCAAAAGTCCATCGACAATGGCAGTATAGCTTATCCTTACATGTTGGAATGCAAGGCCTGCAGCTTTTCTAACTACTATACTTTGCACACATGGTTATAAGGAAGACAGGCCTTTAGGGTCCATGCACCCTGGTTTAAAAAAAAACATTTCTTCAGAAATTTGGTGTTTGCCTGTAAAAGAAGCTCAATGTTATTCTATGTGCACATTAGGATGTTTAGAGGCATATTTTAAGACTCTGCGTTTAGAGGCAGGAAAAAAAAAATACTTTTTGTTCGCATTTTTGATTAGGGTTTTCTTGCAGAAAAAACACAAAATACTCCTAACACACCTAAACATGTGTACAAGGGAACTGGCTTTTTAAAAAAAATGTAAGCCCAGTGTACATGGAGCCTTAAAGTGGATGTCACAATGTAGAGAATAAGATTTCCTATCATATGTGCCCAGTCTTGCCACACAGAGTTAATCCAGCCCTGAGCAATCCTCTTTTTATTGTTCAGTGAAATAAAACAGACTTCCAGATAAAGGCCAAAGTCAAAACTTCCCATGTGTTCAAAACGTATTTAATTTGAACATCCCTGCACTGAGTTACTAGGTCTGCACACTTGCTGTGTCCATTATGAGGGGCTCCAATCATTCCTGCACTAAATTTCCGGGTCTGCACACTTGCTGTGCCCATTATGAGTGTCCCCCACCAGCCCTACACCGAGTCCCTGGGCCTGTACACTTGCTGTGCCAATTATGAGGGGTTCCCACCATCCCTATGCTGAGTTCACACCTGTTGTGCCCATTGAGAGGGGTTCCCACCATTTCTGCTGGTTTTTGTTTATTTTAATCATGGAAAATATAACTAGAAAACACAAAAGTGGACAGGAACAGCCAAAATGGGAACAGTGAAGGGAGTTATTGCAGGGAGTTCTCACTGTTGGAGCGTCAAAGACCCATAAGAAATCAGAGACTGTCTCAACTCACTAAGCCCCTCTTAGCTAGAGTATCATTTTGAGTGACCTGACACTTTACTATCAAGGACAATTTTGGCTCTGACAGCAATCAACTTTCCAGTTCAGTCTATTCTTAGTGGAAACCCCACCACCTGATTCCCCAGAAGATTCAGGAAGGCTCTCTTGTGCACTGACCACTTGGCATTAGTGCACTTGACCACTAAACTTAGTAAAAAGTGTTGCCTTACTGCAGCAATGAATACCCAGGTTCCACTCACCCAGCCAGTCATTAAATTTTTTCACTTCACTAGGCAGTCCGAGCTCTGTAAAATCTCCAGCGTGTATTAGAACGTCCCCATATGGCATCTGGAGGAGATCAGTTCTTGAGTGGGTGTCAGAAATGCAGACAAATCGGGTATAGCCAGGCGGTTTGGGGGCATCATGGGGTACAGGATCCACCCTGGGAAAGAGAAAGCATTTAATAACACTGCAGTCTTCAGATTCCTCAAAGCCTGGATAGCAGGCTCACTAAGTCAATAGTACAGATCACAAGTGGTGCTGTATCCTAGCTTGGCATTTGTATACTACAATTCTGACAAAAATAAAAAAAATTCAGGTTAGTTACATAAGGCCATTGTGTCTGTCCAGACATATATTGAAGCTGTAGATCGAAGTGTCCTGTTCTGATGTACAGTAAAACCTTGGATTGCAAGCATAATTCGTTCCAGAAACATGCTTGTAATCCAAAGCACTTGTATATCAAAGCAAATTTCCCCATAAGAAATAATGGAAACTCAGATGATTTGTTCCACAATCATTTATTCATAGGTCCTTCAGTTTATAGTCCATATAAAAAGATTATAGCAATGTGATAGGTTGTGTAACCATAAAATGTCCATCCACAAATGGAAGCCTCCACAAGATGATTAGAAGCAACATCCAGAAGGAGCTACAAAGTATAAAAGAGAAGAGAGGCACCTCTAAGTGTAGCAATATGTTTCTAAATGTTGTACCTTCATTAAATGTAACCATATTGCTACACTTAGAGGCGCCTCTCTTCTCTTTTTTATTAAGTTGTGACATGACGCTACTCTTATATCAAGACTTTGCTTGTATATCAAGTCAAATGTTTTAAACATTTTTGCTTGTCTTGCAAAACATTCTTAAACCAAGTTACTCTCAAACCAGGGTTTTACTGTACTTCCTTCCCAGCAGTGTTAGAAGCATGAGGGCGTCACACACTAGTATGTGTAGGCCATCAAAAAGTTTATTCAATATATAACAATTCAACATGTTTCAGGGTTGAACACCCCAATCCCCATTCATCAGGATTTATAAGACAATGGTAGCAAGGAGAGAATTGAAAAAATGTGTTTTTGGACTGCAGTTACAGAGACAGTGTTGTTGTGGACAGGATCATATGGGCACCTAAGGACAGACAGCCTATAATATCCTGCCCACATCAAGTCCATCTCTATAACTGCAGTCCAGGGACTAATCCCTTCAACTCCCACCCAGCTACCATGATCTTATAAGCCATGACGAAGGGGAAGTGTTGAACCCCAAAAACACTTTGTTTGAAATGCACACAACACATAGAGCATGGGTGCTTAACCTGTGGCCATCCAGCTGTTGTAAAACTACAAGTCCCATGAGGCATTGCAAGGCAGACAGTTACAAGCATAACTTCCAAAGGCAGAGGCATGATGGGACTTGTAGTTCTGCAACAGCTGGGGGGCTACAGGTTTAGCACCCATGATATAGAGGGATTATCCATGGTACAAAATTGCAGCTGGATTCAGGTAGGGCGGCTTTCTTTTGAGGCGGCGTAGCGTATCGCATATACGCTACGCTGCCGTAAGTAAGAGAGGCAAGTGCTGTATTCACAAAGCACTTGCCTCCTAAGTTACGGCGGCGTAGTGTAAATGGGCTGGCGTAAGTGCGCCTAATTCAAATGTGGAACAGGGGGGCGTGTTTTATGTTAATGACTGGTGACCCAACGTAATTGACGTTTTTAACGTACGGCGCATGCGCCGTCCGTGGACATATCCCAGTGTGCATTTCTCCAAAGTACGCCGTTTCGACGTGAATGTAAATTACGTCCAGCCCGATTCGCGTACGACTTACGCAAACGACGTAAAAAGATAGGCCTGTTCCGACGCCCATACCTTGCATGGGCTGCGCCACCTAGGGAGCAGCTTTATCTTTATGCCGCCGTATCTCTAACGTAAACGGCGTAACTAATTGCGACGGGCGCACGTACGTTTCTGAATCGGCGTATCTAGTAATTTGCATATTCTACGCCAAACTCAACGGAAGCGCCACCTAGCGGCCAGCGTAAATATGCACCCTAGATACGACGGCGTAGGAGACTTACGCCTCTCGTATCTTAGCCTAATTTAAGCGTATCTGGTTTCCAGAATACGCTTAAATTTACGACGGCGTAGATTCAGAGTTACGACGGCGTATCTACTGATACGCCGGCGTAAACCTATCTGAATCTAGCTAAATATATTCAGGTAACCTAAGTGGTAAAAATATCATGTATAGACTACAGATCTATGTTAAAATAGGCAAGTGCTTAAAAATGTACTGTATTGAATTGGAGGCATTGATGGTTGGCTTCTTAAGGCCTGCACCCGATAAAGATAGAAATCAGGTAAGCGAGACCTCAAGAAGCCCAAGATGGGATATAAACATGTAGGCAGGTGCAATCTGTGTCCCCTAATGTAGATGGGACTTGACCGAAGCAGCAATGCAGAAAGGGAAGAGAGTTATGAGGAATTTGGTTCTTCTATGACTTCCTGCGGTCACTGGGAGAAAGCTGTCTGATTGGACATTGGAGCTTTAGAATTCCACTCTGTATGGTGGAATGAGTACAGAAGCATACCTCCAAACTTTTTGAGATGGGAATGAGGGACACCTATCTGCAAAAGTATGCAGGCATAGGACACACCCCTTACCACGCCCCCTTAAAGGAGAATTGTACAAAAAACAAGATTGGTTCAACCCACAACTGTTTTTTTTTTTTTTTTTTACCCCTACTATTCCTTTATATTGCCTCTTGGAATTTACAAATGCAGCAATTTAGAAATCAGATGAAAGGTTTAGGGCTGGAAAGCACTTTTTGATAGATAAAACGTGCGTTTTATATACAACTATATAGATCAGACCAAAATGAAGGACACATGAGGAGGAATTAGGGACAGAGGGACATTGCTCCAAATCAGGGACAGTCCCTCGAATTTAGGGACAGTTGGGAGCTATGCAGAAGAGACCTAATTTCAATGTTCACTAAGGTCTCCAAGACGTTGAGGGAATACACCATGCTACAGCACTCCCATACCATATAAATACCTCCCTGCAGTGACTTGGCATCCTTCCAGCCTTCTAATTTTTAATGTAAACTCAAACTGACCTACTGAGTCCTGAGTCACTGCTGGGAGGGGGGGTAGAGCGAGCTAAGCACAATGTTAGAAGGTTGCAGACACTGGGCCGGATTCAGATAGAGATACGACGGCGTATCTCCTGATACGCCGTCGTATCTCTGAGTCCGGCCGTCGTATCTATGCGACTGATTCATAGAATCAGGTTCCGCATAGATCTCCCTAAGATCCGCCAGGTGTAAGTGACTTACACCGTCGCATCTTAGGCTGCAATTCCAGTCCGGCCACTAGGTGGCGTTTAGTTTTTTACATGCGACAAATATGCAAATGAGGATTTCCGCCGATTCATAAACGAACGCCCACGCGGCGCTTTTTTTTTACGTCGTTTGCGTTCGGCTTTTTCCGGCGTATAGTTACCCCTGCTATATGTGGTGTATCCTATGTTAAGTATGGCCGTCGTTCCCGGGTCGAATTTAGAATTTTTTACGTCGTTTGCGTAAGTCGTTCGCGAATACGGATGGCCAGTATTTACGTTCACGTCGAAACCAATGACGTCCTAGCGACATCATTTGGAGCAATGCACGCTGGGAAATTTAGCGGACGGCGCATGCGCAGTTTGATTGGCGCGGGGACGCGCCTGATTTAAATGTTACACACCGCCTAGCCGCGGAATTTGAATTCCGCCGGGGGATTTACAATCCGCCGGCGCAACTTTAGAGGCAAGTGCTTTCTGAAGAAAGCACTTGCATCAAAAACTTGCGCCGGCGGATCGTAAATCAGATAGGTTACGCAGATCTAAAGATCCGCTGACCTATCTGAATCTAGCCCACTGTGTATCAACTCATGTTCAAAGTTCACAAGAGAAGCACTTTTGTTGTTCAAGCTGCAGATTTAAATTGGTATCAAACAACTTTTAAAAGACACGTTAAAGCTGATTTGACATTTTAGCACCTTTACTTACATATACGTTTAAAAAAATACTGTAATTATTGGCATATAACACTCACTTTTTTACCCTGAAAATAGAGGGTAAACTGTGCCTGCGTGTTATACGCATGGGGCTGTGGAAAGTTTTTTTCCTAAAACTTCCCCCTAAAGTTAGGGTGCGTGTTATACGCCTGTGCGTGTTATACGCCAATAAATACGGTATATAAACCATCCGTTTCTAAATTTGTAAACACTGAAATATCTTATAATAAAAGTGACCAAACTTGATCCCAATGTGCCCTTAAGGCATGTTGAATGAGGTCCAATGTATTATCTAGAGTCCCTTAGTCCCTAGAAATGACACGCTATTATTGGCAGCTGGTATAAAAAGCCACAAATGCATGCAGGCGGCTTCAGTCTGCTATTAATATTTGTTTCAAGCTGCAATCCTTCTGCAGACTCCCTCGATGTGACAGATTAAAATAACTCCAGTACAGAACATCTTCTACCTTGTGAAGTGAGAAAGCCTGTTTTGCATATTTTATTGGCAGCTATTGGCATTTCCTTTTCAAGAGATTTAATTTGTGGAGGATGCCGCTTTATTACCCAAGATACATCCATCTCTGTATAAAAGGGAGAGGAGATAAAAAGGCGTTCAAAGGCTCTGCCTGCTTTTTTAGTAGTCAGACCTGTAGACTCTCCAAAGCCGGACTAAATCCCAGGAGCCGGGTAGCCAATAGCCTGAAAGTTAGCGGTAACTCTCTGATAGTTATTGTCTATCCTAACGTTGCCAACAGAACTTACTACATCACTCTTGAATGAGTCTGCCGATTTCCAGAATTAACATATAGCCCTGGTTCACACTGGGTACGATTTGGAACGATTTGAGATGCGATTTGACATGTCAAATCGCATCTCAAATCGGCGGCAATTGTCGGCAATGGCACTGTCCTAATCAGTGCGACGCCGCATCTGCGATTTCAAAAAGTAGTTCCTGTACTACTTTTTGCGATTTCGGGGCGCGATTTACATTAAATTGCGGCCGAAATCGCAGCAAAACGCAGCCGCGAAATCGTGCATTTTACCGCGATTTTGAATTTGCAGCAGTGTGAACCTAGGCAAAGACCCAATTTTATGAAAAGTGTTTTGGTGATTTTATGCAGCTAAAACATATATTGATTCAGTATGATGTATAATATTATTAAAGGGATTGTAAAGGGGTTTTTATATTCTAAATAGGTTGCTTTAAGCTAGTGCATTGTTGGTTCACTTACCTTTTCCTTCGATTTCCCTTCTAAATGTTTTTTTTTTCTTTGTCTAAATTTCTTACTTCCTGTTCCTCCTCTGTAAGCATGCCCCCATCATTCGAGCCATTCTGGCTGGGGGTTAGTCAGCGTGCTCGCTCCCTTCGGACTACATCCCTGCGGGAAGACGTTGTGTTCACAGTGTCTCCCCGCAGGAATGTAGTCCCAAGGGAGGGGGCGAGCACGCTGACTAACCCCCAGCCAGAATGGCTCGGATGATGGGGGCAAGCTTACTGAGGAGAAACAGAAGGTGAGAAATTCAGACAAGGAAAAAAAAATTAGAAGGGAAATTGAAGGAAAATGTAAGTGAACCGACAATGCACTAGCTTAAAGTAACCTATTTAGAAAATAAAAAACAAAAATTTACAAAACCCCTTAAAGTGTATGACTGTCATTTTATTTCACACACCGTTGTTTATTTCGTTTTGTTTTTTCATTGTTTTTTTTCCCCCACATTTACATGCAGGCCAAGTTGTCTAGCAAAAGTGAAGGTGACAGGTGTGTAAACAAGCTATAAGGGCCAATTCACACCATAATTTCATCATTCCGTATGCATTTTTGCATGCACATTTAGATGTGTTTTTGATGCTTTTTTTCTGTCTTTTTAAGCATTCTAGTTTTCTTCCATTTTTTTTTTACTTTGACTCCTGAAAAATCTTAGGACAATGTTTGTTTTTTATCCTTTGCAGTGCATTTACATGTCTTTAGGCAAATTTTGACACAAAAAAACGACAGCAGGTTGTATTTTTGTTGAAAGCACTAAGGCCTCGTACACACGACCGAACATGTCCGCTGAAACTGGTCCGGCGGACCAGTTTCCGCGGACATGTTCGGTCGTCTGTACGACAAACCGGAGATATCCGCTCGGCCGAAAGCCCTCGCATGCGTCGAAGTGATTCGACGCATGCGTGGAAGCATTGACCTTCCAGGGTCGCGCACGTATTCATCGTCGCGGCGACGGCGCAGCCACGTCACCACGTTTGCTGTCTGCGGGAAATTTGGTCTGATGGTGTGTACAGCCATCAGACCAAAATCCGCCAGCGGACATGTCCGATGAAAACTGCCCGCGGACCGTTTTCATCGGACATGTCTCGTCGTGTGTACGAGGCCTAAGACTAACCACACTGGCGTGAACTAGGGCCATTGGAATACATGGCAATTACAGTACATACAGTCTGGATACATTTTAAAAAGCACTGGAAAGCATCTGGTTTGAAACAGCCCTAAGATTGCTAGGATGACTTGGAGCATTCACGGCAACTTTTTTTTTTTCAATAGAAAGAGATTTATCATGGAACTATGAATTAAGTAAAAAATAACATACAGGTATATGGCACAGTCTATTGCTAACTCTAGCTTTAACACAGAGCTTTTTGTTTATTTTTAACCTGTTGATCCATTACTGGCAGTGGTGCTTCCTGGGTTGGCGGTGGAGGCAGGCGGCACATACAGACCTAATAGACAGCCCAATGGCCCAACTAAAGAAGTACGTGGCACAATGCTGCTAAGTGCAATGCAGTGGCTTAGTGTTGTCAGTCTGTAACAGGACATGCTGAAGCTAGAAGAATCTCCTGGTAAGAAATATTGTAAAACATTCATAAATATCATGTAGCGGTACCCCCATAGGGGCTGCTAAGTGATGTGGCCCACCTGTCACCCTGCCCAGCCCGACATTTACTTGCCAGTCATTTTTGAGACAATAAACGGTCCATGTGATTGTTTTGTATTTTTATTGAGGGATTTGAACTTAGATAGGAATAGGAATATATGGGATGCTCAGTAGAACAAGCAATTGGTTGATTGCACATCAATAAGTTGGGACAACTATACATACAGTACCTGGCCACTCCAGTCTCCTCCAGCACATCTCTTGCTTGCAGACTGTTACTCTCTCTCTTCCTCTGACACTGGCTCCCTCTGCACTAGGATGGCAAGGGGCTTAGGGTTGGCCATTTCTAAAGGACTTATGCTGGTTACTGCTAGGCAGTACTCACAGTTACCAGGTCTCTGGCCAGGCCACAGGACAGGACAGACTCCTCTCCTCCAATGTCCTCACTCTTCACGGGGGAGTCGCTAGGTCGTTACACCGCTCCGCCTTTAGGGTGTGATTCTAGGCCCTCTCCAGCCTACTGGGACTTCTGTGGCTAGGGAAAGCAAAGTCCTGATAGCAGGTACACAGTGTAGTAGCGTGGCTCCTGCTGAATAGACGCCATCAGGGTCAGCCGTTCGTCACAATGGCCACAGTGGGCCCAGGCAGTGACCACCTCGGTTGGGATCCAGGCACTCCGGGCACAGCAGGCACAACCACTCTGTCTCATCGATCACTGCAAGTGTGAATCCCCTGCGAGGCTCCAGTTGGACACCGGTATCCACCAGTGACCGCTCCTGCTTTTCAGGCATCCAGGATAAGGTGGGTAGCAGCCGGCTACCTTCCGCCATCTTCCTCTACCTCATGGTGTCTGCTGCTAGCAGGAACGTTTTTGTCTCCTCCAGGGCGTGGCACGGCCCCCTCACTTCCAGACAGGCTGGCGCCTGTGGAACTGATAGGCAGACTCCTCCCTGGGCATGCTGCTGTAACCCCTTGTTAAACTAAGTGAAGTTGGCAGGCATGCTGATGCTAGGACTTGTCCAGGCATGTCGCTCGGCACCGACTGTGCCCGAGCAACTAGGGACTGATGACCGCTGACTTTTTCCAGTGGTTGCCGGTAGCAACAATAAAGTTTGTCCCACCTGCAGGTCTTCCTTGATCACCAGTAGACACTTCCGGGCACACTTTACTGAATAATGCAGGAGTTTGGAGAAAAAGTTCAGAATGCCCAGCATTTGCAGAGCGCTAGGCATGTTTGTAATCCGGTGAAAGATGTCCAGGATTAGTAGAACATTGGACATATTTGTACATATTTGTAATCCATGGGTGCTATCGCCCGCCGTGGTTGCCACGGGTGACAGCACATGGTCAAAAGTCACTGAATTTCAGGGTTAGTATAATAAGTGTCCGCCCCAGCGAGTAAGCAGGTGGCAACAATTTGTAACAGCTCCCGCTGGTTTCTATGGGCAATGGCACTCACTATTTTAGCAGTGAATAGCGGGTAGAGCACACAAGTCCTTCCCAGGGTTTAATTCCTCATCACTGGTGCAACAAACACAGTTCCCCAGCTCGCTTCCTCGTTTGCTAGGGACAACGGCTGGCAGTCTCACAGGTGGTCTTGGAACAAGCCCCCCTGTCACTCTGCCCAGCCCGGCATTTACTTCCCAGTTACTTTTGAGACAATGAACAGTCCAGGTGATTGTTTTGTATTTTTATTAAGGGATTCGAACTTAGATGGGATTAGGAATATATGGGATGCCCAGTGGAACTAGCAATTGGTTGATTGTATATCAACAGTTGGGACAACTATACACACTTTACCGCTCCAGTCCAGAGGCGTCCCTAGGGGGGGGCAGAGGGGGCCCTGACCCCCCCAACATCATGCTGTGCCCCACCATGTGCCCCCCATTTGCAATTTTTGTATTTTGCTCCCCGAGAGGGAGAGCGTCCCCAGTCAGCTCTGCGGGGGATTCCTCCCCCTCCCTCTGCTCGCCGACACTGCATAATGCGAGCGCTCACACAACCAGATATTCTAGCCTGGGCCGTGTTTAAGTGTGTGCAATGCAGACTGCAGTACACTGTAATCACTGAACTACATTATCTCCATCCCTTCTCCCTCCCCATCTGTCTCCCTCCCCTCTCCTGTTCTTTCAAAACATTCACAATTTACTTTCACTTTCAGTTAGGCAGATAATATACGGTGCAAATTTCTTTCCTGCATCCACAGATTGCAGGAAAGAAACTTGCATGATTCCCCCATCAACAGACAGTGGTGACAGGGGAATATCCCTCCTGCCCAGCAATTAAATTCTCCCGACAAACAGTGATTATCACCAGTGGCTATACAGCAACCACTAGTGATAATCATAAGAGAATCTGCTCATTAATGGTTCAAATCTCAGCCAGTTTCTGCTGAACCAGCTGAGATTTAAACTGTATATGGCTGGTCTTAGCTCTTAGGCAGCCCATACATTGATTAGCACTGTGGAGTGTCGGCTTCCTGGCGTGATCGGGCATGTGGGATGTCAAACACACCCGAGCCCATCTCTATTGGTTGTAGACAGTTGAGCTTCCTGCAGGTTGCTTCTCTGACATGCTGATCGGGATGCAATCCAGGTGATGCTCTTAGTCAAATCCTAGTCATAAATATCAGTGATTTTATTGATCAAAGCCCACACTTTACAGGCATAGAGCCCACATGGCTGCTGATCATACGGTTGATTATATTTATGTGGTTGTACTCTTGATGCTAATAAATACTGTGTTTATTAGATCTGACTGGGAGCATCACCTGGATCACATGCCGATCAGCATGTCAACAGAGAAGGTTATACAGCATTACTGCTGCTAGGTGACCAGCTGGGGGCTCGGCTCTCTATAACCAATAGTGCCAGCCTTCCCCTGCATACACCCATAATGTCACCAGCACTAGGTCCTAATAGACTGCCGCCGCTGCCAAGGAGACAGATGCCAGACCAGCGCTGTAAATAGCAGGGACAGGACAGCTGGGGATCCCCACTGTGGCAGAACACCAGGGCCCAGTGGCAAGACAACCTTTGCAACAATGATAGTTCTCCCACTGCTTTGGACCCTTATATTATCTTGGTGTGCTGGTGACATATATCTCTTGTTTTCTGCCACCCTGGGGGGCCCCAGTATAGTAGGAAGGGAGCTCACTGCAGAACATGTGAAAAGGCCCATAGTGGGATCGTAGTAAAGGGCCCCAGGATATATATATATATAATTGCATTTTAGAGTTGGCCCCCCTACTTTTGTCCCTGTCCCCCCATGTGCCCCCCCTAAATATGAAAGCTGGAGACGCCACTGCTCCAGTCTCCTCCGGCACATCTCTTGCTTGCAGACTATTACTCTCTCTCCTGCACAACACTTTACTCCAGGCACAGCTAGCACATGTTTAGGCCCAACCCTGATTTAGTCAGGCCTCAGCAACTGCCTTTTGTAAGCAGGGACTGCGGGTCCCCTTTAGTGTAACAAAAACAGAATAGGAAGCCTTTAGTGCTAGCTGTCCTATGGTGGACTACTGCTCCCAGTAAGCCCTCTTTAGGCCCTGCCCGCCCTCCTGAAGGGTTTTGTCCTGCATCCGAGTCCCAGGCCCAAGGTCACCCCCTCAAGACTGGGGAGCTCCCTCCAAGGACCCGACAGCCTAATACTCCACACTCAGTGCTACTACCCCCAACAACTTCTCCCCAGCTGGGCCGACTCTAGGTTTTTTAAGGAGGCCTGCCCCCTGCCAATCCTAGTTGGGGATTAGTCAGGGCTCCCAGACTGCTCCTCCCACTTTCCCTCCTCTTTCTTTTAGAATCCTTTAGAAGCAAGAGAGTGGGGACAGTGGAGTGATACTGTATGTGAGTCATCAGCTGCTGCTCTAGGCCACTCCCAGCCCACACAGATCAAAACAAACAGGCCTAGCTTCGGAGGCACAGGTGTCCTTATTGGATGCCTAACGGAACAAAAGACCAGTACAGAGAGCCATGGAGGACACAGGAGCTCCCCGCCATCACCTGCTGCATGTCCCACAGCTCGCCGCCGTCACCCGCCACCAGGATAGGGTAAGCGAATGGGAGGGGTCACAGAGGCTACATATGATAAGCACACAGGCTACACATGATGGGCACAAAGGCTGCATATGATGGGTACACAGGCTGCATATGATGGGCACACAGGCTGCATATGAAGGGCCACAAAGGCTTCATATGATGGGCACAAGCTGCATATGATGAGCACAGAGGCTGCATATAATGGGCACAAGCACTGCATTTGATGGGCACAGTGCCTAAATTTTATGGGGCACAGTGGCTGCATTTGATGCACACAGTGGCTTCATTTTATGGGGCACAGTGGCTACATTTGATGGGGCACATCGGCTTCATTTTATGGGGCACAGTGGCTACATTTGATGGGGCACAGTGGCTGCATTTGATGGGCAAAATGGCTGCATTTGATGGCACAGTGGTTGCATTTGATGGCACAGTGGCTTCATTTTATGGGGCACAGTGGCTGTATTTTATGGGCACAGAGGCTGCATTTGATGGCACAGTGGCTGCATTTGATGGCACAGTGGCTGCAATTGATAGCACATTGGCTGCATTTGATGGCACAGTGGCAACATTTGATTGCACAGTGGCTGCAATTGATGGCACATTGGCTGCATTTGATGGCACAGTGGCTACTTTTAATGGGCACAGTGGCAGCATTTGATTGCACAGTGGCTGCAGTTGATGGCACATTGGCTGCATTTGATGGCACAGTGGCTGCTTTTAATGGGCACAGCGGCTGCTTTTAATGGGCACAGTGGCTGCAATTGATGGGCACAGTGGCTGCATTTGATTAAATCAGTTTCCCCAGAGCCCCGCCCCTTATATCAAGGTCCCCAGGGTTCGCCCTTACATCAGAGATCCCACTTTCATTAGGGTCCCTAAAGTCTCCCCTTACATTAAGATCCCAAATCCCCCCATACACCAGGATCCATATAGCCCCCTTAACATCAGGGTCCCCCAGAATCCCCCTCCTTAAATTGGGTCCCCAGAGTTTCCCCTTATATCATGGTCCTCAGAGTCCCACCTCTTTAAATCAGGGACCCCAGAGTTCCCCCTTACATCAGAGTCACACTTTTATTAGGATCCCTAAAGTCTACCCCTTACATCGGGGTCCCCAGAGCCCCCCTTAGATCAGGGTAATCAAAGCCCCCTTATATCAGGGTTCCCAAATCGACCTTACATAAGGGTCCCTAAAGCAACTTTACATCAGGGTCCCCAAAACCCCCTTACATCATGGTCCATAGAGCCCATTCCATTTCAATAGGGTCTACAACATTAGAAGCGAAGAGCAGAGTGGGTTAAGGGGAGTGGCGAGGTTTAAGAGAATAGTTGATGTAGTGGGAGGGGAGTATTGTGAAGACCCCAGTTTACATCATGATCCGTTCCTTCTCATTGCAGCAGTCAGCTCAGGACAGGTGGAAGCTAGAAGGCTGGGCACTGGGACCAGAAAGGTTTGGAGGAGGAACTTCCTCTTCCTCCTCCTCTGAATGCCAGGGCCAGGGGGAGGGATAAGCACATAATTAATTGCTAGGGCATGGGCGGTCCCAGCAACTAATCCCTAGCACTGGGAACAGCTGGCGGTGGCTGCTGTCAGTCGCCGTAAGTTCAGGGACAGCTCTGATTGCTGCACAACCTGCACTGTTGTTGAGCGGCGCGCAGCAGATACGCTGACTGGGTATTTGGGCAGGACACTCTTGGGGGGTTTTGACCCAGCAACAACTTGCCTTGGCCGCATTCTGGTGGCAGTGTGAACTAGGCGGCTGCCTAGTTTGCCCAGTGGTAGCTTTGACCCTGCTCGGACCAAAAGAATGTGATTGACCAAGATGGAGGAATTCCCCCATGTGGTGGTCTAGCTTGATCCTCTTGCAGGAGGATGGTGGGGGGGCAGCATTAGCATTGCTGGCAGTGAATAGGGGCCCTGCTAACATGCGAGTTAGATCAAGACCAAGTGCAGCCAGTAGACCTAATCTTCACATTAATTGTATCTTTATATTGTTACTGATCTCACGGCATGTGGGGACTTGTAGCTCTGGAAAGCCACAGGTTGTCTATTCATTATACTGCAATAGACAGAGACATCTCATCTACAGGAATATACACTTCTCAAAATCTGAAACAAATTATTAGAAAAATAAAAGGCATGGCAAGGGAGATTTTCCCATTGCTGCCACCTTCTCTCATGTCTGTCACTGCCTCCACTATTTTATACAATAGATATACATTGGTAATAATTAGCTCCTTTGGGACCGCAGGCAATAGAATCGCAGAGCAGCAGGGAAGCGTCACAGGGGAATGTGCGCCTTGTCAGGCGAACGCTTTCCTTTGTAGTCTGACAATGGTGAAGTTTAACATATTTTTAAAGTGCAGCATTCAGCAGTCTGTGCAGGCAGGGAGCACTGAGTTGAGATGTTACTTGCTAAAGTTTAAATTGGTGTCAGTTTTATTGTGGATCTGCGCAAAATTCCTGCTGATTTATTTTTAAGGGATTGTTTTTTTTGAATATCTTTATCTGCATGTTCTTATTAGATTTCAGGTATAGTCAGATTTGTTACATAATCAGAATATTTAAGGGTGTATTTATTGGAAAACTTCCCACAGCTATTTGTCCATCGAAACTGCATGTAAAATCACTGTGTGAATCAAACATTTTTCAGGGGAGTATTCTCTGCAGATTGAAAGTTATTCATTGAAAAAAAAAAAAAAACTGTTGGAAACATAAATAATTATGATTATTATTATTTATACTTGTACATTTTATACATAATTTTACAATGAAAAAATTACATTGAAATAATAATTAAATTGAATTATACATTAAATATAATTTGTAATTAAATGATTATTTAAAACTATTGTTACATGGCACTGAGTATCAAAGGGAAATAAGTAGGTATGTTCCTGTGCTCCATAATGCAGTATTTTCCCCAATGACAAAGGGAAAGGTCCTGGAAGTCGCACATCTCTGCTAAACTCAGTTTCACTCTACCTATGGAGCTTAGTCATGATGAAGCTCCTGGGGCAGAGTGAACTGCGTTGGGGGAATGGTCTGGCTGGAGCCCAGGCTGAGGCCAGGAATGGACTGGCCATTGGGACTACCGGGAGTTTCCCGGTGGGCCGATGGCTCAGTGGGCCGGCTTCAGTGACAGCGGACCGCCGCCCCCTCCGCTCCTTTGTCTCTCCCTCCCCACAGCGCTCACTTGGTGGGGAACAGAGAAGCAGGGGGAGGACCAGAGGAGCAGGAAGGATGACAGAGGAGCATGGGGGGGGGGACCAGAAGGAGCACTGGGGGAGGGGACAGACAGCTGACTCAACAGCTATGGCCTGGGAGTTTCTCACTTCTGCCTAATCTTGTCCCATGGGGGGGGGGCACCGAACTCATTTTTTCCCCCTGGGTGAAATAATGTCTAGCTTCCCCACTGGTAGTGGCTAGTGAAGGGGGAGAGGGGGCTTGGGTGGCTGGGGGGGGAGTTGTCCGCCCGCCATGGGAGAGATCTGTCAAAGTGGGCCAGTCTGGATGAAGTCCAGGGCCAAATTTTTGTCCCAGTCCAGCCCTGGCTGAGACTGTCATACACCTTCTTCTTACAGGGTTTTGCAGAGATGTGCAACTTCCAGGACTTTTTCCTTTTCCATTAGGTATCTAGAGCTGTGACAAGCTCTGTCCTTGTCTACACTCCAAGAGGTTGCTACATAAGAGGGCCTGGTGGAGCTTTGAGCAGCACCTGTAATTTTAATTTGGCAGTATTTTCCCCATTCGCATCGTCTTTCTTTTTCAATGATTAACTTTCCATATGCAGAGAATATAACCTGAGTACGTTTGATTTTGCCCCATTCCACAGAATGAATTTCAATTCAGTTTTATTGGACACACAACTACGCCAAGTTTTTATAAACACCCCATAGAGTCGTGTCAGAAAAAAGATGTTTTGCCTTTCATTTCTATTTTAAACTGAATGGGTTATTTTAAAAGGTGATAGTTTACAATCACTTTAACCACAGGATTTACCCCCTTAATGACCAGGCCATTTTTTGTGATACGGCACCGCATCGCTTTAACCGACAATTGCACAGCCATGCGACGCTGTACACAAACAACATTTATGTCCTTTTTTCCAACAAATAGAGATTTCTTTTGGTATTTGATCACCTCTGCGATTTACATTTTTTGCACTATAAACAAAAAAAGACCAACAATTTTGAGAAAAAATAAAAATCCCCCCCAAAAAAGAAAAGAAAAAACTAATTTCTTCATCAGTTTAGGCCAATATGTATTCTTCTATATATTTTTGGTAAAAAAAAATCATAATAATGCCGCGTACACACGATCGGATTTTCCGATGAAAAAAGTCAGATGAACTTGTTTTATCGGAAATTCCGATCATGTGTGGGCCCCATCGGACTTTTTTTCATCGGAGTAAAAAAATAGAAATTCTTCAAACGGAAAAAGAATTTAGTCTGACAGTGTGTATGCAAGACAGCTTTAACGGAATTCCGATGAAAAAATCCATCGGATTTTAGACCATCGGATACTCCGATCGTGTGTTACGCGGCATAAGTGTATATTGATTGGTTTGTGCAAAAGTTACAGCGCCTACAGAATAGGGGATATATTTATGCCATTTTTATTCAAATTTTTTTTTTACTAGTAATTGTGGCGAGCTGCGATTTTTAGCGGGACTGCGACATTGCAGTGGACAAATCAGACACTTTCGACACTTTTTTTGGACCAGTAACATTTATACAGCAATCAGTGCTAACAATAGCCATAGAATACTGTATAAATGACACTGAGAGAGAAGGGGTTAAAGGGGTTGTAAAGGCTCACCATCCCCTGTTTTACTTACCTGAGCCTGTTCGCCTCCTCAACGCGTCCCCACCATCCTCCTATCCATGGAGTCATGGCTTTGATTGGATACTTTGATAGCAGTGCAGCAATTGTCTCCCGCTGTCAATCAAATCCAATGATGCGGGTGCCGGGGGCGGGGCCAAGCCATACACTCGGCGTCTATGGTCGCCAAGTGTATGACTCAGGAGCGCGCCCGCAAGGTAACCCCCTCTCCACGAGAGCCGCCGAGGGATCCCAGAAGAGGATGTTCAGGGCCACTCTGTGTAAAACGAGCTGCACAGTGGAGGTAAGTATAACATGTTTGTTATTTAAAAAAAATAAAAAGGGAACCTTTAGTATGACTTTAAGTGTTCCTTAGGGAGGTGTTTCCAACTGTTGGGGAAGTGGACTGACTGGGAGTAGAAAGAGATCGCTGTTACTGATCACTAGGAACAGCAGATATCTCTCTCCTCCTCTGTCAGAACAGGGATGTGTTTGTTTACATTGACAAATCCCAGTTCTGGCTCTCCGTGGAACGATCACATCTGGCCGACGAACATCGCGGACAACGGGCACGCGCATCGGCTCTGGTGCCGCGCACCTGCTATTGCTTCTAAAGTGCCCAACGTACACCGAGGGAGATTTGCGCAGCCGTGCCAACCCTATAATGACAGCGACTGGTTGGCAAACAGTGAAGGTACCTCCCTCTTCCACTAGGAGCAATATTGGCTGTGACAAAGCATATATACCACAGCAAAAGGGAAATTATAGAGAAAGGAACCATAGAGAAGGCAACCATAGTGTAGTAGTTATGTCAGAAATAAGTGCTCACCAAATACCATGTGAAAATACACTCATCAACTCAAACCATCACCGTGAGTAGGGATGAGCCGAACACCCCCCCGTTCGGTTTGCACCAGAACTTTAGAACGGACCGAACGTTCGCACGAACATTTAGAACCTCATTGACGTCTATGGGACTCGAACGTTCGAATTTAAAAGTGCTCATTTTAAAGCCTAATATGCAAGTTATTGTCGGAAAAAGGGTTTGCCCCAGGGAACATGTATCAATGGAATTTTTTCTGGAGCAGTGATTTTAATGATGCTTAAAGTGAAAAAAATGTTTTAAAATTCCTTTAAATATCGTACCTGCTAAGTGTCTATAGTATGCCTGTGAAGTGGCACGTGTTTAGAACTGTCCCTGCACAAAATGAGATTACTATAAGAAAAAAGTAATTAAAAACTGCTTGCGGCTTAAATGTAATGTCTGGTCCCTGCAAAATGGATGAAAATCATTGAGAAAAATAGCATGGGTTTCCCCCCACTCCCCCAGGTCATTACAAGCCCCTTTGACCCTATATACTTTGAACAGCAGTATATAGGCGGTGCAAACAAATCAGGGACTGTAGGTTTGTTGTTAAGTAGAATCTGTTTGTAATTTTCAACTGGTACTTCTTTAAAGTGTAGCTTTAGTGTAGCTTTAGCTATAAAATCTTTTTTAAGCTTTTCTGAAAACATAGAGAAGGGTTATCACCCCTGTAACATTTGTTTTGATGTCTGTGTGCACCTGTTCAGAAGATTGCAATTCACTTTTTTTAAATTTGGGTTTTTTAGTGAAACAAGGATTGGTGATAAAGCATCAGTGGACAGAAGACACCTCTTATAGAAGAGAATTTCCCTTCCTAAGTGTAGATTTCCTCTCACTTCCTGTTGTCTCCTTCTGTTTGCAAGTAGAGGCCTGCCGTATATACTCTGCATAAATTTGGGCCCTAGGTGTTGGTGTTGCCACAACACTGTAAGCCCTCACAGTTAGTCTTGGTGGGCGCTGGAACGCCCTACTGTGTGAACTATTATATCAAGAACTGTAAAACTGTAATTACATGCCATTGTTGAACAGTGGTAGAAAAATTGGGTTTGGTGCTGGCGCTGTTGCCACAACACTGTAAGTCCTCACAGTTACTCTTGGTGGGCACAGGAATGGGCCCTGCTGTGAAATATTAGATCAAGAATTGTAATTACATGCCCCTGTTGAACAGGGGCAAAAAAATTGGGCCTTTGTTGGTGGTGGTGCTGGTGCCACAACACTGCAACCCCTCACAGATACTCTAGTTGGAGCGCAGGAATGAGCCCGCTGCAAAGTATTGCATCAAAAATTGTAGATACATGCCCCTGTTAAACAAGGGCAGAAAAATTGGGCCTTAGGCACTGGTGCCACAACACTGCAACCCCTCACAGATACTCTAGTTGGAGCGCAGGAATGAGCCTGCTGAAAAGTATTTCTTTAAAAAATTGTAATTACACGCCCCTGTTAAACAGGGGCAGAAAAATGGGGCCTTAGGCACTGGTGCCCAGAAACAAAAATGTTCTTACAAGCTATCAGCATGATCATTGGGGAGGAAAAGTATAGTCACTCAGCATAACAGGATAGTCACTTAGCATCAGCATAGGCAGTGTTGAAGGGATCTGACATTTAAAAAAAAAAATATTCAGTTACATCAGCATCAGGTGCTTGGTAGCTGGTGGTGATCCAAGTCTGATTCATTTTTATGAAAGTCAGTCGATCGACCGAGTCGGTGGAGAGGCGCACCCTGTGATCGGTTACAAAGCCTCCAGCAGCACTGAATGTGCGTTCTGAAAGAACGCTGGATGCAGGACAAGCCAGTAGCTCAATTGCGTACTGTGCAAGCTATGGCCAGTGATCCATCCTCAAGACCCAGTAAGCCAGAGGATTTTCGGTGGGAAAGGTGTCCAAGTCTGATCTTGCCCCTAGGTATTCCAGCACCATGTAAAACAGATGCTGGCGATGGTTGCTGGAACCGTTCATACCTTGGGGCTGCGGACTAAAAAATTGTCTGAACGCATCGCTCAGACGGCCACCTTCTCCACCGCTCCTTCTGTGACTGACCGAAGCCTCAGCAACAAGTTGTCCAGGACCAGGATTTTGTAACCTCCCAGTATCTGGGAACGAGTTGCACAGACCTTTCTGCAAGGCCTCCCGAAGATGTTTCCTCTTCTGCTTCCTCTGTGCCGGCAAGATAAGGTCCGCAACCTTACTCTTGTAACGTGGATCAAGGAGGGTTGCCAGCCAGTAATGATCCCTCTCCTTGATAGCACGAATACGAGGATCCTTCCGCAGGCTTTGCAGGATCAGGGAGGCCATACAACGTAGGTTTGCTGAGGCATTCAGTGCGGAGTCCTCTGGGTCACTGAGGACAACATGATCCGCAGCCACCTCGTCCCAGCCACGTACAAGTCCATGGGTTCCTTGGGACTGCAATTGATCCCTTGAAGACTGCTTCTGATGCTGAGTGCTAGGCTCCACCTCCATGCTGACACAATCCTCCTCCTCCTCCTCCTCCTTCTCCTCATCCTCTTCCTGTGTGATAGGCAGGCAAGCAGGAACACTGTCTGGATAAAGGAGGCCTTGAGAGGTAAGGAAGGCGTCCTCTTCCTCCCTCTGTTCTGCCTCAAGGGCCCTGTCCATTATTCCATGCAGCGTGTGCTTCCATAAGAAGCATGCACTGTCACTGCTCACCATCCTTGTGGCCTCCTCAAATGGTGACAGGACAGTGCATGCATCCCTGATCATGGCCTACTGGTGTGGGGAAAAATAACAAGCTCCCCTGACCCTGTCCTACTGCCATATTGGCACAGATACTCATTGATGGCCCTCTGCTGCGTGTGCAGCCGCTGAAGCATGGCCAACATAGAGTTCCACCTGGTGGGCATGTCACAGATTATGCGGTTCTTGGGCAGGTTGTATTCCTTTTGGAGGTCTGCCAGCCGAGCACTGGCATTATATTACCGTCAGAAATGCACACAGACTTTCCTGGCCTGCTTCAGGACATCCTGTAAGCCCGGGTACCTGCCCAAGAACCGCTGCACCACCAAGTTAAGGACATGAGCCAAACAGGGCACATGGGTCAGTTGTCCCTGTCGCAGGGCGGAGAGGAGGTTGGTGCCATTGTCGCAAACCACCATTCCAGAGGCGTAACTAGAAACTTCTGGGCCCGGGTGCAAGAAATCACAAAGGACCCCCCCCCCCGAAAAAGCATGATTTTGATACTTTTTTTGAGGGGGTGGCAGCTGTGTTACTTGAGGGGGAGGTGGCAGTGGTGGTGTTGAGGGAGGTGGCAGTGGTGGTGTTGAGGGGGTGGCAGTGGTGTTACTTGAGGGGGGTGGCTGTTGTGGTACTTGAGGGGGGTGGCAGTGGTGGTGTTGAGGGGGTGGCAGTGGTGTTACTTGAGGGGGGTGGCTGTGGTGGTGCCATCCTCTCCCACCACCACCTGTGCCTCTTACTGATCCAATCCCCCCACCACTGATCTCAGCCCTATCCCCCATCACCTCTGTTGTAGAAGTAATGGGGGGGATAGGGCTGAGATCAGTGGTGGGGGGGGGGGTGGGATCAGTAAGAGGCACAGGTGGTGGAGGTTGGCATTGATTGCTCAGCTCTGAAAAATGTCACTTACTGTCAATCAATCGAATCCCTGGGAATTCCGTTCGATCAGTTACGGTCACCATCACTGTGCCTTCTAATCTCCCGCCAGGATGCCTTCTTGTCTCATGGGTAGACGGTATAGTTACTCCACACTGAGAGGAAAGCTCCTCCCCCGCCTTCTCTCATTGGTGTCAGCCCCCAGTCTCAGCTCTGCCTCTGCCCAGGCCCAGATTTATTCCATTTGCTGACCCAAGGCCAGGTCCTTCAATGCCACCCCCCCCACACACACACACCATCACATAGGGGGACTCCCCAGAGAGCCTTCCTACTTACATCAGGGTCCCCAGAGAGCCTTCCCCTACATTAGGGTCCCCAGAGAACCTCCCCTTACTTTAGTGTCCCCAGAGAACCTCCCCTTACATTAGTGTCCCCAGAGAGCCTCCCCTCTTACATTTGTGTCCCCAGAGAGCCCCTTCCTTACATCAGGGTCCTCAGAGAGCCCCCCTTACATTAGTGTCCCCAGAGAGCCTCCCCTCTCACAGTAGTGTCCCCAGAGAGTCTCCCCCTACATCAGGGCCCCCAGAGAATCTCCCCATACATTAGGGCCCCCAGAGAGTCTCCCCATACATTAGGGCCCCCAGAGAGTCTCCCCCTACATCAGGGTCTCCAGAGAGCCCCCCCTACACCAGGGTCCCCAGAGAGCCCCCCTACACCAGGGTCCCCAGAGAGCCCCCCCCTAAAATCAGGGTCCCCAGAGAGTCTCCCCCTACATCAGGGTCCCCAGAGATCCTCCCTTACACCAGGATCCCCAGAGAGCCTCCCCTCTTACATTAGTGTCCCCAGAGAGTCTCCCCTCTTACATTAGTGTCCCCAGAGAGCCTCCCTTACACCAGGGTCCCCAGAGAGCCCCCCTTACACCAGGGTCCCCAGAGAGCCTCCAATCTTACATTAGTATCTCCAGAGAGTCTCCCGTCTTACATTAGTGTCCCCAGAGAGCCCCCCTTACACCAGGGTCCCCAGAGAGTCTCCTCTTACACCAGGGTCCCCAGAAAGTCTCCCCCTACATCAGGGTCCCCAGAGAGTCTCCCGCTACATCAGGGCCCCCAGAGAGCCCCCCTCTTACATTAGTTTCCCCAGAGGCCCCCTTCCTTACATTAGTGTCCCCAGAGGCCCCCTTCCTTACATTAGTGTCCCCAGAGGCCCCCTTCCTTACATTAGTGTCCCCAGAAGCCCCCCTCTTACATTAGTGTCCCCAGAGGCCCCCCTCTTACATTAGTGTCCCCAGAAGCCCCCCCTCTTACATTAGTGTCCCCAGAAGCCCCCCCTCTTACATTAGTGTCCCCAGAAGCCCCCCCTCTTACATTAGTGTCCCCAGAGGCCCCCCTCTTACATTAGTGTCCCCAGAGGCCCCGCCTCTTACATTAGTGTCCCCCCTCTTACATTAGTGTCCCCAGAGGCCCCCCTCTTACATTAGTGTCCCCAGAAGCCCCCCCTTACATTAGTGTCCCCAGAAGCCCCCCCTTACATTATGTCCCCAGAGGCCCCCCTCTTACATTAGTGTCCCCAGAAGCCCCCCTTACATTAGTGTCCCCAGAAGCCCCCCTCTTACATTAGTGTCCGCAGAATCCCCCCTTCTTACATTAGTGTCCCCAGAGGCCCCCCTCTTACATTAGTGTCCCCAGAGGCCCCCCTCTTACATTAGTGTCCCCAGAGGCCCCCCTCTTACATTAGTGTCCCCAGAGGCCCCCCTCTTACATTAGTGTCCCCAGAGGCCCCCCTCTTACATTAGTGTCCACAGAGGCCCCCCTCTTACATTAGTGTCCGCAGAGGCCCCCCCTCTTACATCAGGGTCCCCAAACAGCTGACTCCCCCTTGCAAGAGGTTACCCTGTACCTGGCTGGTGAAAGTGGCGATTGGCAGCTCTATGGTGTCAACAGGCAGGGGGATCTCACTGGGGCTTGTAGTTCTATCTCCGAATCATGTATACAGCAGAGGGGGAGGGGCCTCTGACCCGGGCATCAACAACAGTGTGCAAGCAGAGTGAAAGTGAAACTGATACCTGCCTGGGTCAGAGGCCCCTCCCCCTCTCCTCTGTATACACTGGCACTCGAGTACTACAAGCCCCCGGGAGATCCTGCTGCCCACACAGGCACCATAGAGCTGCCGATCGCCGCCTTCCACCTCCTACCACATCTCCCCACTGCACTCTAAACGGCCAGCCAGAGGTGCAGGGGGAGATGCCGGGTCTTGAGGGGGTTGCTGCGATGCCGACCCTGCATCTACTGCCTTGTTGGCACCCGATCCCCGCGGCAGAATGGCTCCTCACACTGGCAGGCGGTGGGCGGGCCCCTCACACGGGCGGTGGGCGGGCCCCCCGGACTACAGGGCCCAGTCGCAACGGCGACTGCTGCGACTACGAAAATTCCACCACTGCACCATTCCTGGCTTAAGCTGGCGTGGCGTCAACCACCTCTGAGCCTGCCCCTGCAGAGCTGACAGAACCTCTGGCCCAGTGTGGCTCTTGTCCCCCAAGCACACCAGCTCAAGCACCGCATGGCATCTCTTTGCCTGCATTCCTGCGTAGCCCCTTGAATGCCTACGGAGCACCGCTGGTTCCGAGGACACATCAGCACAGGAAGAGGCCACAGAGGAAGAAGAGGAGGAGGGGGTGGAAGAGAGAGGTGCGTCACAACCAGTAGTAGCATTTTGGAGGCGTGGTGGTGGAACAACCTCCAACACTACTGTACCTTGTCCTGCGTCCTTCCCAGCTGCCAGCAGAGTCACCCAATGTGCCGTGAAAGATAGGTAACGTCCCTGTCCATGCCTGCTGGACCATGAGTCAGCGATAATATGCACCTTACCACTGACCGCCTTGTCCAGCTAGGCATGGACATTGCCTTCCACATGCCGGTAGAGAGCCAGAATCGCCTTCCGTGAGAAAAAGTTGCATTTGGGAACTTGCCACTGAGGTATGGCACATTCCACAAACTCACGGAAGGGGGCAGAATCTACCAACTGAAAAGATAGCAGTTGAAGTGCTAGCAATTTAGCTAAGCTAGCATTCAACCACTGGGCATGTGGATGGCTGGGAGAGAACTTCTTTCGGCGCTGCAGCAGCTGGGGTAGGGAAATTTGCCTGGTACAATCTGCCATTGGTGTACCGATAGTAGATTGCCCGCAAGTACTTGGCTGTGACACACCTAATTCTACACCTTCAGTCCTATCAGTGCAGGCTTCAGAGAGGACTGAGGTTATAGTGGGGTTGGAGATCCCAGCTGATGAGGAGCAAGGGGAGGTCCGCTTTGTTCTTTGGTGTGGGTCTTTGAGGTACGCTTGCCAAAGAACTGCATGGCAGGTCGACATATGTCTGGTCAAGCATGTGGTGCCCAAGCGGGTGATGTTTTGGCCACGCGAGATACGCTTGAGACATATGTTGCAAATAGCAGCGGTGCGATCTGATACACTCGTCTCAAAAAAAAGATCACACCAAAGAACTTTTGGAATAACGCTGAGAGACAGCATGCACATGCGTAGCTCTGCGTTGTGATGCAGTCAGTGTGCTGCCCTTAAGCTGGCCCCTGAAGGGCATCCTGCCTCATTGGAGATGTGCCTGTGGCTCCTCCTCCTGCTCCTCCTCCTCTCTCCTATCAAGCACCCACGTAGAGTCAGTGACCTCATCATCCCCTCCCTCCTCATCACTGTAGAAAACCTGGCAGTATGCTGCAGCTGGGGGAACATGACTGCCAGATTGCTGTCTTTCTTGGGCACCCCCTCTCTCTGGGCTCACGTTACTGCCTTCCTCTGGCTGTGTACCATCATCGGAGCCTTCAAAACGCTGCGCATCTTCATGCAGCATGTACCCAAAACTGTGGTCAAACAGTTCAGGGGATTCCTCAGGAGGACATGGTGGGGCTAGGGAAGGAGTGACTGATGCCATTGAGTAGAGGGAAGAGGCCACCTTGGCAGCTGCTTTGCCAGACAAAGTAGCCTGAGCCTGGTTGAGAGAGGATGAGGAGGATGAGGACGGCTTGGTCATCCACTCTACCAAGTCTTTGGCATGTTGCGGCTCAACACGGCCAGCTGCCGAAAAAAACTACGAGCGTGTCCCACGGCCACGTGCTGATTAGGATGCACCGTGTCCACGACCAGCACTGTTGCCTCTAGACGCAGAGCCTGCTTGCCCTCTTTTATCGGCTTGTGACTCTCTGCCTCTCCTTGTTGTCCTTCCAGACATACTAATGGCCTGCACACTGCAGAGGACCACATAGCTTTAGGTGGACACTGCAGAGGACACAGGCAGTACACACACCACATAGCTTTAGGTGCACACTGCAGAGGACACAGGCAGTACACACACCACATAGCATTAGGTGCAAACTGCAGAGGACACAGGCAGTACACACACCACGTAGCTTTAGGTGCAAACTGCAGAGGACACGGGCAGTACACAGCACGTAGCTTTAGGTGCAAACTGCAGAGGACACGGACAGTACACAGCACGTAGCTTTAGGTGCAAACTCCAGAGGACACAGGCAGTACACACCACGTAGCTTTAGGGGCACACTGCAGTGGACACAGGCAGTACACAGCACGTAGCTTTAGGTGCAAACTGCAGAGGACACGGGCAGTACACACCACGTAGTTTTAGGTGTACACTGCAGCGGACACAGGCAGTACACAGCACTTAGCTTTAGGTGCACAATGCAGAGGACACAGGCAGTACACACCACGTAACTTTAGGTGCAAACTTCAGAGGACACGGGCAGTACACACCACGTAGCTTTAGGTGCAAACTGCAGAGGACACAGGCAGTACACACCACGTAGCTGTAGGTGCAAACTTCAGAAGACACGGGCAGTACACACCACGTAGCTTTAGGTGCAAACTTCAGAGGACACAGGCAGTACACCACGTGAGAATACTGCAGCTAGCACAATCACCTGCCTGCCAGTAAATTAGGAAGAGCGGATCTACCTATACTATACAGTGTATAAATGTATATACAACACCTGGGATGCATATATATCCCATACACACTGTAACTTTAACTGACTAGCCTGCCTGCTCTATCTACCTAGAAAAAATGACACTCTCTCTCTCTCTCTCTCTCTCTCTCTATCTCTGTCTCTAACCACCGCCGCAACACACTACACAAGGCCGACCTGCAGGCGGCCTTTTATAGTGTGGGGCGTGTACTAAACCACCTGAGCCATGTTTGGCCAAAGCCACCCTGGCTTTGGCCAATTATGGCTCTCCGTTTTTTGTAAGCTGTGATTGGCCAAGCATGCGGGTCATAGTGCATGCTTGGCCAATCATCAGCCAGCAATGCACTGTGATGCCGCAGTGAATAATGGGCCGTGACATGCCACTCGAATTTGGCACGAACGGCCCGTAACATTCGTATTTCGACGAACGGTCTAACATATGATGTTCGAGCCGAACGTGAGTTCGACTCGAACACGAAGCTCATTCCTAGCCATGAGATCCTCTATTGTCATCAAAGAAAATCAGCCAAAAATGTGTGCAAGCCCAATCACCAGATAAAGTGCAAAGTCACCAAACGGATTGCTTCCCAGTTCTAAGCCTATTACAACTTATGAGGTTCACTTTTTAAACAGTCCACCGGCTCCTCTAGCTCCTCCAGATACTCAGGTAGCTGTATGGATAAAGCTCACATACCGGAATAACAAAAAGTGACCCTAGTGTAGTATGTATAAGCACAAATGCTCAAACAATGAAACTGCAGCCAAATTCAGGTACGTAGCTGCATTTAAAAAGATAAATGTAACAATTTATTCATGAACATATAGCTGTATCAACCCGGCTTCCCCAAAACCAGGGAAAGAGACTGTACCTGATGTACAGCCTGTCTACTGGCCAAAGATGGTTGTGGACTTCTTATCAGAGGCTGATTACAGGCATGCACTGCTTCTGGTACATCTGAGTGGAAGCATTGTTTTCTAATGTATTAAAATAGATTTTTTTTTTTAATGCATTATTGTGGCTTTTAACTTTGTATGATCTAGAGCAATCCTGAGAAAATTCCTAATGCTGAACCCCTTTATGCTATTACCTATTGCAACCACGATGGGATTGTGGTTCATGAAATGTTTGTGAGTGCAATCATTTTTCCTACTTATTCTTTCCTAGGGCTGCACCCAATGTTCTCTTTTTTTTTTTTTTTTTTTAAACATTCTTTATTTATTAAAAGGTTACATCAGATACACATAAAAAGAAATGGTGTACAAATACAGTCAGGTCCATAAATATTGGGACATCGACACAATTCTAATCTTTTTGTCTCTATACACCACCACAATGGATTTGAAATGAAACGAACAAGATGTGCTTTAACTGCAGACTTTCAGCTTTAATTTGAGGATATTTCAATCCAAATCAGGTGAACGGTGTAGGAATTACAAAAGTTTGTATACGTGCCTCCCACTTTTTAAGGGACCAAAAGTAATGGGACAGGTTAACAATCATAAATCAAACTTTCACTTTTTAATACTTGGTTTCAAATCCTTTGAAGTCAATTGCAGCCTGAAGTCTGGAACGCATAGACATCACCAAATGCTGGGTTTCATCCCAGTTGATGCTCTGCCAGGCCTCTACTGCAACTGTCTTCAGTTCCTGCTTGTTCTTGAGGCATTTCTCCTTTAGTTTTGTCTTCAGCAAGTGAAATGATTCAGGTCAGGTTATTGACTGGTCATTGCATAACATTCCACTTCTTTCCCTTAAAAAAAACTCTTTGGTTGCTTTCGCAGTATGCTTCGGGTCATTGTCCATCTGCACTGTGAAGTGCCGTCCAATGAGTTCTGAAGCATTTGGCTGAATATGAGCAGATAATATTATTGTGCGAAACACTTCAGAATTCATCCTGCTGCTTTTGTCAGCAGTCACATCATCAATAAATACAAGAGAACCAGTTCCATTGGCAGCCATACATGCCTACGCTATGACACTACCACCACCATGCTCCACTGATGAGGTGGTATGCTTTGGATCATGAGCAGTTCCTTTCCTTCTCCATACTCTTCTCTTCCCATCACTCTGGTACAAGTTGGTCTTGGTCTCATCTATCCATAGGGTGTTGTTCCAGAACTGTGAAGGCTTTTTTAGATGTTGTTTGGCAAACTCTAATCTGGCCTTCCTGTTTTTGAGGCTCACCAATGGTTTACATCTTGTGGTGAACCCTCTGTATTCACTTTGGTGAAGTCTTCTCTTGATTGTTGACTTTAACACACATACACCTACCTCCTGGAGAGTGTTCTTGATCTGGCCAACTGTTGTAAAGGGTTTTCTTCACCAGTGAAAGAATTATTCGGTCATCCACCACAGTTGTTTCCCGTGGTCTTCCGGGTCTTTTGGTGTTGTTGAGCTCACTGGTGCGTTTCTTTTCTTTCTTTTTAAGGATGTTCCAAACAGTTGATTTGGCCACACCTAATGTTTTTGCTATCTCTCTGATGGGTTTGTTTTGTTTTTTTCAGCCTAATGATGGCTTGCTGCACTGATAGTGACAACTCTTTGGATCTCATAATGAGAGTTGACAGCAACAGATTCCAATGCAAATAGCACACTTGATGCGAACTCTGGACCCTTTATCTGCTCCTTGTAAATGGGATAATGAGGGAATAACACACACCTGGCCATGGAACAGCTGAGCAGCCAATTGTCCCATTACTTTTGGTCCCTTAAAAAGTGGGAGGCACATATACAAACTGTTGTAATTCCTACACCATTCACCTGATTTTCATGTAAATACCCTCAAAATAAAGCTGAAAGTCTGCAGTTAAAGCACACCTTGTTCATTTCATTTCAAATCCATTGTGGTGGTGTATAGAGCCAAAAAGATTAGAATTGTGTAGATGTCCCAATATTTATGGACCTAACTGTACTTCTCACTAGAGAGATCACGGTATTGACATTGCTAATATTACCAGTAATATATTCGTCTGACTGAAAATACAAACAATTGTTGCTACAGTAGGCCAACCAAAACATGTGTATAAACATTGTTGTCAATTAGAAATGAGAGGTCGCGATCCAAGTGTAGCAATGTCACCTGTTTCTTTATCCAAAAATAAAGGATCATACATCCGAGTTGTAGTGACGGGGGTTCTGAGAAAAAGCAAGGAAAAATGGGATCAAAGGTAAAACTTTTTTTTACTCACCTCTGTCCCCAAGGATCGCTGTGCAATCCTCAATTTTTTGTAAGTCATTCACACTGACAAACCATTGTCCCACAGTTGGGGGTGAGGATATTTTCCATTCACTGGGAATGCAGGCCTTAGCCACATTCAGCACCTGCAGAAGCAAAGATTGTCTCTTCTTTTGTTTTTTAATACAATTTAGTTTTTCCTAATCATCGGTGACATTGGTGCTTCAACACTGGGATTTTGAGCTTAACTATCTATTCATTAGCCCTATTCACTAACTACACAAAGTGTAACCCAGGAAGAAACCTCTATCAGTGGATGTGCAGTTGTCATTAATTGTTACCTAAAAGAACAGTTCATTGCCCAACATTGCAAAAAAACTTGTAAAGCCTAATTGTATTTTCAGTTTAAACCAGCTAAATACATTCCAGGTGCATTAAACAAAAAAAGGTGTGCAAAAAAAAAATACAGTTTTATTAAAGAAGTATAGGGCAAAGCTTGTTTGGCTGTACTTCTCCTGTGAATCACAAGAGTGCAGTTCGTCTTGCACTCCTGTGGCCCAGAGTGGGATGAAGTTCGCTCTCTGCTGATGTCACAGAAGTCGGTCCAGGCTCCACATCATCACGACCACAGAGTTGGGATTGGGATTCACCAGATCCCTGACCAACACCTGGCTCAGTCTCTCAGCAAGCCGCTGAGAGGCTGAGCCAGCCACCCCCGCAACCTCCACAGCCCAGCGCTCTTATTAACAAGGAGGGAGCAGTGCAGAGCGCTGTGACCGACAGTCAGTGGCTCTCTGCTCACAGAGCTCTGAGAACTGGCGGTGTTCGATCGCACGGTTCTCTGTGTAGAGGTGCCGAGGGACAGATGCAGCATCGGACTGATGCTGCATCCACCTAGGTAAGTATGATTCAGGGAAAAAAAAAGTTCTCTTTTTTTGTTTTGTTTTTTAGAAATAAACCACTGCCTGGGTAGAAAAGCCCAACTCCTGTAAAAATGCTGCAGAGAAGGACCATTGCAGAGGTCTAATGCAACACCCACTGAGTCAGAGCCAGAGCTCTCGAATCAGTAAAGTGTTCTGTTTTAATCTCTTCACACCGAGCACATGCAAATATGCAGCCTCTCGGCAGCTGGGCCTTTGTGCTGAGGGGCCAAATATTTGCACGCAATAGTGCCAATAGAGCTGTGACCAAAGCGCACGTCCTGCGCCCTCCCAGCACGGTTACCATCGGCTAAATGAAAGCTCCCGTTCGCAACTAATCACGGAGGTCACTTGATCATAAGCCCCATTCAGAATCTCCCGACTTTTTAAAGCCCTTGAAGGGCCAGCAGGTGCCAGCTCTAAAGGGTTAAGTACTGCTTTTCTGCACTGACATACCTCCGTTAGAACTCCGTTCATGCAGCTAATGTGATCACCTGCTGGATAAGCTCTATCGACAGAAAGCTCAACTCTCCACTAAGACATGGTAGTTTAATTCAGTGCAGTTTTACTTGTAAAATGCAGTACATGGATGTTAACCGGCCATACCAAAGTGTAAACGAATATTGCCTTCTGCGTCTTGTACCCACTATGAAGGTTGGAATTAACAGAGAGAAGAAGAAATAGGTCTAGCTAAAGACTAAAACAACTAACGTGTACTCATAGGTAAACTGGATTGTACCCCTTTACAAGCGTGAAGGTAATACGTGAAGGTAATAAGTTGTAGTTTCAATACATTGACACTAGATGTCAGCACAAAGCACTATGAACCACCTAGCAAAATAAATTGGTCACAGCAAGCCTGCAAACACCATTTATTGTCCATGTGAATAAAGCAGCATGAAGGACATATTTGGTGTCAGACAGACCACTTAGCAAAATAAAGGACCTACTTGATGTCAGACAGACCACCCTGCACAGCTAGTAGGCTCTTCGACCAAGTCCTCGAATGTTAGAGCACAACACTATCACTATGGCACACTGTTGCTTCACCCATGCCGCAGGGCTTTTTTAAAGCCCTTAAAGTGGTTGTAAACCTGAATTATTTTTTTATTAAGCCTCCTACTTGGTACAGTAAAGGATGTCAAGTCTGTGCCCAGTCTTGCCACAAACAGTTAATCCAGCACTGAGAAATCCTCTTAGCTTTCTTGCTGGGTTAAAAGCCGACACATGAGAGAAATTTGTGTCACCAAACTCCCGCCGCTGTCACTGAGATCTGATGTATTTATCTCATGCATGAGCATTAAAGCAGAAGTGTGTCCAGCATTCCAGCAGCAGATCGCTCCTCCTTTCTCCACAAGCTCTCCCAGGATTGGCTGCTTCATGCCTCAGCATAATTGGACATGCTGAAGTCTTGTGGTGCCATCCCCGAGTTCTGATTGAAGGCACTTGTGAGGGGGCATGGTCATCCTACATGGTTTTTTTCTTTGACTGATCGCTGGACTCTGCTTGTGCGGGATGGGGGGTGTAGAGATGAGAGGGGAGTCCTGCGAGGTTAGGACCCCACCTCCCGAGCTCCGGCATTGAGACCCACCCTCTGATCTCTGATTTTAACACAGCTCATACAGGTGCAGGGAACAAGATTTTAAAGGTAAAAAGACATACATGACATGTTGGCACATTACTATGGTGTCTTTGTTTTATACAGGATGCCTGTCGGGTTTACAACCACTTTAACGCAACATAACAAAATGGGAACAGTTTTCCAGTAAAGGAAAAGGCTTATTAAAAAGTGGGTCTACTAAAGCAGAGACCTGGGCATACTCCATTATTGAATGACTGAAATTTCGAATACTAGTCACAGAAGTGCATAACTTTGTTAAAGTAAATCACCATTAATATATTGCTTTTTTCATCTATAGTGCATTTTGGAAGGGTGGTATTAAGCCCCGACTACATTACCAATAATCACTACCCCCCCATATGCATGTTACCACGGTGGTCCTAAGGATGTGAGGCTGTTAGGCATTTGCTGTCTTTTTTATTGTTAGTCTGAGAACATCAGATTACACCTGTTGACCTAACTTTCCCACAACCTAATTTTTTCATGGTATCCAGTGGCTAGGATGCAGACACACAGGGCTAGTCTAGGCCTCATTTCCAAAATAAAAGCAAAGCAGATCATATAATATAGGAACCAGACAGTTCAGTCATGGAGCCACCAAGCATGTCTGAAGAGCAAGGAAGCACAAGCTTTTATTGACAATAAAAAAGGTTCTAAATCTCCTTCTATAGAATTCTATATCTGTAGGATCATTGGCATCACTAACCTATAATTAGTCTAGTATTGCAGCAAACACTCTTCATGTACACTATGATCCCCTCCCCCTTCACAGAATTATGATCGCTAGAAAATTACAGATGCACTTTAAAAAATGCAAATAAGTATGTTAAGCAATCAGGTTCCTTGTGCAAAATAATCTCTTATCTACATAATGTTAGCATTTTTACATATGAATATGCTATCTTTCCTCGGAAATAACACTTGACTCTAAGTAGCTTACATTTAATAAAACACACAGAAAATGGACAGCCCCTTTAAGTAAAATAATTATCCTCTTGCTGAATGACAGTGTTAATTTGCAGATAATAGCTGAATCCTATACTTAACAAGAGGAGGTTGATGAAGATGTGTTCCTATTTAGAATTTAATTGGTGATAATATACTCTTGTTACTTTTACCATAAAGAGCAATGGGTTTTAATTAGTGTGAATCCCAAGTATCAGAGGGCTTGCTGCAATGGCAAGGTTAATTACTGTTTCTTGGAGAAAATTAACCTTTTCCATATGAACTTATAAAGAGCTTGATATAAGGTGAGAGCTGGGGTGATAAATATATCTGCAGGCCTGCTGTGTAATAGGTCTGAATCTTGGTCATTTGTCTTGCAATTATAGTCATCTTTATGAGACAATATTATTCAGAGCTCCAAGACAATTGTTTATTTAAAGGACGTCTAAGAAAATATTGTACAATATGTGAATTAGCAACCTACATACACTATCAATCAATTGTTAGTGAACACCTGGCCATCAGGCCTATGCTATATGGGAAATAGCATGTGGACACCCCTCCTAATTACTGTGTTTCCAGTAAAGACATTTTAGACAATTATATACAATTGTGCTCTTCCATACGTATGGTAACAGCTTGATGAAGACCCTTCTCTGTTCCATCTTCAGCTCCATAAAAACCTAGTAGGACCACTTTTCTGTGGAGGAACTCATGTGACCTGAATAGAAACCCCGAACTCAACCCTACTGAACACCTTTGGGATGAATTGGAATGACAATTGTGAGCCAGGTCCTCTCATCCACCATCAGTACCTGACATCACAAATGGGCACAGATTCCCAGAGATACACTCCAAAACCTTGTGTAAAGCCCTCCCAAAAGAGTAAAAGCTGTTTAGCCCCATTTGAGGGGGAGGGGGAACAAGCTCATATAGGTATAACAGTCAAGTCCACATGGTGTATATGACTTTGCCCTTTATCTAGTTTTACACAGATATTTCAGATTTTTAAAATGTGTTAATTAATTCTTTGGCGGATTGGGAAGGGTTTTGGATAGGAAAACTTCAAATCTCCCAGTTAAAATATTCTTACATGATATGAATATTATGATCTGGATCGGAAATATACTTTACAGAACAAACATCTTCAGCTTCACTGGAAATTGCCAGTTCACTGGTTCATTATATAGAGCAGTGGTCAGGGGAGGGCTGGCAGCCTTAGGCCTGGGGGGGAAGTCCAGTCAAGTGGCCCATTGAACCGCTGAATCAGCTCACCATCCATGGCCCATCTGATTTTTTAATGCAGCCTCACCAGTGCAGCCAACTCCAGTGCCCATCAGTGCAGCCTGATCACTGGGGTGTATGGGGGGGAGATGGGGTTCAGCTAGGGGTGTCAGGGTCTCTCACTTCAATGATCTCAGCTCAGCAGGTCCTTGCACGCCACGGCCTCCTGGGGGGGGTCCTGGGGTCAAGCCAGTTGCAGCCAGTGCCCAGCCCTGCGTCCCAACTCCCTGGCATGCCCTGCCTCTGCCTGCTTCCAAGAAGTCCCAGGGAGTTGTAGTTTCCTCTGCGCTGCTCTGTTTTCCACCCACTGGGAGCTTTAAGCGTAGACTACAACTCCTGGAATGCAACAGCTAGTGGTCAGCCCGACTTACAAGATCAGAATAAAAGATAAAATGGTAGCAGCCATTTTGAACATAAGTTAGGACGACCTGGAAGGCAATTGTCACCCTGCCCCCCTGCCCAGCCCTCCCCTGGCAGTGGTCATCAACCCTGTCCTCAGGGCCCACTAACAGGCCCGATTTGATGTATTACCTTGAGGAGATGCAGACTAGAATACTTCCATTACTGGGCAGCAAATTATATCACCTGTGGTGCTTTTCAGTTATCTTGCAAACCTGGCCTGTTAGTGGGCCCTGAGGTTGATGACCACTGATATATAGTATTTCAGATTGGAGGGGGGATTCTGGACACATGTAATCTCCCTATGTTTTCACGTGGATATGCCTTGAATATGGATTAATAATGAATTAATTCATGCAATTAATGCAATTTGCCATTCTCAAGAAATGCTACCTGCGAAGAGCCTTTAAGCTGAGTTCAGACCTCCAACTGATGCGGCTCACAGCAGGGGTCAGGTGCAACCCTGTTCTTCATTTCAGGGAGGAATCAGGGCCATTTTTCCTGAATTCGGCCCTAAAAATTAAGCCAAAGATGCACAGCACTCCTGTGCAAGCCGCTCCGGAGGCGCAACAGAGATATGTGAACTGGCTCCATAGAGAGCCAGTCACAATATCCTGTTATGTGAATTGGATGCGGAGAAACCCACAATAATTTGCATAGGTGTGAACCCAGCCTCAATTCTTAACCAAGCCTTGATTCTGTGCACCTGGCTGTTCTTTTCTGAAGATCATTAGAATTGCCTGGGCCTGTTTGATCTATTTTCCTGGCCATTATTGTGCAGGTTAGGTAATCCTAAATTTGGAATTTTATTCTTCAAAACCTGTACCTTTAAAATTATTTTATTCTTTTAAACTTGTAAACCTGGGGGTCTGGGACAGCGTCCATGTCTTGCAGCCAGTCCCTTTGCCCAAGAACTGTTACATGACCAGGGAAGTGATGGGTCACCAACACAGTGGATCTCAGTGCCAAAAGCAAAGGAATAAGGAGGGAATGCTGGTAAGGTGAGCACAAAGCGGTCATCAAAATGTACTTTCCATAGACACTTGGGGAGATGAACTAAAACTTGTGCACTCAGAATCTGGTGCATGGTAGTCAAATCAGCTGGTAACTTCAGCTTGTTCAAATAAGCTTTGACAAAAAAACATGGAAGCTGACTGGTTTCTATGCAGAGCTGCACCAGATTTTGCACCATGAAGCTTTGTTAAATAACTCCCACTGTCACCCTTCCCTGCATTATGAGTTAATTGAATGTACAATATATAAACCTTATATCTTATATTATACCTTATATCACCTGCACTATCCGGCTAATTCTGCGGTTTATACCTTGTCCTTCGCCAGAGCGCTCCAGTGCCTAAATCAAAGCAATAAAACCTCCTGTTTTTGGGGTGATTTTTTTAATGCACACTTGGGACTGCCCTTTTGTACTACATGTAATTGTGTGTGGTCTTTTAAAAAGTAATTACAATTATGAGCTCATCTGCAGTCCCCTATCTGCATATCTGTCAGGAGGATAAGCTCTCACTGAGAGGCAGTGTGAAAGCCCTGCTGATCTAGCAATTGGAAAGCTACATAATACATTGGAAATTCAGTTAACTTTTTTATTAAATTAGACAAGCTGACTGGCACTCTAATGCTACAGCTGAGAGTGCATCCCACTTTGCAATGGGACTGGACAACATTTTTTTTTTCTCTATACTACCAAAAAAATTTGCATTTCAGAAAAGGTTGTAAAAAAGGACTCTATTTTTTATATTGCTCAATACTTTTTTTTATGTACAGTAAGTAGTCAAGTAGCAGTTATTTAAAAGTTGATAATATTTTAATCTTTTCTGTGTTGAAAAGTAATGCCGCGTACACACGATCGGTTCGTCTGATGAAAACGGACCGTTTTCATCAGACGAACCGATCGTGTGTGGGCCCCATGAGTTTTTTTCCCATCGGTGAAAAAACATAGAACCTGTTTTAAAATGATCTGATGGTTAAAAAAACAATAGAAAAAAACGATCGTCTGTGGGAAAATCCATTGGTTAAAAATCAACGCATGCTCAGAATCAAGTCGACGCATGCTCGGAAGCATTGAACTTCATTTTTCTCAGCACGTTGTTGTGTTTTACGTCACTGCGTTCTGATGAAAGTCAGCTTCATCGGATATCTGATGAAAAAATCCATCAGACCGTTTTCATCGGATGAACCAATCGTGTGTACAGGGCATTAGAGTTCCAATTCACACAATAGTGTTAGGTTTGTTCTTGAAAAAAACAGCAGAAATATTTAATAGATTAAAGAAAATTAGATACCTGTTTCCAGTATGTACTGTAATAAAATGAATTAATTAGAAGTAGTAATTCCCCCCCCCCCCCTGCCCCCCCTTCACCTTTCCCAGACTCCTTACCCAACACATGCATGCTTCCTTGGTTTTTTTAATACAGAGAAAGCTAACTTTGACCATACATATATGGCTTGCTAATATATTTATATCCCTTTAGAGGAAAAAAACAGTATCCAATGTACATATATCATTTTAATATAATGCACTGTTTTTATTTAGTTTTATATGCACCATCTTCTAGCTTTTTTATCTTACAAGACAAACATAACTTCTGCTTCTTATTTATCACTGGTGCATTCAGACATTTTTATGGCACCTAATAAACATTGTTCAAAACCACTATAAAAATAATTTGTCAGACAATATTTTTACATATTTACATTTTGCTTCCTTTACAGGTCCCGAAAAATTGGAGCTGTACGGCTGAATATAAAATAAGGAGATGTGGTAAACATAAAGTATGATTTTCTTTCATAATCTCTCTTAAAAAAAGTTTATTTCTCTTTAAATTATTATTCCATATGCTTCAATAAAATAAAAATAAAAAAACTGTTTCTCCACCATTTATGCCAGAAGAATAGTAGCTTATAGTTATGTTGTATTTCCAAGATCACGGTGATATTAACTAAAATGTAAGTCTTTTGAATCTAATTACATTTAATTTGCAAATACTGTACACAATAAACACATGCAGCAATCCACAAAAACAACTATGCAAGGTATGTCCCAGAAGAGAGAACCATGTAAAACGAAACAAAAATTATTCTTTTAATAAAAAAAACTACAAAAGCCAGGCATTTGCATAGTTACTGATTAACTAATATTATCTTCAAAATCTAGATAAAAATAAATAAGATATTATTAAAAAAATAACAGAGTAACTAAATAAACATTTTTTTATTTTCAAGCAATATATGTTAAAGCCAAAAAAAAATCCTTTTTTAAATAAAGTAAAAACAAATTGTCCAATCAATTTTTAATATCTGAACCCATTCTTGATTAAATATATCTGCTTATCTTTTCTACATTTTAATTATGAAGAAAGTTTGGAGTGATACCCTTGACAAACTTAATTCATGTTGTAAATCATTTTTTTTTTAATGAATGTTTGGAAAAGCTGTGTGTACAGGGCATTTTCTCACATTACAATAATATTAAGCCAATGGTCCAAACTTTTTTTTAATGCTGTTCCAAAAAAGTCATACAATTCAAACTTATACTTCCAAAAATATATGTATTTGTATGTTGAGTATATGGGTTTGTGTGCATTCAATAAAATGTTTGCCATTTTTTTACTATTCCTTGCCTGAAATAAAAATTAAGAAAATTCAAATAGATTAGAGGTGAACTCTTTTTTACTTACATTTGCACATGTGGTGGTTGGAATCGTCCTTGATTAATATTGTAGAATGTGAATGCCTGTGTCGGGTTTGAGCTGTACTCATCCAGTTCGATTATTACTCTACTAGGCGGATGTCGTCTTGATGCCATGATGTGCGAGTGGGTGTACGCCATCGTCGCAGTGTAGTCCAGATTTTTATTTTCATATGAACGTCTTTGCTATCTTCCCACCCCGATGAGAGACGAACATGTCATCTTTAACTCCCCCCTCAGGAAAACACTCCTCTTTTTTTTAATCTAAAAAATAAAAACACAAAAGCATATTGAGAAGAGATGTAACTGTATCACACATAATCCATGTAAAATAAAAGAGGAGGGGGGTGGTGAGAAATCTAGGGGGGTATTGAGGAAGAGGAAGACTGATTGCCACATTTAAGGTTCGCTGGTTTTCCAAGAAATCAGTAGGATTGGCACTTAAGAAACACTGTTATTATCCCAAGAAAATTATGTTAACCCAACAGCTGCCAAAAAATGCCATCAGTCTCCTCTATGGTTAACATTTCTAAAAGGAAAAGGGTTAACTTGCCCTATGAAAGCAAATTAAACTAACAAAAAAAAAAAATCCAGTTTCACAAATAAAATCAATTTTCCACTTTCTTGCATTGAATGTTTTATTAAATGTTAATAACTATAAATACTCAAGATCCCCCCCCCCCCCCAGTCCTTTGTATTATTGGGTGTTTTTTTCTTTCCAGGCGAGATAAAAAAGAAGATTAATTTAACATGCCCACACATGACAAGCTACAAGCCTTTAAATGTTGCTAAAAAGCAGCACTTAAGTGACAGGGCTTTGTGTTGTTTTTTTTATTTTTTTTATAGAAGGTACTTTTTTCCCTTTTACAGACATAATTACCATTAGATGGTAGGAAAATGTTCCAGATTTCTAATTGAGCCAATATATATATATATATATATATTTCAATCAAAATTCCAGCTAATTCTTAAAAGTCTTTTAAATTGTTGTTATTATTTTCATTTAACTACTTCTCCAGGCAGTTTTAATTATATAAAAGTATCGTTATACTACTATACGATAATACAGAAAATGTAGACTATATTATGTGAAATAAAATAAAAAATCATGCTGCAGGCAACATCTCAATGTCACTGGTCTCTAATGAATGCATAAACTGTATTATCAGTTATGTCACTAGTATCTATTGAATGGATAGGCTATATTCTCAGTAATGTCACTGGTCTTTACTGAATGGACAAGCTATATTGTTCTTGATGTCACAAGTATCCAGTGAATTGATAGGCTGATGTCCTTGGGAGTTCTATGTGTGGATGTTGCTGCATTATGTAAAGCTATTCTAATCGTTTTTTACATTTTAGAATGTGTACCTCAATCTGTCTTTAGTTTTTAAGGGTGCCTTGAGATTATCTATAATTTTAAAGGGTGCCTTGGCTTAAAAAAGGTTGAGAAAAACTTCTCTAGTGAATAGAATAGGGAGACTGCATTACCACTAATGGCACTGGTATTAATAGACATGCTTCATTATCACTGAGGTCACTGGTCTCTAGTGAGAGAATATGCTGCTTTTACATCTGCCATTTCATAACTAAATGGCTGATTGCTAATAAACTTGGAATAATTTCTTTGTGGTCATCCTTTATTCCTACAAGTCACTTAATTGCCCTGATAAAAGAGACCCTGCCCAGAAATGTTGATGAAGGCCCCTTAAACCCCTTTAGGGAAAGGGAGCCTTGACTGATGGAAACATTGCATTACAGTGGGCATTGATCCAAATCAAGGAGGTTAAGTGGCTCCGTCAGGATTGGCTACAAGTATACTAGGTGATGGGATGGTCTCCGTGACTGTACTCTTCACTGGTTCTCTTCCTACTTATCCAACTGCACCTTTAGTGTTTCTTACAACTCTACTTCCTCCTCTCCTCTTCCTTCCCCAAGGTTCTGTTCTTGGACCTCTCCTATTTTTAATCTACACCCCCTCCCTGGGTCAGCTGATAGCCTCCCATGGCTTCCAATACCACCTCTACGCTGACGATACCCAAATATATTTCTCTACCCCTCAGCTCACTCCCTCCGTCTCCTCACGTATCACTAATTTACTAACAGACATATCAGTCTGGATGTCACACCACTTCCTCAAACGCAATCTATCCAAAACCGAACTTAGAATTCTTCCTCCCCATGTGCCCCTTCCCCTGTACTCTCTGTCAAAATCGATGGCACAACTATAAGCCCATCCCGCATGCCAAGGTTCTAGGTGTAGTCCTGGACTCTGAACTTTCCTTTAAGCCCCACGTCCAATCACTGTCCAAATCTTGTCGCCTCAACCTCCGTAACATCTCCAAAATATGCCTCTTTCTAGCCAATGACACAGCAAAGCTCTTAATTCACTCCCTGGTCATCTCTCGCCTCAACTACTGCAACTTCCTTCTCATTGGCTTACCTCTACAGAATCTGTCACCTCTTCAATACATCATGAATGCTGCTTCCAGACTCATCCACCTTGCCAATCGCTCAGTGTCTGCTACTCCTCTCTGTCAATCCCTCCACTGGCTTCCGCTCACCCAACAAATTAAATTCAAAATACTAACAACCACTTACAAAGCCATCCACAATTTAGCCCCTTGCTACATCACTAGCCTAGTATCTAAATACCAACCTACTCATTCTGTTTGCTCCTCTCTTGACCTCCTGCTCTCTGGCTCCCTCATCACCTCCTCCCATGCTCGCCTCCAGGACTTTTCCAGAGCCTCTCCAATCCTATGAAATGCCTTACCCCAATCTGTCAGATTATCTCCTACTCTATTAGCTTTTAGACGATCCCTGAAAACCCTCCTCTTCAGAGAAGCCTACCCTACCCACTCCTAACAACTATATTTTTATTTTCTCTATTAGCTCATCCCCCACAGTTATTACCTTTTGTTCCATTTGACCCTCCCTTGTAGATTGTAAGCTCTAATGAGCAGGGCCCTCTGATCCCTCTGTATTGATTTGAATTGTAACTGTACTGTCTGCCCCCGTGTTGTAAAGTGCTGCACAAACTGTGGGCGCTATATAAATCCTGTATAATAATGGGGTGGACCCTAAACTCTAGAAAAAAAAGCTACGCTGAGGCATGTCCCTCTGACCTGAGGAGATTCAGCTGACAGAAGAGTTCCTTGAAGGCCCACCCACCCACTCTTACGTTTTGTTTGACCTTGCCAGCAATTGACATTGTTGTAATGGGCTATGCCCTCAAGTTAAATTCTGGGGCCAGTCTAATGCCTGCCTGGCACTGATGGTAAGGACAGGCCTCTTAGGCTTTGTCAGTTTATGGTTTATGTGTGTTCACAGTATACCTGTGACACGCATTGGTTATTTGTTACATTTGGAAAAGTTCAATAAAGCTGTGGCCTTGCCCCTTTTCCAACGTAATCAGCCTCCTTTGCATTTTTGGGCAAGGTAGTGGCCTGTTAATTGGTTGTATGAGCATATGCGTCTCAGAAGTCATGTGGCACTTTGACCAATGTGTTATCCTACACTCACAACAAATTGTAAAAATAAATGTTTTGGAGTGCTAGTGACTTTTTACTCTTCTATTTTTTTCCCATAAATCTAAGCATTATTTCTAATATACCTGCTTTTGCTTTCCGTAAGCCTGATTGACATTTCACAGAACCCTTCCTCTGCTGGATAAAACAGTGAGCTTACAGCTCTTGTAAAAAGTGTCAGATTCTTCCAGTGTAATAAGGACATTTTTCTGGCAATCATTGTAAAACTGTACATTTAATAAAATAAAGCAGGAAAATGTTGTAGAATTGAGGAGATTTGATTGTCTTAACAGAGAGACCTTTGACCTGTGTGATTCCCTTCTTGATTATGCATGAAAAGCCATCTCTTCCTGATTGTAGATGGAAGAACCGTCAGCCCCGTGGACCTCATTAACTGCAGAAAATGTTTCTGTTAGTGAGGTTTTAACGGTGCCATGTCACAGCTCCATATTTATCGCTGTGAATTCTTACTAGCTTTATTGAAACACACTGCGATTCTCACCTGGGTTTTAATGACACTCACTTTTCAACATTGTATTATCCACATAACCCATACCTATCAACCGAAGTGCCCTGGTCTTGCTGTCAAAATAGTAGCCCAGCTAATAGATACATTATTCACCCTTAATCAGAATGATTCCTGGAAAACTGTTATTATTGGATACATATAGTTCTTCACAGTGTTGATGGAGAACATCTACTAAATATTGTTTAAAGTGTATGTAAAACCTAATAACTCATTTTATTTGCTCACTTATGACAGATCAAATGCAGTCACCCACTGATTGCACTGCCATATGTGATCTGGCATAGTTAAACCCTTTATTCTTTTTCTAATGAGGTAATTATGTTACTTTATATTTTTATTCACCACCATACATAGGTGAAAAGTCATGATATGAATGTAGTATATGATATTTACATATTCAATTGTTGAAATGTATAGAGGGTTAGTGTGGTGAGTTTTTTTTTTATTTGTCTTCTCGCTTTCTCTATCGCTACCTTTGGGGTTAGCTATCATGTCATGTATTTATATAAAGATTGTGACCCTTATCCAAATTGTTGAAGATTTTGCATATATTATTTGTATTTTCTATTTTTAGACAATCTTTACTTTTGACCATTTACATCTGTTCAAGAGATAGGATGTCCTGAGGAAGCGGGAACTCCTGCGAAACGTGGTGACCATGTCTTCCAAGTCTGATCAACAACTGTGCATGTTGGCAGTAGATGTTGATTACTGGTATTAATATGCGAACAGCCACATAGAATATGTGATTTTATTGCTGGAAATAAAATTATATTTTTATTATATTCTTGTATCTCTATGTGCTCACTGGAGGGGTATAAAGTCCTATTGTCTATATATTTTTTGATACTTTTGAATTACGGATGATACCCTCCACTGATACATACTTCCAATAGTTAGTCTTTTTCCTGAGGTTAAGCCTTGACAGTACTCATATAAATAATAAATATCGTGTTTGGGTTCAGAACGATGGCCAGCATCATCCAACCTACTTCTTGTGGGCCCAGGTTGTTAGGGTTGTGCCCCTTGTGGATAAATCTTTGCCTATTTAGACTGCAGGATATAAGCTACAGTAAGTATAAAGGAATTTGCTATTTTTTTGTGTTGGGGTGAGTTTAGGGAAGGGGAGTGGCAGGTGGGGGTTTACAAAAAACTAGAAATGCTTCAAAGCTAAACTGGTAGAGTAGATTAAAAGTGAACATTCCCCCGCTGCATTCTGGGAGACACACAGGTCCCAGAAGACAGCGTGACCATTCAGAAAGCACATCGCAGCTCACACATGCGCAGTAGAAAACAGACCGTTTCCCTTAATGAAGATGCCGGCGCCTGAGTCCATAGCCAATGGATGGCTCAGCTTGGGGTGCCGACATCCCAGGCTCCCTGGACAGGTAAGTGTCCTTATATTAAAAGTTAGCAGCTACAAATACTGTCACTTTTTAAAAAAATTCCCCCCAGGCTGGATTGCTCTCCTGACATTTGAAGCTATAAATAAAAGGACATTTTTAAAAAATTAACACGTATTTAAAAAAAGACAAATTAAATGTGGTTTTGAAGCCAACATGTTCACTTTAGGTATACCTAAACCCAGTTAATAAAATATTAAACTTCAACAAGCAAATAACATTTTAAATGTTATTTTTATTATTCTTATATCTTTGGTGTACATAAACGTAAATACCTGGTGATCCTGACATTTAGGTGCTTCTTTAAATGCTTCCTGTAATAGGAGGTGACAACACTAAGGGCCAGATCCAAAGAGCAAGTACGCCGGCGTATCCACTGATACGCTGGCGTACTTTCAAATTTCCCGCGTCGTATCGTTGTTTTGAATCCTCAAAACAAGATACGACTGCTTCTGGGTTTGATCCGACAGGTGTACGTCTTCGTACGCCTTCGGATCTAAGATGCAATACTTCGGCGTCCGCTGGGTGGCGTTTTCCGCGTCAGGTATGCAAATTAGCGATTTATGACGATTCACGAACGTACACGTGGCCGTCGCATTTTCTAACGTCGTCTGTAGTCGGCTCTTTCCGGCATATAGTTAAAGCTGGTATTTTTCGGCCCATACATAGAATTGCCATGTTAAGTATGGCCGTCGTTCCCGTGTCGAAATTTAATATTTTTTTTTTTTTTGCGTAAGTCGTCCGTGAATAGGGATAGACGTAACTCACGTCTAAGTTAAAAAAATGACGTCGTTGCGACGTCATTTCGCGCAAAGCACGGCGGGAAGTTTCTGGACGACGCATGCGCAGTTCATTCGGCGCGGGGACGCGCTTCATTTAAATGAAACCTGCCCCCAACCCCCCAATTTCAAATCCCCTGCCAGAAATACACTACGCCACCGTAACTTAAGGCGCGAACTCCCTGAGGATTCGAATATACGCCAGGTAAGGTACGGCGGCGTAGTGTATCTCTGATACGCTGCGCCGATGCAAATGTATGTGGATCTGGCCCCATGTCTCCTAGTTTTGAATTGTCACCCTGTCACAGGGAATACTGATGGCTGTGCCAATGAACATTATATAGAATGTGACTGCAATGAAACTGCAGGAGAATCAGCAGCACTGAGATGCATCAAATGATGAGAAAGGGTGAAACTATTATTTTTTTTATTAAAAGTGGCAAGTGCTTATGATACACAGTGCTTTAGCACAGTGTTCTCCAAACTGTGGCCCTGGGATAAGATGTGGCCTTTTGCTTGCCTTCATCTGGTCCTCGGGGCACTATTCCTCCCATTGACACCAATGATGGGACACTATTCCTCCCATTGACACCAATGATGGGACACTATTCATCCCACTGACACCAATGATGGGCCACTATTCATCCCACTGACACCAATGATGGGCCCCTATTCATCCCACTGACACCAATGATGGGCCACTATTCATCCCACTGACACCAATGATGGGGCACTATTTTTCCCACTGACTCCAATGATGGGGCACAATTCCTCCCACTGACCTCAATGATGCGGCACTATTACCCCCACTGACACCAATGATGAGGTACTATTTCTCCCACTGACTGCAATGGTGGGGCACTATTCTTCCCACTGACACCTATGATGGGGCACTCTTCTTCCCATTGACACCAGTGATGGGGCACTATTTCTCCCACTAACTCCAATGATGGGGCACTATTCTTCTCACTGACTCCAATGATGGGGCACTTTTCCTCCCACTGACTCCAATGAGGGGGGCACAATTCTTCTCACTGACTGCAATGATGGGGCACTATTCTTACCACTGACACCAATAATGGGGCATTGTTTACCCCCATTGACGCTGAGGCATTTTCTACTCTTAGTGGCCACAGTCCGGCCCCCTCAAAGTCTGAAGGACAGAAAAATGGCCCTTTGTTTAAAAAGTTTGGAGACTCCTGCTTTAGCAAATATGTCATTTAGTTAGAGTTTACATTTAATGTACATATTTATTACTAATAATTATTGTTTAATACAAATTATATTTCAAACAAACCTCATCAGAATACAGTACACAGAGACACACATTAGGGAGAAGTAGGGTGGCTCCAGCTGTTTCTTATTTCCGAACTTATATTAGATAACTGGCAATCACCATTTGTACAGCTGTAGGAATGTTTGTTACTAATATATATTTCCTGACTTGCATTGCAGTTCTCAAATAAGAAATAATTGTCATTACATTATTTTACGCAAACATGGACTATTCCAAAGGATCAGTAGAGTCCTAATGAGATCTCAGGTGAATAACCAGAGAATGTGATACATTAACCACCTCAATACCAACATGTTACGCCCTCTTCCTTTGACAGATAATTACTCGGTCATGAGACATTGTATCCAATTGAATTTTAGAGCGATAGGGCTCTCTTTTGGGGGTATTTTTAACTACAGTTTTTTTTACTATATGAAGTAGACACCCCAACGTGGTAAAAAGTTTGCCACGTGTTTAGAAATGAGGAAATATGCCGGTATTGGTGGTTAAGGTGTGCTTAGACTTTTTAGGTCGCCTACGAAAGTCAACTGCAGGTATTTTGAAGAGTTCCTTCAGTGCCTAGAGGATACAATTGTATTGCACTGTCCTGCATTGTGTGCATTCCTCTCAAAGGCATTAATGATTAGTAGCAATACTACTTAGTAGTGGAGGGATCTGCTGCCTTTTACTGTCTGAATTTGTAAATGCCGGTAAATATATTATGTATGCACTTCCTGTCCCTGGGTTGTTGGTTTTTAAACTTCAGAAGGGGTATGTACTATTATTACTCTTTTCTTATATAAAGCTTGTATTATTTCCACACTGGTGTGCAACTATATACTTATGGTTATTGTTATTTGCTGGTTGCAGTAGTTCCTTTCCTCTCAATTACTTTAATTAAATTGGAAAGAGGGAGTAGGCGCTCCAGGTGGAAACCCAAATGAAAATCCACCGTAGCAGATAACTCAGGTGCAGGCAATGCACTCGGCAAAGCAGGAACAAAAGATGTCTCTGGAAATTGTAGCCTTTATTAAAAGAAGGACAGCACTACAAGTCACAGCAAAAGGAGCCGAATAGAGCCAAGCCGACCCGAGCTTCCTTCGGGAAGTCGTGACACGCTGTGTGCGCCATCGTTTAGCATGTCAATCAATTGGCATGTCAATAGGAACGCCCACTCCTGCGGGATTCCCTACCCGGAAGCCGCGGTGAATTCTAACGATAAACGCTATCTACGGCAAAAAAAAAAAAAGTCAGTGTAATTTTATTTGCAGAACTGGGCTGGATGTAGTGTTAGAAATGTTTTATAGGGTGAACACCCGCTTTAATAAAGGCTACAATTTGTTCAGAGTGCGGCTGTCCAGAGACATCTTTTGTTCCTACTTTAATTCTATTACCGATCAATTTCCTGCAATGGAAATCCTCACTGTTCACAGAGGTCCTGTAATGGGGGGGAGGAGCTCACAACTTTTGTTATCAAACCCACTTTTCCACTTTGCAAAGGTTCTGGTTCTCTTATTTACCTACAGGTTTAGTGCAATGTCCTGTTTGGGGAGAGCCATTTGCCATAACTCACCCAAAAGAGGACTATAGTAGCAATACAATTTTCCTCTTCCCCTAAAGCCCCGTACACACGGTCGGACCTTTGTCCGACCAAAATCACATCGGAATTCTGACACAATTCCATCGGAGTAAAAGAGAACATGGGGCCAAATTCTCAAAAGAGATACGCAGACTTAACTGCTGTTCAGCCTGCGTATCTCTGTGCCTAACTTTGGAAACGATTCTCAAAAGGCTTTTTCCAAAGTTAGGCAGAAAATCTGACATGTGTAAGACACTTACACGGTCAGATTTTAGGATGCAGTACCGCATCCGCCACTGGGGGCATTTCTCATTGAAATCCAGCTTTGCGTATGCAAATGAGGACTTAAGTAGATTTTCAAAGCATTTCAGCACTTTGATTTCTGCCTAAGTTCCGAATTTGCCGGCGCAAAATTAGGGCTGGTTTTACAATGTGGAAAGTTAGCCAAACCTTGTAAAGGCCCATTCCAGCGACGGCATTTGGTATGCATTCCTGAGGGAGAACTCCACGGCAATTTTTAAATTCAAAACCGGCATGGGTTCCCCCCCAGGAGCATACCAGGCCCTTAGGTCTGGTATGGGTTGTAAGGAGACCCCCCCACGCCGAAAAATTGACGTAGGGGGTCCCCCTACAATCCATACCAGACCCGTATCCAAAGCACGCTACCCGGCCGGCCAGGAATGGGAGTGGGGACGAGCGAGCGTCCCCCCCCCTCCTGAGCCGTGCCAGGCCGCATGCCCTCAACATGGGGGGGTTGGGTGCTCTGGGGCAGGGGGGCGCACTGCGGGCCCCCCCACCCCAGAGCACCCTGTCCCCATGTCGATGAGGACAGGACCTCTTCCCGACAACCCTTGCCGTTGGTTGTCGGGGTCTGCGGGCGGAGGCTTATCGGAATCTGGGAGTCCCCTTTAATAAGGGGGCCCCCAGATACCGGCCCCCCACCCTAAGTGAATGGATATGGGGTACATCGTACCCCTATCCATTCACCTGTAGGCAAAAAGTAAAATGTAGTAAACACACAACACAAGGCTTTTTAAAATATTTTATTATTCTGCTCCGGAGGCCCCCCCTGTCTTCGTTATTAGCTCAATTACCAGGGGGGGCTTCTTCTTCCACTCTCCGGGGGTCTTCTCCGCTCTCCGGGGGTCTTCTCCGCTCTCCGGGGGGGCTTCTCCGGACTCCGGGGGGCTTCTTCCATCTTCTCCCCTCTTCCGCTCTTGACTCGGCGAACCCCGGTTCTTCTGCAGCTCTCCGGTGCCTTCTTCTTCAGCGCTGGCTGCCTGCTATGTTTGTGTGTTAGCTCGATTTCAAACAGGCAGCCGGCGCGGTCTTCTGTGACGCCAGGGTCTTCTGGTCTTCTGTTCTTCCGATGTTGCCTCGTCGCCTGTTGTCGCTGTAATGATGGAAGCGCGCCTTGCATCACATTTATATAGGCATCACCGTCCCATCATGCTCCGGCAGGTACCCACGTGGTGGGTGCCTACCCACGTGCACCCACCACGTGGGTACCTACCGGAGCATGATGGGACGGTGATGCCTATATAAATGGGATGCAAGGCGCGCTTCCATCATTACAGCGACAACAGGCGACGAGGCAACATCGGAAGAACAGAAGACCAGAAGACCCTGGCGTCACAGAAGACCGCGCCGGCTGCCTGTTTGAAATCGAGCTAACACACGAAGATAGCAGGCAGCCAGCGCTGAAGAAGAAGGCACCGGAGAGCTGCAGAAGAACCGGGGTTCGCCGAGTCAAGAGCGGAAGAGGGGAGAAGATGGAAGAAGCCCCCCGGAGTCCGGAGAAGCCCCCCCGGAGAGCGGAGAAGACCCCCGGAGAGCGGAGAAGACCCCCGGAGAGCGGAGAAGACCCCCGGAGAGTGGAAGAAGAAGCCCCCCCTGGTAATTGAGCTAATAACGAAGACAGGGGGGGCCTCCGGAGCAGAATAATAAAATATTTTAAAAAGCCTTGTGTTGTGTGTTTACTACATTTTACTTTTTGCCTACAGGTGAATGGATAGGGGTACGATGTACCCCATATCCATTCACTTAGGGTGGGGGGGCCGGTATCTGGGGGCCCCCTTATTAAAGGGGACTCCCAGATTCCGATAAGCCTCCGCCCGCAGACCCCGACAACCAATGGCAAGGGTTGTCGGGAAGAGGTCCTGTCCTCATCGACATGGGGACAGGGTGCTCTGGGGTGGGGGGGCCCGCAGTGCGCCCCCCTGCCCCAGAGCACCCAACCCCCCCATGTTGAGGGCATGCGGCCTGGCACGGCTCAGGAGGGGGGGGGGACGCTCGCTCGTCCCCACTCCCATTCCTGGCCGGCCGGGTAGCGTGCTTTGGATACGGGTCTGGTATGGATTGTAGGGGGACCCCCTACGTCAATTTTTCGGCGTGGGGGGGTCTCCTTACAACCCATACCAGACCTAAGGGCCTGGTATGCTCCTGGGGGGGGAACCCATGCCGGTTTTTTCTTTAAAAATTGGCATGGAGTTCTCCCTCTCAGGAATGCATGCTGAGCGACGCTGTCATTTTTTTTTATAATTAATTGTTTTCCCGGCGCGTCTTTTTTTTTCACCCGTCGCAACTTTAGTGTCCCGTCGAAATTCTCAAAGCCGACCGGCGTTAATTACGTTCGCGCGCTGCACGTCGGGAAAATGACGTCACACGCATGCGCAGTACGGCCGGCGCGGGAGCGCGCCTCATTTAAATTTAAAACGCCCCCAGGAGAGGAGGACCGCCTTACGACGGCGGCACTTAAGTTACACAGCGTGTAATTTCTACCTAAGTGCTTTGACGATCAGGCACTTAGGTAGAAATTTTAAGTCAGTGTAACTTAACTGCTGAAATTTAAGTTACGCAGAGTTTTTGAGAATTTGGCCCATGTTCTCTATCTAAACTCCGGAATTCGTCGGAATTTCCGATGGAAATAATCCGATGGGGCATACACACGGTCGGAATTTCCGATTGAAAAAGTCCGTCTGACTTTTTCCATCGGAAATTCCGATCGTGTGTACGGGGCATAACTATTGTTATTCAGTGGCATTTTAACACTACCCAACCTTGAATGCAAATTTTCATTGTTTATGTATACCACATTCTCTGTGTCTAAAGCCCTGTACACATGATCGGTTTGTCTGATGAAAACGGACTGATGGACCGTTTTCATCGGACAAACCGATTGTGTGTGGGCCCCATCGGTTTGTTTTCCATCGGTGAAAAAAAATAAAACATGTTTTAAAATTTTCCTATGGATAAAAAACCGATAGAAAAAAACGATCGTCTGTGTGGAAGTCCATCGGTCAAAAATCCATGCATGCTCAGAATCAAGTCGACGCATGCTCGGGAGCATTAAACTTCATTTTTCTTAGCACGTCGTAGTGTTTTACGTCACCACGTTGGACACAGGCGGGTTTTTGACTGATGGTGTGTAGGCAAGACTGATGAAAGTCAGCTTCATCGGATATCCGACGAAAAAATCCATCGGATTAGATTCCATCAGATATCCGATCGTGTGTACAGGGCTTTAGTCTACTGCTGTTTAACTGCTTACCGCCCAGCCACTGTACATTTACTATGGCAGGATGGCACGGGTAGGCAGGATCACATACATGTATGTCATCCTGCCTCCTTGGTTAGGGGAACACAGCCTTGAGCTGCCGGGGGATCATGTGATGCTATGCCATCACATTAACACAATGACAACAAAGCTGTTATGAATGAATTTCATAACAGCTGTGATTACTTCAACAAAAACTCACAATGCCTCTTACTAAATACCTCAGACTGTCTACTTTGCAAAAAGGGGTCATTTGGCAGATATTTGCACTGTCCTGGTATTTTAAGGATCTCAAGAAACGAGATAAGCCATCAGTACATCAGGATTGATACATTTTTAAATATATATACCAGCCCTCAAAATTTCCACTCTCCTGCTAGCATTTGGCGAGTGGATTTAAGCTGGGGGCGAGTGATGACAGGGCTGCATGACCAATCTCCCTTCAATCTGTGCCTACACTAAGCCCCCATTCACATCTAGGCGTTTTTACGCCTGTAGCGCTACGCCGCTGCCGCCAGAGGGCTGGAAACACATTTCCCTCTATGGAGATGGTTCACATCTCGACGCCGAACGCCGGACGCCTGCCGCCTGAAAAAGGGTCCCGGACCTTTTTTTCTGGCGTCTTTCGGCGTTCGGCTAGGAGATGGGAAGCATCTCCATAGAGGGGGTCAATCTGGGGCACATCTAGGCGGACAATACCGGCGCTTTGTCGCCGCAAATCGCGGTACAAAACACCGCTATTTGTACCGCGATTTGCGGCGACAAAACGCCGCGATTTCGTCCGCCTAGATGTGAATGCAGCCTTAGAGCCCTGATGCGATTGGAGGCCAAAGAGGAAAGGTGCATGCTCGGGAAAAGTAGTCTGGTGAGCCGCGCACAGGCAGAGCAGTACACAGGTGCTCTCCTTACAATTCTCATTAAGCCATGGGACCTAACAGTATGACCTCTCTGAGCCTGCCCCCCTCCCCCGGGCCCCGACCAATGTAGCTGGAGAGCAGCGAGCAGGGAGCAGGAAGTAATGAGTCAGGTGGAGGATTGCAAAAATTACCTCTCCGGGTAGGCAGTGCAGCGCTCACTGAAAGTTGCCCTGACATGACAGCGGCAGCCTTCCAGTTTGTGCAGTTTTCTTCTCCTTGTGCTCTATGTAGGTGTCCAGCAGTTCAGCCTGAGCACTGTGAGCAGACTGGTCTCCATGTGTGCTGTGCGGTGTCAATGTGCGCTGTGCTATGGTGTCAACGGCTGTGCAGTTGTGTTGATCTCGGCGCTGGATTGTACTCCCTCCCGCTGTGCTGCAGCTCCTCTCATCACTGCCAGCCTGAATAAAAGGGGGAAGTGGGGACATGCAAGCGTGGAGCCGCACACACCGGCTCCTGATGATGAGATGAATAGGAGAGGGAGAGAGAGGATGGATGGATGGGAGTTGCAGAGGAGACAGCAAGAGAATGGGGAAGAAATCCAGTTCTAGTGCCCTGTCCCTCTGGTCTGCCCCCAGTGCCCTGTCCCTCTGGTCTGTCCCCAGTGCCCTGTCCCATTTTGTTAAAGTTGTTTTTGGTAATATTTAATTGTATAACTTGATTCTGCATAAAACATTTAACAGTGTCATTCCATGAGATAATCTACGAGGGCTTGTTTAGGGGCGCAATTAGGCGTGGAGCAGTGTATGAATTAGGTGGGGCAACTGGTGGCGAGTAACTCTTGAGGCCTAGCTAGTAGCTCAGGGCTTGAAATTTTGAGCCCTGTATATACCATAGTTTGTATACGCTATAACTTTCACACAAATTAATATACACTTATTGGGATTTTTTTTTTTCAATGACGTACAGTGGGGAAAATAATTATTTGATCCCCTGCAGATTGTGTAAGTTTGCCCACTTACAAAGAAATTAAGGCCCAGATTCTCAAAGGCGTTACGATGGCGCAACACCATTTGCGCCATCGTAACTCCTCATCTGGCCCCGGGTAACTATGCGACTGATCCTTAGAATCAGTTACGCATAGATACCCATTAGATCTGACAGGCGTAAGGCTGTTACGCTGTCAGATCTTAAAAGCTATTTTTTTTCCCGCCGCTAGGTGTCGCATTGTCGTTTTCCCCGTCGTCTATGCAAATGAGATAATTACCCGAGATTCCCGAACATACGCGCGGTCGACGCTGAGAATTTACGTAGTTTCCGTAGCGTACGCGACGCGTAAGGTTGCCCCTGCTATTAGGAGGGGCAACCAATGTTAAGTATGGCCGTCGTTCCCGCGTCGAATTTGAAAAAAATTACGTCGTTTGCATAAGACGTCCGTGAATGGCGCTGGACGCCATTTACGTAAACGTCTAAGCAAATGACGTCGGGGCGACGTCGTTTAGCGCAATGCATGTCGGGTAATTTACCCGACGGAGCATGCGCAGTACGCTCGGCGCGGGAGCGCGCCTAATTTAAATGGTGCCCGCCCCATTTGAATTGGGCGGGCTTGCGCCGAGCGATTTAACGATACACCGCCGCAAGTTTACAGGTAAGTGTTCTGAGAATCAGGCTGTAAACCTGTAAACCTGCGGCAGTGTAATGTAAATCACATACGTTACGCTGCCCAGGAGCAACGTAAATGTATGAGAATCTGGGCCTAAGGGTCTATAATTTTTATCATAGGTGTATTTTAATTGATAGAGATAGAGTATCAACCTAAAATCTAGAAAACACACAAGATTCAAACGTTATAAATTGAGATCAGTGAGTGAAATAAGTATTTGATTCCCTACCAACCAACAATAATTCTGGCTCCCACAGACTGGCTACACTATGTGCTCATTGTGGCACACATATTAGTCCTGTCAATTTAAGAAGGTGCTCCCAACGATAACTTTCTATGTGTATAAAAGACACTTTTCCACAGAATCTTTCTTCCATTCAAACCTCACTATCATGGGCAAGACCAAAGAGCTACCAAAGGATGTCGGGGACAAGATTGTAGACCTGCACAAGGCTGGATAGGGCTACAAAACCATCAGCAAGAAGCTTGGTGAGAAGGAGACAACCGTTGGAGCGATTATTCGCAAATGGAAGAAATACAGAATAACCACCTCATGGGGTAAGGAAGATCATGAAAAAAGTGGGGATCAGCCCAGAACTACACTAGAGGAGCTTGTGAATGATCTCAAGGCAGTTGGGACCACAGTCACCAAACAAACCATTGGTAACACAATACGCTGCCATTGATTGAAATCCTGCAAATCATGCAGAAATTAGATTTTATTAGTCTTTAATGCCCCGAATATAGGACAGGTTTTCCCGTCGGAATAAACTCTGATGGTTTTTCCGACGGAATTCCATTCAAGCTGTCTTGCAGACACACGGTCACACCAAATTCCGACCGTCAAGAACACTACGATGAGCCGAGAAAAATTAAATTCAATGCTTCCGAGCATGCGTCGACTTGATTCTGAGCATGTGTGGTTTTTAGTCCGTTGGAATTGCATCCAGACGAACGGAAAAAAATGTAATCGGAAAAAATTAGAACATGTTCTCTATCTAATTCCAACAGAAAAAGTCCGATGGGGCATACACAAGGTCGGAATGTGAAGGCATTACAGTCCTGGCATTAACCTGCAAATAAGCGGAGCTTCCCCATTGGGGTGGAGCTGCGCTTTAAATAGGTCCTAAGGGCTACAGAAGTTCCATTCAACAATCCTGGATTTGTTTGGTTTCCAAAAAGCAGCCTCTTGTTTTGCTAAATATTAAAAAAAAAAAAATTCATGGGGAAAAAAAAAACACACTGAAAAAAGTCACATATAATATTTAAAGTGATAGTATAAAAATAAACTGAACTACCATTTATACACTATACATACCCTTAAAAAATACACCCCCTCTAAATAATTTTTTTATTTTTTTTCCAAGAAAAGTTCACCTAAGCAGCTCAGTTGAAATCTTCCCCTTTGATGGTAATACATTTTGTTAAAGTCACCCATCTCTACTTACGAGGTCTCCAGTCAAATAACATAGGCCCAGATTCACGTAGGAGATACGACGGTGTATCTCCAGATACGCCGTCGTATCTCTGAGTCTGAGGCGTCGTATCTTGGCGCCTGATTCAAAGAATCAGATACGCCCGAATTTTTCTAAGATACGACCAGCGTAAGTCGCCTACGCCGTCGTATCTTAATTGCATATTTACGCTGGCCGCTAGGGGTGTGTACGCTGATTTACGCCTAGAATATGTAAATCAGCTAGATACGCCAATTCACGAACGTACGCCCGGCCGTCGCAGTACAGATACGCCGTTTACGTTAGGCTTTTTCTGGCGTAAAGTTACACCTGCTATATGAGGCGCAGCCAATGCTAAGTATGGACGTCGGGCCAGCGTCGAATTTTCCGTTGATTACATCGTTTGCGTAAGTCATTCGCGAATAGGGCTGTGCGTCATTTACGTTCACGTCGAAAGCATTGGCTTTTTGCGGGTTAATTTGGAGCATGCGCACTGGGATACTTTCACGCATGTTCTTAAAAAGCGTCATTTACGTGGGGCCACACTAAATTAACATAAAACACGCCCAACATGTTCCACATTTGAATTAGGCGGGCTTACGCTGGCCTATTTACGATACGCTGCCACAACTTTGCTTTGTGAATACTGCACTTGCCTGTCAAAGTTGCGGAGGCGTAGCGTAAATAGGATACGTTACGCCCGCTCATAAATACGCGCTCCCTACGTGAATCTGGGCCATAGACTGCAATATTGTAGACTGTGACACGACTGGCCCTCTTCCATGTCTGCCTGGATTTCATTATGGAAAAAGCAAAGTTGCAAGCCATTCCCTCCCTCCCACCTACTCGTACCATGACATTTTACTGCATAGGATAAACAGAAGATAAAAGGAACATAATTATATTCAAACACAAGTGTAATTGATTGTATGTTACTTAGGCTTAGCTTGTCTGTTACGGTGTGAAACCATTACATTATAGGCTTTTTCAACATGCTGTCAACAATCTCTGCATGTATTGTGTAAAGATGACAACCTGTTGCATACATTAGGTTGTCATCTAATCTCAGACTTTTAGGGCTTGTTAACACTAGGTGCAGTGCGGGAACGCATGCATGAAAATGTGCTGCCTTCTGCAGATGTGCACATATTCCATTAATTCTTAATGGCACCCCCAAGCATCTGGCAAATGGACGTATGATCTTGCCCACCAAAATGTATAGTAGTACAGTACCATAAAGCTGGGTGCGACACAATTTAAAATAATTGGGAAATTAATTGAAATTAATAGGCTGCCTGAAACGCTACAAAAAAGTGTGCGTTCGAATGTACCTTATAGTGTGAATGAACACTTAGGGCCAGATACACGTAGCGGATTGTAATTTTTGGCAGGCGTAGCGTATCGTAGTAACGCTACGTCGCCGCAACTTTGAGAGGCAAGTGCTGTATTCATAAAGCACTTGCCTCTAAAGTTACGGCGGCGTAGCGTAAATCTGCTGGCGTAAGGGCGCGGAATTCAAATAATAAAGATGTGGGAGTGTTTTATGTTAATTTGACTTGACCCCACGTAATTGACGTTTTTTTTTAACGGCGCATGCGCCGTCCGTGGGGGTATCCCAGTGCGCATGCTCCAAATTAACCGCAGCATGCCAATGCTTTCGACGTGAACGTCATTCTACGCAAAGCCCTGTTCGCGAACGTTTTACGCAAACGACGTACACAACGGAAAATTCGACGCTGGCCCGACGTCAATACTTAACATTGTGTACGCCTCATAAAGCAGGGGTAACTATACGCCGAAAAAACCCTTACGGAAATGACATAAAAAAATGTTCGTGGATCGCCGTATCTAGCTCATTTGCATACTCGACGCGGAAATTAACGGAAGCGCCACCTAGCGGCCAGCGTAAATATGCACCTTAGATCCGAGGGCGTACTAAGACGTACGCCAGTCGGATCTAGCCCAGCTTCAGGCGTATCTTGTTTTATGGATACAAAACAAAGATACGCCGGAGCAAACTAGAAGTTACGCGGCGTATCAATAGATACGCCAGCGTAAACGCTTCGTGGATCTGGCCCTTAAAGTATATTTCAGGCCATAATAATAAATAAGAAATACACCTCTGCAAAGCATTCACATTTTCCCATGTGTTATCCCTTTAAAATGCTACAAGTACATAAAAATACCTGATAATTCCTCAGAAATCCAGTGTACTTCTATTGTAACTTTTCTTTATTTCCCTGTCCCTTCTCATGTGTATGCATTGGTTTCTTTCCAGCAATGCTACTGCCTTGACTCCCAAGATCATGTCCATACACTATGGAGTCTATTTATAAAAGATGTCCCAAGCATTTCACAGTGGTCACAGATAAACCCTGTATTTTGCTAAATATTTTTATTTTCTATGATCATTAGCTCCATTTAGTGGCTGTAATGCAGTATTTTCCAGATTGGGTATTTCAAGAAAATAAAGTAAAACCTTGGATTGCGAGCATAATTCGTTCCGGAAACATGCTTGCAATCCAAAGCACTTGTATATCAAAGCAAATTTCCCCATAAGAAATAATGGAAACTCAAAATATTTGTTCCACAACCATGTTTTCATAGGTCTTTCAGTTTATAGTCCATATAAAAAGATCATAGCAATGTGATAGGTCGTGTAACCATAAAATGTCCATCCACAAATGGAAGCCTCCACAAGGGGATTAGAAGCAAGATGCAGCAGGTGCTACAGAGTATAAAAGAGAAGAGAGGCACCTCTAAGTGTAGCAATATGGGTACATTTAATGAAGGTACAACTTTTAGCAACTCACATGGTTGATGATTAAAACAGACACATCTAAGTGGCATCTGGGGTAAAGCTGTCCACATAGACCGCCCCCCTCACCGCCGGCTCTCACTGCTGCCAGTCTGCAATTGTGACCAGAAAAAGACTACCCTGCAGTAGAGAAAGCGAGGCTTGAACCGCTCGTGAAGCGCAGTGTGGATGGGATGACATCGATGGCAGTGTGGAGGACGGTCTATGTGGACAACTTTACCCCGGAACCCTGCATACTTAGATGTGCCTGTTTTAATCATCAACCATGTGAGTTTCTAAATGTTGTACCTTCATTAAATGTAACCGTATTGCTACACTTAGAGGTGCCTCTCTTCTGTTTTATACTCACTTGTGGCATGACACTACTTTTATATCAAGACATCGCTTGTATATCAAGTCAACATTTATGAAAAAATGTTGCTTGTCTTGCAAAACGCTCTCAACCCAAGTTACTCTCAAACCAAGGTTTTACTGTACTGCATTATGGCCATTAGAGAGAGCTGACGATCAACGGAATTAAACATATTAAGCAAAACACAGGGATTGTTTGTGACAGCTGGATAAATTCTTGAGACATTGACAGCAATTATTTAATAAATAGATCTCTTAGGCCTCGTACAGACGAGGGGACATGTCCGATGAAAACGGTCCGTGGACCGTTTTCATCGGACATGTCCGCTTGGAGATTTTGGTCTGATGGTTGTACACACCATCAAACCAAAATCCCCGCGGACAGAGAACGCGGTGACGTATACGACACCGACGTTCTCTGACGCGGAAGTTCAATGCTTCTGCGCATGCATCTAATCACTTCGACGTCATGCGCGGGTTCTCGGGCCAGCGGACATGTCCGATGAGTCATACTGACCATCGGACATGTCCGGCGGACATGGTTCCAGCGGACATGTTTCTTAGCATGCTAAGAAACATTTGTCTGCTGGAAACCTGTCCGGTCGGCCGGAAAATTGTCCGGTCGGCCCTACACACGACCGAACATGTCCGCGGAAACTGGTCCGCGGACAAGTTTCAACAGACATGTTCGGTCGTGTGTACGAGGCCTGAGTGTAAATAGAGGGCTTTGGGAGATGTAGTTTAGGGGGTAGCCTGATATCACAAGGAGCTATAAAAGAAGTTGTTCACTACAGGAAGAAGGTAAATGAAAAAAGGTGAATTCTGGGACATGATCTATAGAAGGAAAGAGTTGTTTGGGTTCATTTGGGTCATACCTATACAAACATTTTAAAGGAAGCAGCTCACTAAGTACAGGTATGGTTTTGCTCAAACTTGTGAATTTTAAGAAAATTAGAGAAAGGGGTTAAAGGACCAGGGGGAGGATTAGAATTGTTGCTTACAAATGGACTTGCAAAATTGTAAAATTAACAAGCGGAGTAATAAATAGAATACAGACATGCAGCAGGAGTTTTTACATAATGGAGCCAATAGGAAAGAGCACATCTTTATAAAACATGCATCACAATTGATATACTGTAAGAGAAGATGAAAATGAGGAAAAAAAAAAAAAAGAAGAGAAAGGAGTATATAAAGATAGAGAAGAAAGATTGTGACAAAATGCAGCAGCAACTGCATTTTAGAAAAGCACGACTTGATCTGTACAGGTAGATAATTTCATAATTCAGTGACTCATCTATCACATTATCTGGAGACTCACGTCAATGGCCCAGAAATTCTTCAGGGAAATACACAAGTTACCATAACATGTACATAGAAAGGAGCTGGATGGCCATATGGATGCACACTTTACTTACGTTTTAAAAAAGACACATGTCCATCAACTTAAAAAAACAAACAAAAGAAAAAACACCTTACATCTTGAGACCTAGCTGATCCAGATAAGAGGATAAAACCTACATAAGGGAGGCTATTTGCTGGAAAAGAGAAAATATCTTTCCCAACCCCAAAGACCGATCCATCCTCCTTTATAGCCAGCACTGAATTCTTGGTGACCCAGGTGACGTCTCTCCCCAGTCATGGTGACAGTGTCTCTTTAGGTCAAAGGGTATGTCCTTTTATTTTCTTGTGACCTAAAGAGGGAAGTTTTCCATTAAGTTTTGTATATAGACTGTTTCCACAATAATACGTTTATCATATCTCCCACTTAACCCCCTCTTTCAAGGGTGAATAAATGCATTAAAATATTGTTTCTTATTACTAAGGTTTTCTCTACCAATTATAAATGTTGTTGCATTTCTTTTCAGTTACAGGACATTCTATTTGTAAACTAGTGTCTAAAACTACGTCCTCCCATGTGACAGAACTGGCATTCACTGATTGGTTCTTCGGGCACTCTATAGGATCCTGCAAGGAATGGCTTAGAGCTTACACATGGATTCAGGCACTCTATAGGATCCTGCAAGGAATGGCTTAGAGCTTACACATGGATTATTTTCTTTGGCTAAATCCAGTGGCAGGAGAACAAAAACCATAAACGTGACACTAATCTGGTAAAGAAGAAGAAAATCCCTGCCCATTGGCTGAGACACCCCCTATTCATTCCTAATCTGTCCTTGCAATGCCCTTGTCTTGTCTAAGGCCGCGTACACACGGTCGGACAAAGCCGATGAAAACGGACTGAAGTTTCATCGGTCCAAACCGACCGTGTGGGGGCCCCATCGGTCAGTTGTCCTTCGGTCCAAAAAAAGAGAACTTGCTTTAAAATTGAACCGATGGACGCCTAACCGACAGGTCAAAACTGATGGTTAGTATGCAAAAGCATCGGTTAAAAACCCGCGCATGCTCAGAATCAAGTCGACGCATGCTTGGAAGCATTGAACTTAATTTTTCTCTGCACGTCGGTGTTTTACGTCACCGCGTTGGACACGATCGTTTTTTTAACTGATGGTGTGTAGGCACATCAGACCGTGATCGGACCGTTCTCATCGGATGGACCGACCGCGTGTACGCGGCCTAATGTCACCAGATACCTGGCCACCTAGCGACAGATGAGAGAAGTGCAGCAATTCTAGAATTAAGGTGACATCAATTGACCTCCTAGCAATTGGCCAAGGCAACTATCACTTGGCAGATACATTATGAGCAACTCTGTCTACATCAAAGTGCTATACTTTTTTTATTTTTTTCTGTTGTGATCCAACTTCCTGTTACAGGGTGGCTACATTTGTTCTCCATGGTCCCACTGTATGTCGGAATGTTGCTACCCTTTCTTGCAAACTCTAGAAATGGATAATGAACTATGGGATTTGCATACCTCCCAACTTTTTGAGATGGGAATGAGGGACACTTATTGGATCCTTGTGTAGCGCCTGGTTACTTCCTATTGAAATTTAGAGGGTGATCAGAGCATTAGTAGACTCTGATCCTAATTGTTATGTTCAAAACAGGGTCTCTGTCTCAGCTTGGCTGTGCTGTGAGCTCAATCTGTTGTACTGGGGTGTTCTTCCCACCCCAGTGCAGTAGATGGCAGCAGTGGAGTCGAGGTTTGGGTGCTTTTCCCCAGCAGCCAATCAGGAGGTTTGAGCCTCGCTGTGCATGCTGGGGGAGGGTATTTATGGGGCGGACGCCATTATTTCTGGGTCTTCTTTGTCCATCTTTAGGGTGGCCACACCACGGCGCCCCGGCACTATGGCCTACCTGGCCGGGGCGTGCGTGCCACACGGTGTTCCTTGTGTCGGGACCCTGTTGGTCCAGAGCATTTGAGCAGTGGCAGGGACCCAGTGATCAACTAGGTTCCCATTTTTGAAGATTCCCAAGCGATATAGCTGTTCGATGGGGAGTCCATCTGCAGAGAGCCATTGAGAGGCTGGCGATCCAAAAGGATTACGACAAACCACGGGGATCAAGGTAGCCAGACACTGAAGGATTGATCACCTGTCAGTCGGTACCTGGGCGACAATAAGAAGGAGATCCAGGCGTAATTCTTCAAGGAGGATTGTCTATGTAATTGCAATCAGTGAGGGCCTGTGGCAGAGGTCCCTCCCTGAGTCCATTCCAGGAGGGTCTGTGGCAGAGACTTTTCCCAGAAAAAGGTTTGAGCGATACTCAGGCTGCCAGGTCAGTGAGAGAGGCCTGTCCGGGTACACTAAGTCAACTCAGGCGGGAGTGGTGCAGAAAGTGTTACATATGGGAGCAGGACTGTTTCCCTATACTACGCCTGAATTTGCTGTTCTCCTTCTTCCTTCAACTACATCCTTTCATCACCAGTTTATTGTTTTTACCCGGATGGGTAATAAAGAGCACAGCAAAAGAAAACCTGTTGCGGACATTCCTTTACTACTGCTATATGCATTATACACCCATAGGGATTTGGAGAGCCACAAGGTAAATGTGCCACCCAAAACAAACCAGAAGCTCCTCCGGGGGTAGTGCTACAATTATATCCAGGGCCGTCTTTAATATGGTTTGGGCCCTGGGCAAACATTTTTTTTGGGCCCCCCTCCAGCTTATTTTGGGCCTGGCTGGTTCACATGTATGTTTTGGCGGTCCTCATTTGTGCAGGCACAGCAGCCCATTGATTTGAATGGGCTGCCATGCCTTTGTTTCCTGCAGAAAAAAGGTGCATTCAGCATTTTAAAAATACAGTTGCCTTTAAATCCATTCTGCTTTTGCACCATGCTACTTAACTGCAGTTCTTGCACACACAAACGCACTGTGTTTTTAAAAGCGTGACCTAAACGTCTAAAAATGCAGCAAGTTTGACAGTGCGGGAACTGCAGATAAGTAGCAGCAGACAGCAGAATGGACAGACAGTGCTGTATTTCAGTGCTTGATGGGCATAGGAGTGCCGTGTGCGCAGCCTATTACATCAGCCATGCGCTTTTCTTTGCAGGAAACGCAGGCATGGCGGCCCATTCAAATGAATGGGCTGCTGTGCCTGCGCAAATGTGGGCCGCCAAAACACATACATGTGAACCAGCCAGGCCCAAAATAAGCCCATCAAGCAGTTAAATACAGACAGTATTGCCATGTGCTCTGAGACCTTACTCAGCCTGGACTGCAGGTCTGGTCTGTGATTTAAAGAGTTCCTCTATTTTACACATGGCATGGCGTCCCATGGTGCTAAAGCAGAATGGACAGACGGTGCTGTGACCCCATGCCATGCCATGTGTAAAATAGAGGAACTTTTGAAAACACTGACCAGACCTGCAGTGAATCATCAAATATTATAAAGACTTTGGGCACACTCTACAGAAAACTTCTATTTACAATATAGATTAGCAAACAGTGACATACCTTGAGGAGCAGGACATGAAGAAGTCAGCCTCGGGAAGAGCAAACTGGGGATGTTATAAAATCACATTCAAATTCACTTTTATATACAAGCAGCACCCAGTGGCAGGAAGGGAGAAGTGCACGTCTAAAGGGAAGCCAGGGGTGCTGTACATTTTAAAACACTGGGAAGGGAAGCAGCACTGTCACTGGCTGCGTGCCCCTGATGATTTTCAGCCTGATTTGTGGGGAGCACAGGGGCTTAACGGGCGGCAGGGCCGCCATCAGGAATTATGGGGCCACTTACACAGCTTCAGGCATGGGCCCCCTGGAGCAGAGAACCGGGATGGGGGGGGGGGGTGCTGCCGCCTGAAATTGAGAAGCAGGGGGGGGGGGCTGCCGCAAATTAAGAAGCGGTGGGCCCTTTACAAAAAAATAAATATAGAAAGAAATAAAGAAAAATATATATATAAAAAGGGGTGTAGCCATCCGGGCCCTGGGGACCTCTGGGCCCTTTATTAAAAGAAAAAAAGAAATAAAAAATATATATAAAACATATATTTAAAAAAGGGGGTTGCCATCTGGGGACCTCTGGGCCCTTTAATAAAAAAATTTTAATAAAAATAAATTACAAAAAAAAGGGGGTTGCCATCCGGGACCTCTGGGCCCTTTAATAAAAAATAAAAAAATATATATAAAAAAGAAACATTTATAAAAAAAAAGGGGGGGTTGCCATCCAGGGCCCTGGGGACCTCTGGGCCCTTTAATAAAAAATAAAAAAATATATATAAACACAAATAAAAAAAATAAACATTTATAAAAAAAATAAAGGGTGTTTGCCACATGGGGCCCTGGGGACCTCTGAGCCCTTTAATAAAATATATATATATATATATATATATATATATATATATATATATATATATATATATATAAAAAATAAAGAAAAAAAAAAAATAATAATATATAATAATAATAATAATATCCCTGGGGACCTCTGGGTCCTTTAATAATAATAATAATAACATTTATATTATATATATATATATATATATATATATATATATATATATATATGAAATAAAGAAATATATAAAAAAGTTTTTTTTATATTAAAAAAGGGGGGTTGTCATCTGGGGCCCTGGGGAACTACGGGCCCCTGGGGACCCCCAGACCTCTAAAAAAAATTGTCCCTTTAATAAAAAATAAAATAAAAATATATTAAAAAAAAAAATATATATATTTAAAAATAAAAAAAAATAGGGGGTTGCCATCTGGGGCCCTGGGGGCCTCCGGGCACCTGGGGACCCCTAAAAAAAATGTCCCTTTAATAAAAAATAAAAATATATTAAAAAAAATATTTTTTTTTATTTAAAAAAAAAAAAAAAAAAGGGGGGGTTGCCATCTGGGGCCCTGGGGCCTCCGGGCCCCTGGGGGCCTCCGGACCCCTAAAAAAAAAAAAAAAAAAAAATTTTTTTTTTTTTTTTTTTTTTTAAAGGGGGTTGCTTTGGGCCCCCAACAGTGACAGGGCCCAGGGCACCTGCCCCATTTGCCCTGCGGTAAAGACGGCCCTGATTATATCTAGCACGTAAAGTTATTTTACAAAAATGGTCATCAGTTGATCCTCCAATCCATAAACAATAGGTTGAGAGACTCAGCTATATTCTTAAAAGAGAAAAATTAACATATAAGCATAGAACAGGGCTCAAAATTTCAAGTCCTGAGCTACTAGCCAGGCCTCAAAGGTTACTCGTCACCAGTGCCCCACTCAATCCCTACCCTGCCCCGCCCCTAGACACGGCCCTCATAAATTTTCTCATGAAATGACACTTAAATGTTTTATGCAAAAATAAGTTACAAAAAAAATATTAACAACAGCTTTATCATTGCAGCCTCACCTGTGCTCACCAATGCAGCCTCACCTGAGTCCACCATTGCAGCCACACCTGTGCCCACTATTGCAGCCACATTGTGCCCACTATTGTAGCCACACTGTGCCCACTATTGCAGCCTCCCTGTGCCCACCATTGCAGCCACACTGTGCCCACCATTGCACCCACAATGTGCCCACCATTGCAGCCACAACGTGCCCACTGCAGCCTCACTGTGCCCATTGCAGCCTCACTGTGCCCATTGCAGCCATATTGTGCCCATCATAGTTGCATTGTGCTCATTGCAGCCATACTGTGCTCATCACAGCCATACTGTGCCCATTGCAGCCTAACTGTGCCCATTGCAGCCTTATTGTGCCCATTGCAGCCTCACTGTGCCCATTGCAGCCATACTGTGCCCATTGCAGCCATACTGTGCCCATTGCAGCCTTACTGTGTCCTTTGCAGTCATACTGTGCCCACTGTAGCCTCGCCTGGGCAGATGAATGCATGGCTGGAGGAAGAAGAGAGCCGCGGCATAGCACACTGTTACTGGCGCTTACATTATAATTGTCTCCGCTTGACACAGCCCCGCCTCCTTCTGACCCTGTGCCTGTGATAGAACGCATTGCATCATTGGACCAGCGTTCTATCCATCACAGGCGCAGGTCAAGAGGAGGCGGGCTGTGTCGAGCAGAGCGGAGACAATTATAATGTAAGCGTCAGTAACAGCGTGCTATCCCGCAGCTTTCCTTTTCCTCCATGCTCTCTTCCCCCCAGGGCGATCGATGGGAGAGCGGCCTCTCTGAGGCAGGCAGCCCAGCTCGCAAGCCCTCATTTTCCACTTGCAAAATGCGAGTAGGCGGGTGTAAATTTTGAGGGCTGGCATAGAAGGACACCCCCAAAGATTCGGAAAAATATGGTCATGTTGGATAGATCCTAGGAATCAACTATATGATGGTTCACCTAGTGGAGAGGAGTGAAGGTAGAGGAGATAGATGGGATAAAAGAGGGGAGGAGTAGAAGAGAAGAAATGAGCACGTAAAAGGAAGATAGTTTGAAGTTACATAGAGGAAGTTGCTGTAGTTTGATGTTTGATACTGGGGGTGAACAACTCGACGTGTAAAATGTATCCATGTCTCTATATAATATTATGGTTTGTTTGCCATATGCTAAGTTATTTTAGTCCTAGAGGTGCAATGTTTGTCTGTTTTGTGTGTTTTGTTAGTTTGTTTTGATATTTTTTGGATTAATTTAACATATATATGTAATTGAATGTATTTCCTTATTTTTATGGGTAGATTACTTATGCCTACATGATTTAAAAATGGCTACTTGTTCGTATTTATGTTCAAAAACAAAAAAAATTTTTTTTTTATTTAGAAAAAAAGAAAAGAAAAAGTATGTAGGCATAAGACACACACCCTGCCACTCGCCCTTAAAGAAGAATGATAAAAAAAAAAAAAAGATTAGTTAAACCCACAAGTGCTTTTTCTACCACTACTATTCCTTTATACTGATGTCCGAAATTTACAAATGCAGTCATTTAGAAATTGGGTGAAAGGTTTAGCACTGGGAAACACTTTTTGAAAGATAAAAACTATGGCCCGGATTCAGATATATTTACGTATCTTTCGACGGGCGTAGCGTATCTCAGATACACTACGCCGCCGTAACTTAGGGCGCAAGTTCCGTATTCAGAAAGAACTTGCACCCTAAGTTACGGCGGCGTAGTGTAAATGTGTCGGCGTAAGCCCGCCTAATTCAAATTTGGCTAGTAGTGGGTGTGTTTTATGTAAAACTATCATGACCCCACGTAATTGACGCTGTTTTCGAACGGCGCATTCGCCGTCCGTGGACGTATCCCAGTGCGCATGCTCGGAATCACGTCGCAAATAGCCATTGCTTTTGACGTGTACGTAACTTACATACAGCCCCATTCACGAACGACTTACGCAAACGACGTAAAATACGACGCTGTTCGTACGCTTCCATACCTAACATGACTTACCCCTGCTTTATGAGGGGTAACTTTACGCCGGAAAAATCCTTACGTAAACTACATAAAAAAATGCGCCGGGTGGATGTACGTTTCTGAATTGGCGTATCTACCTAATTTACATATTCTACTCGTAAATATACGGAAGCGCCACCTAGCGTCCAGCGTAAATATGCAACTAAGATACGACGGCGTAAGAGACTTACGCTGGTCGGATCTTAGGGAAATCTATGCATAACTGATTCTAAGAATCAGGCGCATAGATACGACCCCGCACACTCAGAGTTATGACGGCGTATCTGGAGATACGCTGTTGTAACTCGTCTCTGAATCCGGGCCTATATAGTTAGACCATAATGAAGGACAAATGAAGAAAGAGGGACATAGGAACCAAATCAGGGACAGTCCCTCGAAATCAGGGACAGTTGGGAGCTATGGATTTGTAATGTACATAGAGTAGTGCACATATCCACAACTAACAAGCACTGCTCATTCCAAACAAACAGAAGTAAAAAGGAGAGGTGGGGAGCTTATGGAGGACATTACAAGCAGGCGTAAAAACACAAGAAGAAACTATTTCATGAAAAATGTATTACAGGGCCATTAACTTTAAAATGAACCTTTTACTTATACCCTGCACAGTCCTTTTAGACTATCTCAGCTTGAGCCTCCACTCCTGTTGATCAGGAAAAAAAAATCCAAGCCTGAGAAATACAAAGTACTTAGTGCTTTGCAGAAATTTTCCATTATAATGTTTCAAATCTCTGAGGATGATCAATTATTGTTTTTTTAACTGTGGCGTTCACTTTACTGTCTGCGTGTGTCATATCTGAATCTTGGAAAAGCTGGGGATTATAAGCTGTAGAAGGCCACTGGGATCCAATACAGAAGAGGAAAGACAGGTATTTTAATGCAAGCCTAATACCAGCCAGTTGTGACCATCCAATGTAAGAATAAAGGTTGATCATTTTCTTGTGGAAAGGTTTTCCACACAATTTGGAGGGTTTGTAGAAATCTGTGCCAATTTGCGAGGTGAGGTACTGATGTTGAGTGAAAAGACCTGGATTACAATCTGCGTTCTAACTCACCTCAACAAAGTTCAGTATGGTTAAGGTCAGGCCAGGCTCTGTAGAGGACACTCAAGTTCCTTCACACCAAACTTATTTAACCATGTCTTGGTCATGGAGTTGGCTTTGTTTGTATGTTTAGAATTAACAGTACCCTTCACTGGAAATGCCTGGACTTAATCATTTGAAGGACTCTATATAGTGCACATGGAATATTATGTCAATGGATCATCCTCAAAAGTCATTTAGATATGAATGATCTTAGACCTCAGTCTACTGCAGGTACAAGCAACAAAGGTACACTAACTTGAACTAACCCTGTCTGATACGTATCAGGCATTGTACACACGACCGAACATGTCCGCTGAAACTGGTCCGTCGGACCAGTTTCCGCGGACATGTCCGACCGTGTGTAGGGCCTACCGGACAGTTTTCCGGCCTAGCAGACAGGTTTCCAGCGGACAAAAGTTTCTTAGCATGCTAAGAAACTTGTCCACTGGAAGCCTGTCCGTCGCACATGTCCGATGGTTAGTACGACTCATCGGACATATCCGCTGGCCCGAAATCCCGCGCATGCGTCGAATTGATTTGACGCATGCGTGGAAGCATTGACCTTCCGTGTCAGAGAACGTCGGTGTCGTCTACATCACCGCGTTCTCTGTCCGCGGGGATTTTGGTCTGATGGTGTGTACACACATCAGACCAAAACCTCCCAGCAGACATGTCCGATGAAAACGGTCCGCGGACCGTTTTCATCTGACATGTCTGCTCATCTGTACAAGGCCTAAGAGATACAAGTGATTGGGGGAAAAACCTTGATATAAGAGATCGAGGAACAAACCTTTAAAATCCAGACTGTCACTATTAGAAATGTAAAGCCGCGTACACACGATCGGTTCGTCTGATGAAAACGGTCTGATGGACCGTTTTCATCAGACGAACCAATCGTGTGTGGGACCCATCGGTTGGTTATCCATCGGTAAAAAAATTAGGAACTTGTTTTAAAATTATCTGATGGTTAAAAAACCGATAGAAAAAAACGATTGTCTGTGGGCACGTCCATCAGTCCGTTTTCATCGGATGAACCGATCGTGTGTACAGGGCATAAGCCTAAGTATTGTAACAAAAATCATTTTCTATGTTCTCCTAGATACCTGCAAGGTTTCCTCGCTCTACTTTAAATCTTTATTTTATAAAGACATACATTTTAAAAAGTCATACATATTGTATCTATTTCTTTTGTTTGGTAGTTTTTTGTGTTACCATAGTAACGCTTCAACTTTATGTCTTAAATAAAAATACAATCTGACAATACGCTTCTTCCTTGCAAACAGCTCGGGGCACTGAACGCTAAATAGTGGCAAAATGTTTTTCAGCAGTTCAGTCTAACAATAATGATACACAATGTCAATATATTATGCATACAGTATATCTTATTTTTTTTTATGGAAAAATACTTGAATCTATGTCTGGTTCAAAATGCTGTCAATGTTCCCATGAAGATTTCTCTTCACTTCCCGATCTTTCTGACAGTCGTCACCTGGACAGGAAGTGTGGGATCATTTTCTTATGGGGACACAGACAGCAATAAATCCCAATACAGTAAAGCCTTGGATTGCGAGCATAATTCGTTCCAGAAACATGCTTGTAATCCGAAGCACTTGTATATCAAAGCGAATTTCCCCATAAGAAATAATGGAAACTCAAATGATTCGTTCCACAACCATTTATTCATAAATCCTTCAGTTTATAGTCCATATAAAAGGATTATAACAATGTGATAGGTTGTGTAACCATAAAATGTCCATCCACAAATGGAAGCCTACACAAGGGGTTTAGAAGCAAAGTCCAGCATGAACGAGTATAAAAGAGAAAAGAGGCGCCTCTAAGTGTAGCAATATGGTTACATTTAAGGTACAACATTTAGCAATTCACGTGGTTCATGATTAACTAGTTGCCGACCAGCCGCCGTAGAAAGGCGGCAGGTCGGCACTCCTGCGCGAGAGCCCGTAGCTCTACGTCGCCTCACGAAGCAGCCACTAGGGGCGTGTGCGCGCCGCCGGAGGCGCGTGCCCCCGCTCGCTCCTGACTCCCGCGCGGAGGGGGGAGGGTTCTGAAAAGCGGAGGTTCACTTTTGGGTAAACCTCCGCTTTAAGGTTATCTGAAAGATGGGTTTCAAATGTTTTGACAGGGGCGCAGTTTCAGTGCTTGCCATAGGCGCCATTTTCACTAGATACGCCTCTGTTCAGGGGCAACACCCCCCCCTTATTTGTTCTTATCCAAGATCTATAGTAGAACCAATACTGAACTCTTATAATTAAATAACAAGTTGACAGCATGAAAATGGTTTCAAAACTGGTTCTAATATAGATCTGTGAAATTTATGAGTCTATCCACATTTTGGGCCAGATTCACATAGAATTACGTTGCTCCTGGGCAGCGTAACGTATGTGATTTACGTTACACCGCCGCAGGTTTACAGCGTAAGTGCCTGATTCTCAGAACTCTTACCTGTAAACTTGCGGCGGTGTATCGTAAATGCGCTCGGCGCAAGCCCGCCCAATTCAAATGGGGCGGGCACCATTTAAATTAGGCGCGTTCCCACGCCGAGCGTACTGCGCATGCTCCGTCTGGTAAATTACCCGACGTGCATTGCGCTAAATGACGGCGTTCCGACGTCATTTGCTTAGACGTTAACGTAAATGGCATCCAGCGCCATTCACGGACGACTTACGCAAACGACATTGTATTTTAAATTTCGACGCGGGAACGACGGCCATACTTAACATGGCTTAGGACACCTAGGAGGTAGCCCTAATTTTACGCGACGTAACTCGACGGAAACAACGTTAAGTTAGATCGACGGGCAGCTCGGACGTTCGGGGATCGCCGTAAGTATTCATTTGCATATTCTACGCCGACCGCAATGGCCTTGCCACCTAGCGGCCGGCCTAGAATTGCATCCTTAAGATCCGACAGTGTAATTCAATTACACCTGTTGGATCGTAGGGCTAGCTATGCGTAACTGATTCTATGAATCAGTCGCATAGTTAGGACGGCCGTAACACAGAGATACGACGGCATATCAGGAGATACGCCGTCGTATCTCTTTTGTGAATCTGGCCCTTTTTTCCTGTGTTCCAGTTCACCTTCACCAGGGCTTAACACAGCAAAATGTGTAAGGACTCATAGATTTCACCAATCTCTATTAGGACCAGTATTGAATTCTTCTCATGGAGGAATGTTCGCTCAGCAACTGCTCTTAGTTTGTAACTCAATTAGGAGTGTGCCACCACAATGGGGCATAGAATTTATATATATATCGTTTCTCTGAACCATTTTTCTATGGACGTTATGTTTAGTTCACCTGCTGCCATCTAGTGACCCTTTGTGGTAATGCATTTATTTTTCTATGTTTATTGTCTGATTTATGACACACTTCCTTTCTACGTAATGCTCCACCCTTCTTCCAGAGTTTTGTACTTCCTGTGTAATGGAGGCAGCTACAGGCCACATGTAAAATGGGCACATGTACTCTGCATAGTAAGCAACAGACAATATCATATTTTGACCACATAAGTACCACAACCTATTCATCTGTTGTATCCTGTCATCTGCTGTAACCCGTTTCCGAATTAAAACACCTCTACAAATAGAATACGTACTTGGTGAGTTCAAGCTATATGATAAGGATTATCTTCAGTGATTATTTCTGCTTATACAGGCCAGGCATAGAGGTCTCACAAGGGATAAATCGTTTTACAACAATCGGAGTCAATATAAGGCGAGTTCAATGTTGGTTCTAATATAAATCCGTGAAAAGTCTTGATGAATAGGAAATGGTGTTGCCCCAGAAATTAGTCGGCTGTTTTTACATGACCTTTTTACCAACAATTAAAATGATCTTGAACTCTTTCATTCAGTTTTGCTCTGGTGCTCCTTTCTGTATTTCTATAGATGAGCTACTGTTGGGTGTCCATTGAGGGAAGCCTTGCTGTGTGGGAGTAGCCTCACCAGAGTTAATGAGCTTGTTTAAAGTTTTCCTTCATCTGACTATGTGTGCAAATGTAAGTTCCCAACACATTGTTCAGTATTCCCTTAGAGAAGAGTCATAGTATGTATCTTCCGTAATAAAAATCCTTTCTACTCATACGTTTTAGAAATCAGGGCTAAGTTTGGCTTTAACTTCTAGAATTCAGTCACTCTATCGCTGATGAAGCCAGCTGCTACATCACTACAGGATGATTGTGTTGGATACTAGCCGTGACTGCAGCTTGGCAAATAATTAAGATTGCAGTCCCACTTTTGGTACAGGTATTCATTTTCTTTTTGACAAGCTGCTTTTACTTCATCTTTTTTCTTAGTGACTGAGTTCCTTCAAAAATACTTGACAAATTTTCCTCTGCTTTCTTCACAACGCCCAGCTCCATGGGAATACCTTTTTTGTTTTAACCAGAAAATGCCTTTTGCTGGTTTAAAAAATAAATTAAAAATCATTGAGTCTACCAATGATTTTATGCTGGAAAAATAAAACAGTAATAACTACTGTTTCTTAGATATGACAATGGAGCCCATTGACTTCTTTGCAAAGCATTACCCATGTTTGTCAATGTTTGTCATTAGTGTTCGTTGCATTGGGAGATCACATTTAAAATGAATGGGCTTTCAACAGACCCTGTGCTAAATATTGTACAGACCCTTTTTTTTATAAGGCAAGCCATCACAATGTACTACAGGTGAATTGCCTTAGTTCATTTGGTGTCATTTAAAATTAATGCCATCACAATGCAGTAGCGCTTGTTAGTGTGTTACTGCACGTTCCTGTACAATGATGCGGATGTATAAACGGTCCATAAATGTCAGGTGTATCATCATTGTTTAACAAAGTCAATGACCAGAAGTGTTGTATTGTAAAAGCACATTATTTACAAAGGGTGTGATCACATTGTTAATCAGTAGGCAGTCATCTGTTACTGGAAAGGGTGATTGCACCGCACTGTACAGGCATTATATTTATAGACGATTGCATGCATTTTTATATATTGGATTCTCTAATTTACTAAATGATTAACATAACTTACTGCTAAAGAGCTGAGATAAAATGCAGTTACTAGTGGAGGTGGATGGACAAGATGGGGAAACCTCACAGCCAAAGTTTAGGAAAGAGTACGTAGGGTTGTCTCACTTTGCATGAGCGCAAAGATAACCGGGGTTGCGTGACCTGGGTGCCCAGCCTTTCTCAACAGGGTTCTGTGAAACCCCCAGGTTTTCTCCAGAGGCTGCTTAAGGTTCCTCGAGCGGCAGGTAGGGGCAGATTGATCTCCCATTTGACCATCAATGTAAAGGGCCCTACACTGACCACAAGTGTAAGGGGTACTTTTCCCACATAATCCCTGACCACCAATGTAAATGGTCACATTACATCTGACCATCAATGTAAAGGGCACTACACTGACTACGAGTGTATAAGGCTACTTCTCATATCGGTGACCAATGTCAAGAAACTCTATATTGACCATCAATGTGAGGGGTTACATGACCCCAGACCACCTATATAAAGGGGCGCTACAATTTTTAATTTCTGGCCAATATTATTATTAATATTTTATTTATGGTTATTTTTATTTCTTATTTATTACTTAAAAAAAATATTGTCATAATTCAGGGGACTGCTAAAAAATATATTAAACTACCATGAGCTGTAGATAAAATTATTTTTAGCAGGGGTTCGTCAAGACATGAAAATTGCTAGAAAGGTTCCTCCGGGGTAAAAAGATTGTGAAAGGCTAGGTTAAACCTACAAGTTCCTCCTAAATACTTTTCCTTTTTACTGGCTTTTCATAATAGCAAATGCAAAATTTTAGGATGTTGGATGGAAGGTTCAATCTAGTATAATACTTTAATAAATAAATATATATATTTTTTAGAGGTTTATACATCAGAGCAAAAAGAGGGACAACTGAGGAAGAAATAAGACTTGGTTCCATAAGAGGGACAACGAAGGAAGAAAAAAAGGGACACCAGAAAAAGAAAAAAGACTTGGTTCCATAAGAGGGACAACAAAGGAAGAAAAAAAAGGGACACCAGAAGAAGAAAGAAGACTTGGTTCCATAAGAGGGACAACGAAGGAAGAAAAAAAAGGGACACCAGAAGAAGAAAGAAGACTTGGTTCCATAAGAGGGGACAACTAAGGAAGAAAAGGGACACTAGAAGAAAGACTTGGTTCCATAGGTGGAGGACAACGAAGGAAGAAAAAAAAGGGACACCAGAAGAAGAAAGAAGACTTGGTTCCATAAGAGGGACAACAAAGGAAGAAAAAAAAGGGACACCAGAAGAAGAAAGAAGACTTGGTTCCATAAGAGGGACAACAAAGGAAGAAAAAAAAGGGACACCAGAAGAAGAAAGAAGACTTGGTTCCATAAGAGGGACAACGGAGGAAGAAAAAAAAGGGACACCAGAAGATGAAAGAAGACTTGGTTCCATAGGAGGGGACAACTAAGGAAGAAAAGGGACACTAGAAGTAAGACTTTGTTCCATAGGAGGAGGACAACGAAGGAAGAAAAAAAGGAACACTAGAAGAAAGAAGACTTGGTTCCATAGGAGGGGACAACTAGGGAAGAAAAGGGACACTAGAAGAAAGACTTGGTTCCATAGGAGGAGGACAACTAAGAAAGAAAAGGGACACTAGAAGAAAGAAGAATTGGTTCCATAGGAGGGGAACAACTAAGGAAGAAAAAAGGGACACTACAAGTAAGAAGACTTAGTTCCATAGGATGGGGCAAACAAGGAAGAAACAGGGAAACTAGAAAAAAAGAAGACTTAGTTCCATAGGAGGGGGCAAGTAAGGAAGAAAGAGGGACACCAGAAGAAGAACTAGGCTTGGAACTAATCCTTGTTCCACAGAGTACAGGGTAAGAGTACAGGGAAACACTTACATCAAACCCTGTCTCAAGGAAGATTACACTCCTATATCCCCACCACGCTCACACAAGCACACCTTCTACAGCCAGTTTAGTTACACTCTGTCTAATAGTACTCACAGAAAACCCATACAAACTCCATGTTAATAGCGTGCCAAGTGGAATTAAAACCAAACAACCGGCACTGCAAGGCAAGAGAGCTAATTGTCTAAAAATCTTCCCCATACATCCAGGTCAATTTGCAAAAATTTAACTTTAGTATAAAACAATCTGAGTCACTTTAGCTTTTGAGATACTACAAGTCTCAGCATGCACATCATACTCATCCACCAACAGCTGGAATACATGCTGTTTTTGTAGGAATAGCTATTGTGGCATGCTGGAATTTGCACTCCATCTATATTTTCAAGCAGCTTGGTGTTTTTTTTGCATTGCATTGCTGTGGTCTTGTTTTCACGTCCCAGCAAGTTAACTGCATGGGGTTTGTATGTTCTTTCCTTTTTTAGAAATTGCTTCCAGTTCTCCGCTTCTTTTACAATTATACTGGGTGCTCACTGGCCATCTAAAGTGTTTATAACTGCGAAAAAGGCACTTAATTGTAAACTCTTTTTGCGCAGGGAATGTTGTTAAAGGTTCTGCCACTCCCTAAAACCGTTTTTGGTGTATATACACGTGAGAAATAATTTTTAACCCCACTCCAATCAATATGAATTTTGTTGTCCCAACGCAATGCTTGGAGTAGCTGCTGAGGCATGCTGAAGCTTGTAGTTCTCCAGCAGCCTTTATAATGCATGGGCTTTAGTTTCAGAATAAGCACTTAGCACATGTTGCTAAATACATTCTACCCCTGGGAAGGCTCAATGCAATTTTGCAGCAGCTTTACGCTTAAGACACTTTTGTAGTTGAATCGACCTTCTGCTCCTCAATTATCCTGCGTGCTGCCGCCAGTGTTGGAATGCATTGATGCCCCTGCTAGTTGCCTGCTAGGAATTTTGTTATTTTCTGTGCTCCAACACATACAAAGGGTTATCATGTGCATAATTTAATCATTGTAAGGCCCCTCTCCATTGCTTGCAAGCGGCCCCCCTGAAACAAACCCAAGACACAATAAAATAAGTGACGCAGCCGGAGGGAATGGGAGAGCGAGGATGAATTCCCAGAATACTGACCTTAGGACAATGAGGGATCACAGCAGCTTTTGTCCTGTAGAGAGAGAGGTGGCCGGTCTTCGATGACAGACGCCAATGTGCTTCCTAGCATTTCATGTGCAGGCTGGAACGAAGCGCTGGGTAACGACGGAGCTTCTGCATGTCTGTACACAGGGGGTGTGTGCGCTGTGGATGATTGACACCTCTCCTGGCGCACCCCATTTAATAGTACGCTCCTTACACAAGTAGGGGCTTAAAGTAGATCTAAGCCCAATCACTAAAATCTCATATAAGCTTTAACATGTTAATGCCATTCCAAAAGTTGTTTTCAATCTCTTTAAATCTGCAGCTTTTATTGTTATGGGGTGACAACTGCCTCCCAATTATGTTTCTGCATTGTCACACTGTCATATGGGCTTCCAAAATGGACTTCGGGCTCTTTCACCACCTGAAGTTTAACAGCCTGACAGGGCTGCACACATGCCGTGGCATTTTCAACTCAGACTGCAGAATTTGACAGGTGCTTGTCAAACTCGGCCACGGAAATAAACAGGGTCGCACTGCAAACGCAAGCCAAATGCTTGGTTCGAAGTTTTGGCGTGGTCCCACAATGAAAATTAACTGTCAGTTATTTTTTTTTAAAGCAAAAAAATAAAATTGTATACATATATACACTATGGCCCAGATTCTCAAAGGGCTTACGACGGTGCAGTGCCATGTACGCCGTAAGTCCTAATCTGGGCCGTCGTATCTATGCGACTGATTCTTAGAATCAGTTAGGCATAGATATCTATTCAGATCGTAACTGCAATTTTTTTCCCCCCGCTAGGTGGCGCTTCCGTCGATTTCCCCGTTGAGTATGCAAATTAGCTAGATACGGGAAATCCTGAACGTACGCGCGGCAGACGCAGTAAAGTTACGACGTTTACGTTAGGCTTTTCCCGGCGTGAAGTTGCCCCTGCTATATGAGGTGCAGCCAATGTTAAGTATGGCCGTCGTCCCCGCGTCGAAAATGTATAAAATGACGTTGTTTGCGTAAGTCGTCCGTGAATGGTGCTGGACGTAATTTACGTCCACGTCAAAACCAATGACGTCCTTGCGACGTCATTTAGAGCAATGCACGCCGGGAAATTTTGGGAATGGTGCATGCGCAGTTCGTTCGGCGCGGGGACGCGCTTCATTTAAATGAAACACGCCCCCTACCCGCCAAATTTGAATTCCGCGGGGTGATTTACGCTACGCCGCCGCAACTTTACAGGCAAGTGCTTTGTGAATAAAGCACTTGCCTGAAAAACTTGCGGCGGTGTAACGAAAATGAGATACGTTACGCCCGCACATTTTTGAGCCCATCTACGAGAATCTGGGCCTATATTTCCAAAAGTATTGGGACTCCTGCCTTTACACACACATAAACTTTAATGGCACCCCAGTCTTAGTCTGTAGGGTTCAATATTGCGTTGGCCCACCCTTTGCAGCTATAACAGCTTCATCTCTTCTAGAAAGGCTCTCCATAAGATTTAGGAGTGTGTCTATGGGAATGTTTGACCATTCTTCCAGAAGCAACATTTTTGATACAGTAAGTAAAGTAGCTCAGAGACAAGACTCAGAACGGCCAGAGATTAGAATGGTCAGGTGCACACACACATTATATTGACTCTAATGCCGCATACACACCATCACTTTATGTGATGAAAAAAAAAATACGTTTTTAAAAACATCACTTTAAATGACTGTGAGTGGGGGAAAACATCGTTTTATGTCTTGTGAAAAATGACAAAAAAAAATTGAAGCATGCTTCAATTTTATGTGTCGTTTTTCAAAACGTAATTTTTTACTTCACAGAAAATTACCGTGTGTAGCAAAAAACGTAGTTTAAAACTACGTTTTTTCACCCGCGCATGCCCAGAAGCTACTTATGAAGCGAGCTTCAATGGAAAAACGTGGTGAACGTAACCTCGCTTTGCTAGAACATTGTGAGAAAAACGATGGTGTGTAGGCAACTTCGTCTTTGAAAATTGAAGTTTCAAAAACGTCATTTTTTACTTCACAGAAAATGTCGTTTTTTTTCATCACATAAAGTGATGGTGTGTATGCGGCATTACAGTGACACTGACAGCAGTGTGCAGCAGCACTGATAATGATGACACCTCACTGACATGACATGTCCCCTCCTGAGTCACAGTGACAGTCTCTCTCACCACCAGGTGGTCCCTTCAGTCTACTCCAGTCCAAACAGCATTGACAATCCCACTCCCGGCTTACTTTGCTCCCGTCCCGCTGACCTGTACAAGAGTCTCTGGCTGCGCCATTCACCCCCCCTTTTTCTTACCTGAGCCCAATCTGATCCTCATTGGACAGATTGAGAGCAGCAGGAGCCATTGGCTACTGCTGCTGTCAATCAAATCCAGTGACACAGGAACCGGGGCGGGGCTGAGTCCAGCTGTCTGCATCAATGGACACAGCAGCGCCACTTGGGTAGAGCGCCGGCGGGGCATCCCAGAGGATAAGGATCAGGGCTGCAATGGAAGGAAGGTTTAAAAGTACTTTAATCAGCTTTGTAGTCTCAGACTTACTTTTTACAATTTTGCAGCCATCACTCATGAAGTAGTGGAGAAAATTCCAGGGTTCCGTCGCTCTTTTTTTTTTTTAATTCTTAACTTCAGCCTTCCCTTGCACAGCTCCTCTCCTGTACTGAAATTCCTTATTCTGATTATCCTGCACACTGTGAGCTTCTTACAATGTGCATTAGAAGCTGCAGCAAATCAGATATGGCTGAAAGATGTCCATTATCATCAGGAGTGTCCCAACCTTTTGACCTTCCTGGGCCACATTGGAAGAAGATATGTCTTGGGCTGCACATAAAATACCCTAACAATAAGGAGAGCTGAGGGGCAGAAAATGTAAGGCAGATCACAAGATAACGTTCACTGATATAGATATTGTACCTAACTAAGTAAGAAAACTTTTTTTTTTATATTTTTTATTGTAAAAGAAGGCAACATAAAACTAGTTCTTTCAATCATGAAGGCTCACAATCACAGGGAGGTTTGTATGCAAATGCAACCTTCTTAGGAACTCCCACTTCTCCGGACACTTCTGACATTCACCTAGTGCCAACCCACTGCTAACTGCATAACTTCTCACAAGTGCCAACCCACTGCTTGCATCAGGGCTGTGGGCTCTTAAAAACAGTACTGAGCCAGGATGTCCTGTTGTTTTCAAGAATGTATGCAAGTCCCTTTCACCAGCCATGACATGTCTTTGACAGGTATCCTGTTCCCACTTCCAGGAGCCACAGCCGCAGATATTGACGCCGCGGCTCGGCTCCCTCCTCCTTCTCCTCCTCTTCCCCCTCCCCCTGTCGCCGGGCCAGTAGGAGAGAGGAGCAGAGCCTCGCACATGTGCAGTAGGGTTTCCGGCGTGAAGCCATAAGGCTACACTGCCGGGTTCCCTTACCAGCAATGACGGTGGCAGCACCCAACAGCTGATGGAAACATCAGCTGTGATGCCGACATCGCTGCACTCCAGGAAAGGTAAGTGTCCTATTATTAAAAGCCAGCAGCTGTAGTATGTGTAGCTGCTGACTTTAAATTTTTTCAGCGGTGGGCGGACCTCCGCTTTAAGCATTGCATAGAAAAAAACAGAGACCTAGTGATGATGTCACTGGATCTATAATACGGTGTGTAATGAAAATAGAAGGTTTTATTTAAAAATATGATTATCTTGTTAATGAGGGGGTAGAGAGGAACCAGTGAAAGCAAAATGTAAGCAGATTAAACTTAAAGGGTCACTAAAGGAAAAAATGTGTTTTGCTGAAATGACTGTTTACAGCAGGGGTCTCAAACTCAAATTACCTGAGGGCCACAAGACAAGTTTTCATATGCCATGGGGGGCCGCATGCAAACTTTCAAACTTCAAAAACAACAGTACTGGTGTCAGCGAGCGCATTATTACCACCAGCACTGGTGTCAGCGAGCGCATTATTACCACCAGCACTGGTGTAAGTCAGGGTTTGACAAATTTGCTTGGAATCTAGGAGCCAGCTAAAAAAGTTAGGAGCCAGAAAACCAGAAAACGCACCCCGTCCCGACGAGCTTGCGCGCAGAAGTGAACACATACGTGAGCAGCGCCCGCATATGTAAATGGTGTTCAAACCACACATGTGAGGTATCGCCGCGATTGGTAGAGTGAGAGCAATAATTCTAGCTCCTCTGTAACTTAAAACATGCAACCTGTAGATTTTTTTAAACGTCACCTATGAAGATTTTAAAGGGTAAAAAAGTTTGTCGGCATTCCACAAGCGGACACAATTTTGAAGCGTGACATGTTGGGTATGAATTTACTCGGCGTAACATTATCTTTCATAATATTAAAAAAAAATGGGGATAACTTTACTGTTGTCTTATTTTTTAATTAAAAAAAGTGTAATTTTTTCCCAAAAAAGTGCGCTTGTAAGACCGCTGCGCAAATATGGCGTAACAGAAAGTATTGCAACGATCGCTATTTTATTCTCTAGGGTGTTAGGATAAAAAAAATATATAATGTTTGGGGGTTCTAATTAGAGGGAAGAAGATGGCAGTGAAAATAGTGTAAAATGACATTAGAATTGCTGTTTAACTTGTAATGCTTAACTTGTAATACCAACGGCCACCACCAGATGGCGCCAGCTCAAAAAAAAAATATTTTTTTTTTGCTCCCCTCACTTCCACCCTGCCTGCGGGCCATTTATAACTGGTCCGCGGACCGCAAATGGCCCGCGGGCCGGTACTTTGAGACCACTGGTTTACAGGGTATAGAGACATAATAGTTAACTGATTCCTTTTAAAAATGATTAAAAATAGATAAAAACCAATCATATAATGTACCTACAGTTTAGTTTCGTTTTTGCTGTTGTTTCCTGGTTCTCTGATGTACAGAGCCAGAGAGCCAATAGAGGGCAGTGAAGGTTTTGCAAAACGAAACTGGATTGGTGCTGTGGGCTTTTAGACACACCTCCTTGATTAGTCACCACAGAGAGAAATCTCCCAGTACTGTGGTGATCAGGAAACAGACAACCAGGAAGTGTCCAGAACAGAGAGGAATTACAGCAACATCAAAGCAAAAACGAACAATGAGGACATGAAACCAGGACTGCAGTAAGGTAAAGGAAGCTATTTAGCTAAAAAAAAAATTTCCTTTAGTGATCCTTTAAGCTTCAAATCTTCAACACTTTTGTAGGAAATCGAAATACAAGTCAGACTTGAAGATATTTGGTGACTAGGGAGCAGAGTTTCTATTTTCCCAAAATGTTGGCAAAATGCATTAAGTCAATGTGGAAGGCAAAATGAAGGTGGTTTTTAACTGGTTCCCGACCAGCTCACACAGATATACTACAGCAGAATGGCTCTCCTGGGCGAAATCCCATATATATATATATATATATATATATATATATATATATATATATATATATATATATATATACGGTTTCTCCCAGGAGAGCCACCAGAGGGCCCGCTGAATTGTGTCGGGAACGCGATGCACCTGGCACGCGCGATCTCGTGCACGAGCGGGAACACGGGGGTTTGTCTGTGTAAACACACAAATCCCCGTGCTATCTGAGGAGAGAAGTCAGATTGTCATTGAGCAGCCAATTCTTCCGGGGCTGAAGCAGTTAATGTTACGATGAGACGATGAGTGTTAAATGGCTCCTGAGGCCTATCAAAGCTCTTTTCAACTATCCAAACCTTTTCTTGTGCCAAGAACATCTCTCCCCTTATAGCATTATTCAGTTTTTTTATTTGACAAATTTAAAGTAACAGTACATAAATAATGATCAAATATACAAAGAACACTAAATAAAATAAAATAAACCACCTCAGGTACCCCCCACCACCAATCCACCCAAATTTCACCTAAACAACTCAATCAGTGAAATTGAGAGTTTAGGCAAAATTTCACTAATGTAAAAATTGGCTAATTTTGAAGGAATAACCCCTTATGTGCCCAGACACTGCAGGTAAGTATTCAAGCTGTTGGGGGAAATATCAGCTCTAGCACAGACAGGTATTTCAGTTCTGAGGGGTTGCCAGCATTTTAAAACATGAACAGATTTGAAATATTTATTGGAGAATAAATGGGGAGATATCCCTGCCAGGTTTCTCAGTTCCTCTCAACAGTAAAGCCCATGAAAAAACACAATGAATGGATCATCTATAATGTGAAATGAATTGTAGAAATCATTATTATGGATTTGTGGGAGGAGGGGGAAGTCGCAAATGGGGGATTCTCAGCGCAGGAATCTCCAAAATAAAGAAATCAGCAGGTTAAATGCACCCACCCATGTTCACATCCTTACCATAGGAAATGGAAATTTTCCTCTTGCTGTTTGTCTCAAACATGGGGGGTTTTATATGAGGGGTGGACGCAATCTGACCCCCTTTCTTTAAGGGGTAAATTACTTTCACCCTCTATAATGTAGGAAGTATACATTAGTGGCACCCACCTTGTTCCCTACTTGGATACTGTCCTGTTTTTTAGTCCACCGTATCCCAGATCAAATTTATAGCTCTTTTGGTTATACTGCTGTTGTGATATTTTATTATGTCCAATACTTCACTTGGTTTGAGATTCTTTGTCTGGATGTTGGTTCATTGGGAGCCTTTGTAAGTATATCCAAAATGACCAGTTACACTTACCGGTAGCTGTATTTCTGGTAAGTCTTACAGGACGGCACCCTGAGAGATGACTGGCTTCTCCTGACAGGAAACACAATCAAAAAAGAGGTTAAAAACCCCGCCCCTTCCCGTGCTCCTCAGTTTGAGATAAAGTATGAACCCACCAGTGCACGGAAAAACCACAAAATAATACAAACCAATAATGTATCACAAGGGTGGGAAGTAGGCCTGCCGTCCTGTAAGACTTACCAGAAATACAGCTACCGGTAAGTGTAACTGGTCATTTCTCTAGTCGTCTTCCAGGACGGCACCCTGAGAGAGAAGCAAGTAGCTTCAGGCCTACCTTAGGGCGGGACCACTGCTTGCAGGACCTTTCTCCCGAAAACCAAGTCCTGAGGTGACAGTAGATCAACTCTATAATGTTTCAGGAACGTGTTCTGACTTAACCACGTCGCTGCTCTGCAAATCTGCTCCACCGAAGCTCCGGCCCTTTCTGCCCAGGAGGTTGCTAGTGATCGAGTGGAGTGTGCTTTAACATTAGGAGCTACCTTACCTGCTTGTACATAGGCTAAGGAAATTGTCTGCCTAATCCATCTTGAAATAGAGGCTCTGGACGCTTGAAGGCCTCTTTTCTGACCCGAAAAACAAATTAGTAGGTGAGTAGAACGTCTAAAGACTGTAACTCTTTCTAAGTAAGCTAATAGACATCGTCTAACATCCAGACAATGAAAGGAAGCTTCTCCTTCATTCTGGGGATTTGAGCAAAAAGAAGGGAGGATTACCTCCTGTGACCTATGAAACTTTGTCACTACCTTAGGAAGGTAAAGGGGGTCCTGACTTAGAACTACCCTGTCCTCAAATAAACGAAAAAATGGCTCCTTAATAGAGAGCGCTTGCATATCACCTATCCTCTTGGCCGTCGTGATTGCCAAGAGGAAGGCGAATTTAAAGGTGAGTAACCTGATGGGGATAGTGTCAATTGGCTCAAACGGAGCCTTGGTAAGTTGGTTTAACACTAACGAAAGATCCCAGGGTGGAACCCTAGAGATCTGAACTGGGGACCACCTGTCTCTGGCTATAAGAAACCTCTTAACTAGGGGGTCCAGGGATAAACGTCTATCCAAAAAATATGACAAGGCTGCTACCTGAACCCTTAGTGTTCTTGTGGCTAACCCCTTGTCTACTCCATCTTGGAGAAAATCTAAGATGACCGAGGTCTCCTGCTGGGAAACCTGTCTCTCTGAGCACCAGCGAGAGAAGATACCCCAGGTCTTGGCATATATACGCCTAGTGACTACCTTCCTACTGGCTAGAAGCGTGTCAATAACTCTCTCGGAGCAGCCCTTCTCCCTCAGGTTCCGCCTCTCAAGCACCAGGCCGTCAGCTTGAAGAAGCCGGGCTCTGGGTGATAAATCGGACCCTGACGAAGAAGGTCCGCCCGGACAGGGAGAAGTAGGGGAGGCGACACTGACCCTCGCTCTAGAGCGGGAAACCAGGCCCTCTTGGGCCACCAGGGTGTGACGAGAATGAACTTCCCTACTGCTAGATTTACCTTCTGCAGGACTCTCGGAATCAGGCTCAAAGGAGGGAAGGCATAGGCTAGCTGAAACCTCCATAATTGTGCCAATGCATCCACCCCCTCCGAGCCGTGTTCTCGGGAGAGAGAGAAGAACCTCTTCACCTTCCGGTTTGCCCTGCGGGCGAAGAGATCTATCTCTGGGCTGCCAAAGTGCTGGCATATTAGACTGAAAACCTCTGTATTTAGTTCCCATTCCCCCTGGAGAATGGGATGGCGACTTAAATAGTCTGCCTCCAGATTGAGGGTCCCTTTCAGGTGTACCGCCGAGAGCGAGAGAACTCTCTGCTCGGCCCAGCCCAGGACCTCTAAGGACAAGTCTAGAAGGGTGCGAGATCTGGTGCCCCCCTAATGGTTGAGGAAGGCTACCGCGGTCGCATTGTCGGAAATGATTTGGACCTCCTGGTCCAAGACTCTGTCCTCGAATGCCTTCAGAGCCTCTCCGACCGCTAATAGCTTGCGGTAATTTGAAGAGGCCCCCTTCTGTCGTTGTCCCCAGGTACCCTGGGCACGGAGATCGTCCAGATGTGCGCCCCACCCCCATGAGCTGGCGTCCGTAGTGATCCTGACCGGATTGGTCTGGCCCCACGACAGACCTTGCTGTAGGTTCTGTGGGATGAGCCACCAGCCCAGTGAGAGCTTCACTGGTTCTGGGAGACTGACGCTGAGCTCTAGGGATTCCCTTTTTCCGTCCCAGGAGGAAAGAAGGAAAAATTGTAGGGGTCTGGAGTGGAGCTGTGCCCACAGGACTGCTGGAATACAGGAAGTCATTAGACCTAAGACTCTCATGATGTCCCTGAAGGAGGACTCTGCTCTTTCTAACATTGATCTGACCACTGACATGAGACCTCGGATCTTGTCGCTGGGTAAAAGGAGCTTCCCTCCCAAGGAGTCTATCAGAAACCCTAGATAGAGTTTTTGCTGTTCTGGAAGGAGAGAGGATTTCTCCCTGTTGATGATCCACCCCAAGGACTCGAGGGTAGTCATTGCAGTGGCCAGATCCGCAAGAAGGAGATCCCGACTTTGATTGTATAGTATCAAGTCGTCGAGATAGGGAACTATCGCTATTCCTTGTAGGTGCAGGAAAGCGATCGCCTCCGCCAGGACCTTGGTAAAGACCCTTGGACTGGAGGCCAGTCCGAAAGGAAGGGCAGCAAATTGCCAATGCTGCACTCCCTGGGCGGAGGCGATCGCGAACCTGAGGAACCTCTGATGCCCCAAGAAAATCGGGACATGGAGGTACGCTTCTCGTAAATCGATGGTGACCATGAATACCTCCCTCAGTAGGAGCCTCCTGAGGCTGTAAATACTCTCCATACGAAACTTCTTGTGGAGGAGGGAGGTATTCAGGGGCTTCAGATTTATTATCAGACGAAATTTCCCTGAAGGTTTGGGAACCATAAAGATGTGGGAGTACACACCCAACCCTCTCTGGTACACCGGGACTGGAACTATGACCCCCTGATGTGCCAGTTCTGCAACATTTTGTAGAAGGGCTGCTGATTTGAGAGGGTCCCTGGGTAAATGCGTCAAAATAAAGTTTTGAGGGGGAAGCTGACGGAACTCTAGTTTGTAACCTTCCCTTACAATCTGGAGAATATGTGGACTTTGAGTAATACTCTCCCATCTGGGAAGGAACTGGGAGAGTCTTCCCCCGACCTTCCCGTCATTTGGAGTCCTTGTCGCTGGGTTTGGGATTGGAAAAGAGGATACCTCCTTTTTGCTTTTCCTTCCCAGTACCCCAACGCCTGTTGTAAGGGGGCTTTTTCTCTGAGGGACGGTTCTTACCTCCAAATCCACCCTGGGGGCCTCGAAAAAACTTTTTCTTGTTTTGTCTAGGCTTAGCAGGAAAACGAACCCCTTTCTCTGAGGATCTAGTCAGGGCCTGATCCAGGGAAGACCACAAAGGCGGTTTTTGGACGCAAGGTCCCCGTTCCACATTTTGACCCACACTGCCCTTCTGGCAGAATTGAGGAGGGCTCCTGTTTTTGCAGTAGAACGCACCGTCTCTACAGAGGCGTCTGCTAAATATGCTACTGCGCTCCCTAAAAGTTGAAGGGATTCTAAAATTTCCTTAGAATCTGACCCCTGGGACACATGTTCCTGCAATTTTGAGATCCAGGAATTGGCATTTCTTGCAACACAGGCCGAGGCTAAGGCGGGGCCCAAGGCAGCCACGTTAGCCTCCCAGGCCCTACGCAAGGAGGTCTCTGCCCGCCGATCCATAGGATCCCTCAAATTGCCTGTGTCCTCAAAAGAGAGATCCGCTTGCTTGGAAACTTGCGCGAGCGGAGCGTCTAGTCTAGGAATCTTAAAAAATGTTGATTCCTCCTCCTCCTTAAAGGGGCAACGTCGTTTCCAGGTCTTGTACCTCAAAAGCTTCTTCTCTGGCTCTGCCCATTCCCTGAGGATAATATCCTTTAGGGACTGGTGTACCGGAATAGCCTTGGCCTGAGGTTTTAGCAGGCCTTGGTATAGCCTATCCTGAGTGGAAATTACTTCCGCAGGTTGAGGGATCTCTTCAGAGGCATATACTGCCTCTAGGAGGCCTTCCATATCGTCCGCAGCAAAGACATACCTGCCTGCCCTAGTATCCTCGCTTTCTTCCTCTGCCTGACCAAGAGAGCCACCCTCCTGAGGGAGAATCTCTGAGTCCTCAGAGTCAGACACTAAGGAACCAAGGGATTCCTGGCGGACTCTAAAGATCTGTGAAGAGGAACTCTCCTGAGAAGAGGGCCCTGCGATGGGGGGTTCAGGCTCTTTGCTCTTTAAAGACACATGAAATTCTTTGAGCGTAGAGAGCATTTCGGACTGTACCTCAAGAAATCCCTTAAGAATCTCAGAGGTCTCCTTCCCTGCTAGTTTAACAATACATTTAGCACAAAAGGGTTTGAAATAATCTGAGGGTAATTTGCAACTACAGTAGCCACATTTCTTGGAACGACTAGTGTCTTTGACTGAATGACTAGCACCCCCCTGGGCAGCGCAATCCTCCCCTAAAAAGGAAAAGATACACAGGCATGTATGTAAATGCTGAGAAACCACACTAGATTCTAGCCCACCATACCTGTACTCAGGAAGACTCACCCCCTGTGGCCTCCTCTGCAGCCAGAATCAAAGATGACCGTACCTCTCGCTCCATCGCGTGAGGATGATGGCTCCGCTCTCTCTCAGCTGCTGCTGTCCTTTTCCCGTGTGTCTCCGGTGTAGTGGCAAGCCGAGACTGGCGTGCTGGAGCTGCACTGCGCCATCTTTACCAGGCCGACCCGGAAGTGACACGCGCGCGCGTGTGTGTGTGTGACGTCCTTGCCCCGCGCCGCCGGCTCTGAGAGACGCCGGTTTGGCGCCAAATTCAAGGGCAATGAACGCCTAGGAATCCAGGACGACCCGGCCGCAGCCCCAGAGCACACAGAAGGCCCCCACCCCCGGAGAGAGCCTGACCCACAGACCTCCAAGGTAAGGGGAAAGCTCAGGGAGAGAGAGAGGATCAGCCCCTGGAGCTCCAGAATAGTCACCTATCCCCAGGAGACTCCAGCACTCAGGGGGGTTCTTCTGCTCACATAGTAAGGCCCCCTGAGTAAGAAGGGACCCCCTAGGAGTGGAAGTATTCGCTAAACCCAAAGGCTACCCAGTGCCTGCGGTTTAGTTCCCAGGGGGAGACCACCAGCCCCAGGCCTTAGGTCAGAAAAAAATAAACGTTTCGCTGTGGGGAAACACAATCAAGAACTGAGGAGCACGGGAAGGGGCGGGGTTTTTAACCTCTTTTTTGATTGTGTTTCCTGTCAGGAGAAGCCAGTCATCTCTCAGGGTGCCGTCCTGGAAGACGACTAGTGAAATATATCCATCTGTGGCCCCCAAAGCTCGAGCGTGTTATGTTTTTTTTTTGCTGTTAATATATCTATCTTCTTTAGCCTGACAAATCCCTGACCGCCGCGCTCATTCTTAGGATGAGCTGGGGGGTGTTCACAAGTCTATGTGCCTGAGCCCGCAAGGAAGCTGACAGCGTGCAGCGCCACCGCCAACGCCAATCACAGTCACTGTGACATTTCCTGATCTCTGCAGTCCGCAGTTGCAGAGATCGGGAATAGTCACAGTGCCTGTGATTGGTTCTTCGGGCTGACAGCTTCATAGCGGCTCTGGCACATCGGCTTCTGAACATGCCCAGCCACATGCCCCGGCTCACACTAACAATAAGCACATCACTCGGGATTTGTCAGGCTAAAGTAGATAGATATATTAACAGCATAAAAAACATAACACGCTCAAGCTTTGGGGGCCACAGATGGATATACTTGGCAGGCCACAGATGTATATATATATATATGCAAATTCCAAGTGGGGGCCACATCAAACTGGAAAGCAGGCCGCAAATGGCCCGCGGGCCGGACTTTGGACATGTCTACCTTAGAGGCTGCATGACCCCTGACCCTCTGTCTGGACAGTGCTGATTGGCCCTGTGCTGATTACATGCACCCTTTAAGGCTCTTTACTATCAGAAGATGGATTGGGTACAGTAAAAGAAGGGGAGGATCAGAGAAGACACAATAAAACAGCCTTTTTACACAATACGGAGGAATAACCTCTTAGGTTCCACAGTGAGTATAACAAGCATAAACAGAAAAGTCAGTGCAACCACCCATACACCACATAGATAGCAGAGCTCCCTGGTGCTCGATTCACAATCACTGGCTGAGTAGTGTAATGAGGAAAAGATGATCCGCACCCCGGTCATTGCTCTTTTATGACTAAGGCCTTATAGGCTGAAACGCGTCAACTGTTCTCATTTGTGTTTGTTCACTGTGGCTTGTCGATAAAAACAAAGATTTTTTAAAGAGCAAAGACCGAAGTGCGGATCATCTTTTCCTCAGTATAACAAGCATGCTTTACTGCATATATAGACTGATTTTACTGTTGTGGGTTTGGTGACACTTTAAGTTTCAATAAAAGCTTTGTGGAAAGAAATGGACCCGCACTCTCACCAAATCAAATATCAGCAGATGATTACACCTGATATCTATGGTGACATTGTTCTGGACCCCTTTGTGGTTAATGAATTTGTAACGGCCACCACCGTTTACGACCTTCCATCAACCCACGACAGCTTATCTGACACTCCAACCAACAAGACACGATCTATCCCATTTCCCAGAAAATGAGACTGACAGCTCTATTCTCTGCTTCAAAATGTATGAACACCTTTAATGGTTAGCTCTCAAGTTTATATACAGTTTACAAGGCATGTTTCAGTAATCACAGGAACAATCAAACTCTCCACCCACACATCACACACTGGGGGGCTTCAATACACCTTCAGATGGGCTAATTACTAAACATTCCAGACCTTTTTTGCGCCGGTCTATAATTAACATGACCTAATCACTACACCTGAGAAGTCACATTCCTTTATTAATAGAATTCAAACAAAACACCATCACACAATGATTTCTCCTCAATCCACATCCTTAGACAGACGGTCTGTCTCCAACAGAAAGGTATTCACACCTGATCATCAATAGGCTTTAAACAGTGTTATCACACAATGAAAGGTCTTTTAGGAGCCAGCCTCATTTAACAACTCAATAGCCTGGACTAAGTATTGAAAGGGTCAGAATAAACCAACACTTTGCAATATCTCAAGATCCTGTAATATGAGCTATCAGTAATGTCCCCTGTCCTGTAATTTCTAATTAATATTTCTCAGTCACCCTATGCCCAAAAGGGACACAGGGTGACCCTAGACACAAGAGTTATTAATGACGCTGGCACAGGAGTACCCCTCATCCTTCCAAAGTCTCCGTTTGTCACGGGTCATACCGTTACATCATTATTCCAGCTTGGACCAATGTAACTGTGTAAACTGTATATACCATTCCATGCTGATATCCCTGGAAGCTGGAAATCATTGGAGCAGACACCACTACTCCTGTGACCTCCACTAGCTTCAAGGTCCAGAGGTGGGGTGGTAATGTCACACTCTGCACCTCGTCCAATCAGAGAATGCTTTGCAGTCATTCAGAAATTCAATGCTTTCTCCTAATGACCTCCTGTGTTCAGAAGTGCAGCTGCTCAGCTCAGGGCCCAGAAGTGAGTGGAGATCACTGGAGTGACGGAGTCTAATTCAATGATTTCCGGTTTCCAGGGGAATCAGTCAGGTATGCTTCAAGCTGGACCAATGTAACTGTATAAACTATCCATACCTGGTACTATGCTTTACCACACTGGATAAACGCAGGTCACCACTTTTGTACAGGGTGTCCCTCATGTCGGACATATCATTTTATGGGAAGATTATTATGGGAAAATGGTCTGGTGAGAGGTTCTCTTTAATGCCGGTTTCCTTATATAACTACACACCTGTTTGGTGTGTTTCTTTCTTTGCTGCTCTATGTACTACGATGTACTTGTATTATTCCCTCTTGTATTGCATTAATTATGCTATATAGCACCATGACATATTAAGGTCATATATTTAGGTACATTTATTAAACTGCAGGAGTTATTTCAACTGCATTCATTTTATTATTTAATAATTTTCTCATCATATTGTTTATTTAACAAATATAAACAGATACTTATACTCTGATTTGCAGTCTCGTTGTGACTCTATTGCTGCAATGCCAACAATTCCCTACACTGACGCATTTCACTCTCAATAGAACTTGATCTGTAGTTTTGTGTCACAAACATAAATACTGCCAGAAAGTGAATTATAATTTTATTTTTAATTTATATAATTTTTATATTTAGTTTTATCATGAAATTGTTATATATCAAAGCCTCTATTTCTGAAGAATCGGTAGTTTTCATGACCATCTTCCCCAGGGATGGCTCTTTTTCTGCTCTCCTAGGCACCGAAGGTAAAGTTTTTTAAAAAGGTGTGAACATCCTTCTCAACTTAACTTCACTAATTATCTTTAGTTTCCTTTCCCCTTTGTCAAACGGACTATACCGTGCTTTCATCAGTCCCCTGCGGGTTCGGTGCATCTACCGAGCCCTCAGGTTACGGTGCATCCCTTACGCTGGTTGGTGGCTCTCTGTACCCCAGCCCTGACTGTACAAATGTCATGGACGCTACTGCCCTAGTTCCTGGCCGCAGCAGGCTCCCAGAGGGGCGGCCGGGACACGGGTGGTCCCTATCCGATGCTGGGCTGCACTGCCTATACATGTTTAAACCACCAATGTGCCTACTCAACATTTATTTGTATTATTTTTTTTTTAATCATTTGATATGGTAATGTAACTGTTTTCTGTTTTATTTGTAACTTTATTTTTGTGTTTCTACTTTTATCGATCGGGTCACCCTCTGTTGGGCTCACGACCCGGTTAATGCCGTTATGTCTGTCTAAAAACTGACAATAAAAACTTATTGAACCTAAAAAGGTGTGAACAGGTACAATAATATTAGTGAATTTAATTTTTACAAGCAAATTAAAACAAAAATCAAAGGTGACAACTCAGGACGGTAGCTGAGGACAAAGCTGTAACCCTTTAGCAGGAAGTATTTGTACAAAGACCTTCATGGCAGGATCACCAGATATTATTTTTATGAGAGCTAAAGATTTAAAAAGATTGAAAATGACTTCTGAAATTATATTTTAAAGTGGAGTGTTAAGCAACCGAGTCTCCATCTGCTGAGCAAGCAAAGGAGGTTGCTTGCTCAGCATGGGTACCATTCAGGAAACATTTGCCATTTTCTTAATTAATGCAAACTGCTCTTTAATTGGATGAGATGGAGAGGTTGGGCTGGGTGCACAATCTCCACTTCCCCCAATAATAGGACACTTTGGATTCAGTGAGTAAATGTGGCGAGCTCCTGTGTTCCGTAAGCAGAAGTGCAGTCACTTAGTCAGGACCCAGACGCTAGAGCGATCACTAGAGTAGTGGTATCTACTACAGTGTTTCCCACTCTCCATGGGGATTGCACACATATGGTGTAATCATACCTACATTGGTCCAAGCGCCACCGATATAACTATGTAAAAAAACTGTGATTCCTGCAATTCAGCTTTAAGGGATAAGTTCACCTTTAGTAACGTGTCACACCTATATTTAGGGTTTACCGTGTAACATGTAACTTAATGAGCAGCTCCTGCACCCCCCTCAAGTCTCCTTTGTGACAGCTGCCCGGGGATCCTCTCTCTGCACCCGCTGTCACAATTTAAAAGAAACACGACCGTGCAGGACTTCGCCCATCCAGCCATGTCATGTATTCACAGAGCTCTGTGAATGGGAGAAATACAACTACCATCAGCCACTGCGACTGATGGCTTGTAGTTCTCAATGAACTACTAGGGAGCTGATGAACACGCCCTGCCTGCCTGCCTGTGAGAGGTACAGGCAGACAGCTGAAGTGACAGTCTGCAGGAGCCTTAGATTGCACCCCTTATCCGCTGATCATGGGTGCAACGCTTTACATGCTACTACAAAAAAAAAAAAGAAATGCACATTTTTTTACCTGCAAAAAGATGTGTGTTTAGTTATTTATTTTTTTGTTATAAAGGTGAACGTATCCTTTAAGCAATATATACAGCTCTCCAAGGAGTGGTGGGCAAAGGTCACATAGGCACTGGGTTTGCAAGGAGGAAAGTGCCAAAAGCATATTGTAAGTCAGCTCAGGCCAGCATTCAGAGAACACTTTGCATTTTCTCAGTGAATGCGAAGTGTTTTCTGATTGAATGATGTGAAGAGGTGATGTCACGCTCTTCACCTCATCCAGTTCATTGAAAAAATGCAAAGCGTTCTCTGAATGGCGCCCGTGCCAAGTAACTGGCCTCTTGAGTGAGGGCAGCCACTCAGCACGGAACCTAGAAGCAAGTGGAGATCACCAGAGTTGTGGTTTCCCTGTCCAGCTTCTAGAGAAATACTACAGGTATGGTATAAACACTGGTACATTGGTCTAAGATGGGCCAATGTACCCATGTAAAAAATATCTATGTCTGGAATACTTATTTAACCACTTCAATACCAGGCACTTCCCTCCTTCCTGCCCTGGCCAATTTTCAGCTCTGTCTCTGAATGACTATTGCGCGGTCTTGCTACACTGTACCCAAACAAATTTGTTATCATTTTCTTCTCACAAATATAGGTTTTTTTTTGTGGTATTTGGTCGCTGCTTTTTTTTTTTGCGAACATTTAATTTACATAAGACACGCCCCCCTCATCCTCATTTGAATTAGGCGCGCTTACGCCGGACCATTTATTCTACGCCGCCGTAACTTAGGAGACAAGTGCTTTGTGAATACAGCACTTGCCTCTCTGACTTACGGCGGCGTAGCGTATATGCGATACGCTACGCCGCCGCAAAAGTGAGCCGCCCTACCTGATTTCAGCTAAGTACCTCTTTCCTTTGGGAGGAGTGAGAGATCATCCATCTCACAGAGGCTTTCCAACAAGTTGTAAAATTCATGACTATGACAATGAGTGCTTCTGATCACTGAGCACAAATTATTGCTGTCATTGATGTACAGCCTGTTATTTGGCTTAGTGTCACACTGGGCCTCTGAACTGGGGTTTAATCAGGTTTGTAATTGATATTCTTATGCCCCGTACACACGATCGGATTTTCCGTCTGAAAAATCTTGGATGTTTTTTTTCCGACAGAATTCCGCTCAAGCTTGGCTTGCATACACACGGTCACGCGGTGACATACAACACTACGACAAGTTCAATGCTTCCAAGCATGCGTTGGAATTTTGCACATCGGAATTGCTACAGACGATCGGATTTTCCAATGGGAATTTTTTTCCGTCTGAAAATCTGAGAACCAGCTCTCAATCTTTTGCTGTCGGAAATTCCACCAGCAAAAGTCCGATGGAGCCTACACACGGTTGGAATTTCTGTTCAAAAGCTCAAATCTGACTTTTTTTGTGGGAATTTCTGATCGTGTGTACGGGGCATTACTCTGCAAAGGGCCATATGAAATATACTGGGGAATACCCAACTCCATTTACACACTTTGATGATTAAAGCTGAACTTTAGACAGATCTACTATAACAGACACAAATCATTTTTAATGAAAGCAATTTAATTTGACTTGGTATCAGCCTCTTGCAATCTCCTGTACAGTAACACTCAGACTGGGAGAGGGAGGGGCACGACTGGAAGGCCATTAGGTGTACTGCATACAAATGTGATGATAAGAAACATCTCTGTAAGCTCGATGCCCCAGTTGAAGTCCCTCTAGGACGAAACGCGTAGGGATTGGTTTTTACCATTTCCCATATTGCCCCCTTTTTATACTCTGTGATCACTTTTTATGTGTATTTTGGTTTTAATCAAATAAAACCTATATTTTTTGACCTGCACCATTGGGGCTGCGTTTTTCTTCTCTCCCCCACATGTTGTTTGGAGTCTTCGATTTTATGTCATCCTACCCCTAAGGGGTCTATCTCCATCTCTCCACATCCCTTTGAGAGCAGTTTGGACATCTTTCTGGGACACCGTGAATCCATGGCCCTCCACTGAAGTTCCATCTTCATTCCAGTCTGAGGAAGCCGAGCAGATTGTGCCCCGTGAGCGTTCATGCCTTTGTGATCTGCTGTCGCTGACAGGCAGATCCACGCCGTCTGGTAAGCGCATTTCTATTTCCATTTAGAAGGTGATATTCTGTCTCTGAGGATCCACGTGGTCACTTTACTATCCATTCATCTCACCAATTTTTTGATGGACTTTCTATTATTATCATTTTGTGTTTGTGTTTTTTACAGCACTAGCCCGTACACTTTTTTCACCATTATTTGTTTGTTCATGGTATTCATCACTGTTTCAGTACAGTGTCTATTGATTTAGCACCCACCAAGAGGAATCATTGTCTCTATGGTATCACAGCGCTACATTTTTTCCTCACATCTCTGTAAGCTCGCCAACGTAGAATTCTAGCCTCAAACTAACTAGTTATAAAAATACTCCCTCCCCTTCTTACACCTATACTGACGAACCTGTGTAAAAAAAGATATATATTTATACACATATAAAGGGGTCAGAATACATGAGTACACACCAAAACATTTGCCAGAAAACCTTGACTTTCCTTTCAGAATGAAAATGTTCTATGGGAGACACTATACTACAAAACACTCCCACAAATGCGGGCCATTGATTGCAACCAAGATTTATTAATTTGCACACACAAAAAAGTATTTTTCCTAACAAATTCATTTAAGATCATGTTGCAAAAATGAATATATCCCAATGAAAGTTTTAGGAGCAAAGCTAGATTTTAGACAACAAAATCCTAATTAACCACTTCCATACCAGGCACCTTCCTGCCCAAGCCAATTTTCAGCTTTCAGCACTGTCGCAATTTGAATGACAATTGCGCGGTCATGCTACATTGTACCCAAATGCAATTTTTATCATTTTGTTCCCACAAATAGAGCTTTTAATCACCTTTGCGATTTTTATTTTTTGTGCAACAACTAAAAAAAGACCAACATTTTTGAAAAAATTTATATTTTTTTATTTTTTTCTGTTAATGTTTCTATTCAGTTTTTTTGTAAATAATTAAGTTTTCTTCTTCAATTATGGGCACTGATATGGCGGCACTGATGAGCACCGATGAGGTGGCACTGATGGGCACTGATAGGCGGCGCTGGTATGCTGCACTGATGGGCATTCAAAGGCGGCACTGATGGGCACTCATAGGCGGCACTGATGGGCACTCATGGGTGGCACTGATGGGTACTTATGGGTGGCACAGATGGACACTGATAGGTGGGCACTGGGCATAGATGGGCACTAATGGTGGCACTGATGGACACTGGGTGGCACTGATGGACACTGAGGGGTGGCACTGATGGCATTGCTGGGCATCATTTCAGCCAGTGCCCATGTTGCCAGCCAGTGCCCATTTGTGTTTTTTGTTTTGTTTTTTTGGTCTATTGAGCACCGGGGGGCACTCCCTGGTGGTCCAGTGTTGGCATCCGAGGGGGGGGCTGCGCTGATAAACAATCAGCGCAAACCCCCCCTGTCAGGACAGCCGCCGAACAGCTCTCCTCTACTCGCGTCTGTCAGATCAACAGCACTTCCTGATTACATTGTGATCAGCCGTGGTTGGACACGGCTGATCACGTGGTAAAGAGCCTCCGCCGAAGTCATTTCATGCTGTCAGCAATGGCACCACATGGAAGAGAAATGTCACAAGGCCTGAGAAAGAAAATAATTTCTTTACACAAGATGGGTTACGCCTACAAGAAGATCAGCAAAGCTTTATTGATCAGTCAGCAAACTGTAGCAAAAGTGATACAAAAATTTAACACACATGGAACTGCAACCATCACAGAGACGTCCAGACTATCCACGGAAGTTACCACCTCGACAGGACCGTCTTCTGATCAGAAGGGTTGAAGGAAATTACCATGCCAGTTCACTGCAGTTATCTAAAGAAGTAGAAAGCAAAACTGTGGAGATTATTTCCCATAAGATAATACGGTGTACACTGCAGAGGAGTGGCATGCATGGGTGTCGCCCACGAAGGAAGCCTCTCCTAAAGCCCATGCACAAAAAAGCCTTTCTAGAATTTGCCAGGGCCCAGGCTGAAATTGAAGACGAATACCGGGAATCTGTGGAATGATGAGACCAAAATAAATGTTTTTGGAACTAATGGCTTCAAAACTGTATGGCGTCGCAAAGGTGAATTCAAAGAGATAGATGTTGCAATATGTCACCAACTTGTTGATTCCATGCCTAGAAGACTTTGTGCTGTCCTTACAAATCATGGAGGTCATACAAAATACTAGATGTAGTAGTTTTTGTTGTGGGGTGTATTCATTTTTGCATCAACTAATTTGAGTAAAACTGAAGATTATTTAATCCAATGCCTTGTACACATGTTCGGAATTTCCATCGGGATAAACTCAGACTGATTTTACTGACGAAATGCCGTTCAAGCTGTCTTGCATACACACTGTCACACCAAATTCCGATTGTCCAAAACAGGGTAACATACAACACTACTACGAGCCGAGAAAAATGAAGTTCAATGCTTCCGAGCATGCGTCGACTTGATTCTGAGCATGCATGTTTTTTTCTCTGACTGAGTTCCATACAGACGAATTGAATTTCGTCTGTCGGAATTTCAGATGGAAAAACTCAGATGGGGCACATACACTGTCGGAATATCCAAAGAAAAAATTCCGTCTGACTTTTTCCATCGGAAATTCCGATCGTGTGTACAAGGCATTAGTTATAATATTAATCTTACTTTCATTCAATGAGTAGTGTTTTTAAGACTAGTTAGGTTTAGGCTGGGATTCTTTAATTGTAGCATAGGGAAACCGGATGTTTACACGAAACACTACTGTAACTGCATCTGATATGGAGAGGCTGGAAGTAGGCTTGCCACCTTTTGCTTCATAGAAAAGTGAACCGAGGGGAGGTGGTACTACATGAAGCACGAATGGCAAAAGGTGGATGTGGGTCTTTGGGCATGTTTAATCCTCTGGAAATGCCAAAGCATCATTGGATCCACCTACCATTTGTCTCCAAAGCAAAAACAGAAGCCTGGACATATAGGAAAAGAAAAACATCGATGTATATCCAAATCTGAATAAGAATGTACCAGCAGAGTCCACTTATGAAGAGCTACCACTGGAATGCCCTCTGTTTGTAATACATTGCCATGCATACTGTGCATGCTATCCTACTGGGAGAAACTGGGAAGACTCTCAGCTCTACCAATATTTGCCTGTAGCTCACCTATCCTTCAGTATGATTCCTTCTAATTCCATCATGTTGCCAGATCAAACACTTGGAACTGTTGCCTCACCAACCTTCCTGTCTTTTGTCAACCTATGTATAGTGATAAACTCATCATCCTCCTCCCCTGATCTATACTTTCACCCTTGTGACACTTTACCTCAATAGTACCCTTGGTCCTCTGTCAGTAGATACTAACCATGACCTCCTCTCTGCCCCACCACCGCTTTGCCAACGTATCCATAGAACTGTAAGGCCCCGTACACACGACCGGATCTATCCGCTGGGATTTATCCGCGGATCAGTTCCAGCAGATAGATCCGTTTGTGTGTAGGCCCGAGCGGACAATTTTCGGTGGACATTTGTCCAGCCGACGGATTCCCAGCGGATAAAAATTTCTTAGCATGCTAAGAAATCTATCCGCTGGAATCCTGTCCCTCGGACTTATCCGGTCGTCTGTACAGACTCACCAGATAAGTCCGTCCGATCCCCATCCCTCGCATGCGTCGGAATGATTCGACGCATGCGTGGAAGAATTTACCTTCCAGCGTCGCGCACGTCGCCGCGTTATCGTCGCGGACACGTCGCGACACGTGACCGCGGATGTTTTCTGCGCGGATTTTGATCTGATGGTGTGTACAAGCCATCAGATCAAAATCCGGAGGAGGAAATACTCTCGTCTGTACAAGGCCTAACAGATGGGCCTGACTTTAAGGTGCCTTCATCTAGACCAGTGTTTCTCAACTCCAGTCCTCAAGGCGCACCAACAGGTCATGTTTTTAGGATTTCCCTCAGTTGAAACGGCTGTGGTAGTTACTAAGGCAGTGAAACTGATTAAATCACCTGTGCAAAATAATGGAAAGCCTGAAAACATGACCTGTTGGGGCGCCTTGAGGACTGGAGTTGAGAAACACTGATCTAGACATCTATACCCATTCCTCCATATGACCAGCTTCTTTGTCTCACCTCAACCCAGTTTTAAGCTCATGACCTTACATTTGCATATCTACAGCATAAGTCCCACTGAGCCAAAGACGGAGCTGATTGTGACCCCCTCAAAAAACATAAACATATCTAATATATAAGTCAGGCAGCCAACCGAAAAACCCAGAAAGGTACGCACCAACGCCATTCTGCTAACCCAATAGCTGCCCTTGGCACAGTCACCACGTAGATTACAATTAAATATAATTTTTATAAGAGGTTTTCGTGTATTTTGAAGACAAAAGGGCCTTTATTCCAGTGAGAGAATCCTTTTAATTCCAAACTTTTTGCTACGAAAAAACCCCAGTAAAGACCAATTTCATTTCTTCCCCTATGCTGCCCTCTACTGTTAGATCACTGGTAATACATTTAGGTGAGATGTGAGACTAGTGTATTGGCGATATGATAATTAAAGGACACCTGTCACAAGGCAATTATATAGAATACCATTGCTGACTTCTCTTTGAGAATTCCAATTCCCTGGCTGATGCTTTGGCTTGAGCAATTTCTGAGTTACTGACCAAAAAGAAGTTTAGAGATGGGGAATTCTAAAGCCACATACTGTACACACATACCGAATTTCAGCCAGTTTAGCAACCAGCTGAATTTCAGACCGTGTGTACTCCTGTTTGTTCAGCAGTAGCCAGTCGTTAGATTGGATCTGTCGAAAGGTCCTGCTGTAAAACTGGCATTCAATCAGCCACTGTAGCACTGATCAGTGTATTCTGACAGGGGGGAGTCCCCGCTGCTGTCAGAATACACTAGCACAGCGGGGCAGATACCTGTATCCACATCCTCTGTGGATGAAGCGATCTGTCAGTTTTTTGGGTTGAACAAAAATATTACATACCCACACTATGCTTTATGCCTTGCAGGACTACATAATAGTTGTGCCTTACTGTACTGCTCCTTCTCCCAAATGGAAGTCTATCAGTTAGCCAACCCATGTACAAAGAATACACTCCCTGCATGACTGATATCTCTTCTTTGCAGTTGTTAAAGTGTTACTAAACCCCCAACAGTAAAATCAGTCTGTATATGCAGTAAAGCATGCTTGTTATACCCACTGTGAAACCTAAGGGGTTAATCCTCCACATTGTGTAAAAAGGCTGTTTAATCCTGTCTTCTTTGATCCTCCCATTGTTCTACAGTCCCAAATTCATCTGCTGATAGAACAGAGCCTTGGGGGCACTCTGCACATGCTCAGTTTGGTAATGGGTTTAGTAACACTTTAAGATAGAGACAGGATATATTTACAGAGCTACTAAGAGCTCCCTCTAGTGGCTTATCTACAAATCTCTATATTTAACACAACAAAATGAAAAGGAAATATTTGAATTCTGTCTGTTCTCCTACTTTTATTTGCGGCATACTAGGTCAGGGTCAGTACCTCGGAAGTGCTGAAGTTGGACACAGCAAGGCAACTACATACTTCCAAACTTTTTGAGAGAGGAACGAGGGACACCTATTAGGAAAAGTATGTAGGCATAGGACTTACTACCACATTTTGTAACTCTTTCAAGTGCTCTGCAGCTGCCATTGTACCCCTATGGGCATCCTACCATGCCCCTGGCCAGTCCCTTGCTGCAGGCTCACTCACCCTTGAAGATGCTTCTCCCCTCAACTGACCCAATAGATCCTCTGCTGGCCATGCAGGTACTAATGTGTCGCACTCAGCCTTGGATGCTGTCAATACCACATGGATCGACACACTGACTGTCAGGTGTTTGCTAGTGATGCCACTTCTGCTGCCCCAGTCATCCTTTGGCTCTCAACAGATGAATTTGACACTGCTGGCATGGGGAAACCCTGGTGTTTGCCCTCCTTTGCACATGGCAACAAAACTGGATAGTCCAGGTGAACTACTTACAGTTGAAGGGGGTCACCTGCACCAGTGGTTTAGACATTAATGGCTGTGTGTTGAGTTAGTTTGAGAGGACAGCAAATTTTACACTATTATACAAGCTGTACACTCACTACTTTACATTGTAGCAAAGTGTCATTTCTTCAGCGTTGTCACATAAAAAAATAAATAAAATACTTACAAAAATGTGAGGGGTGTACTCACTTGTGTGCAGGGCCGGACTTACCATTGGCCTTGACTGGGCTCAAGCCCAGGGGCCCCACCCAATAGGGGGCCCCCTTTAAAAAAAAAAAAAAAAAAAAAAAAATTTCTTTTTTTTAGGGGTCCGGAGGTCCCCAGGGGCCCGGAGGCCCCCAGGGCCCCGGACGGCAACCCCCCTTTTTTTTATTTATTTTTATATATAATATATATATATATATATATATATATATATATATATATATTATTATTATTATTAAAGGGCCCAGGGGTCTCCAGGGCCCCCGGATGGCAACCCACCTTTTTTATTTTTTTATAAAAAAAAATACATTTTTTTTTATATATATATATATATATATATATATATATATATATATATTTTTTTTATTAAAGGGCTCAGAGGTCCCCAGGGCCCCATGTGGCAACCCCCCCTTTTTTATTTTTTTTATAAATGTTTATTTTTTTATTTTTGTTTATTTTTTTATTTTTTATTAAAAGGCCCAGAGGTTCCCAGGGGCCCAGAGGTCCCCAGGGCCCCCGGGTTTGGCAACCTCCCTTTTTTTATGTATTTTTTACAAATGTTTTTTTTTTTATTATTAAAGGGCCCAGAGGTTTATTTTTTATTTTTATTAAAAGGCCCAGAGGTCCCCAGGGCCCCGGATGGCTACATATATTTATTTATATATATTTGTTTTCTTCTTTATTTCTTCTTTTTTTTGTAAAGGCCCCCCCGCTTCTCAATTTGCGGCAGCCCCCACGCTTCTCAATTTCAGGCGGCAGCACCCCCACCCCCCCTAGGTTCTCTGCTTCAGGGGGCCCATGCCTTAAGCTGTGCAAGGGGCCCCAAAATTCCTGATGGCGGCCCTGCGCATACCTCCCAACACGCACGGATTCTGTGGGACTTTCCCGCACAGACAGCTTCTTCCCGCAGTCCCGCAAAAGGGTTAATTTTCCCGCACTGCAAGAGGAGGCAGCACGGAAGCAGGAGGAACCGGAGTGGTGTGTGGAGGACTGTGGCTGCTGAAGGGAAGAAAGCCGAGAGCCGGGCTAATGACAGTCTGTGGCCCCGGCTCAACAACTGCAAAATCCCCCCCCCGCTCAACAACTTTAATGCGCCCCCCCCCGCTCAACAACTTCAATTCGCCCCCCCCCGCTCAACAACTTCGATCCCCCTCAACACTCAAGCCCAGGGGCCCCCACCACCCTAAGTCCTGCCCTGCTTGTGTGAGATACTGTGTGTGTATATACAGTACAGACCAAAAGTTTGGACACACCTTCTCATTCAAAGAGTTTTCTTTATTTTCATGACTATGAAAATTGTAGATTCACACTGAAGGCATCAAAAATATGAATTAACACATGTAGAATTATACATAACAAAAAAGTGTGAAACAACTGAAAATATATTTCATATTCTAGGTTCTTCAAAGTAGCCACCTTTTGCAGCAGACACATCTCTAGAACTGTTAAGAGGAGACTGCGTGAATCAGGCCTTCATGGTAGAATATCTGCTAGGAAACCACTGCTAAAGAAAGGCAACAAGCAGAAGAGACTTGTTTGGGCTAAAGAACACAAGGAATGGACATTAGACCAGTGGAAATCTGCTTTGGTCTGATGAGTCCAAACTTGAGATCTTTGGTTCCAACCACCGTGTCCTTGTGCGACGCAGAAAAGGTGAACGTATGGACTCTACATGCCTGGTTCCCACCGTGAAGCATGGAGGAGGAGGTGTGATGGTGTGGGGGTGCTTTGCTGGTGACACTGTTGGGGATTTATTCAAAATTGAAGGCATACTGAACCAGCATGGCTACCACAGCATCTTGCAGCGGCATGCTATTCTATCCGGTTTGCGTTTAGTTGGAACATCATTTATTTTTCAACAGGACAATGACCCCAAACACACCTCCAGGCTGTGTAAGGGCTATTTGACCAATAAGGAGAGTGATGGGGTGCTGCGCCAGGTGACTACCTCTTGAAGCTCATCAAGAGAATGCCAAGAGTGTGCAAAGCAGTAATCAAAGCAAAAGGTGGCTACTTTGACGAACCTAGAATATGAAATATATTTTCAGTTGTTTCACACTTTTTTGTTATGTATAATTCCACATGTGTTAATTCATTGTTTTGTAAACGGGGGGGAACTAATGCGCAAATCAACCTAACCACGGGCAACTAGGCTAAAATAATAAAAATACAAATAATAAGCAGCAGCCACGACTAATAGTGCTCACGCACTGACAGCAAATAGAACAAGGGTGGGTGTAGTGGCGCTTGCCAAAATAATAACAACAAATCCTGTTAATAAAATAGTAATCCACACAACAAAGATATGAATCCAAATGGCTAATAGGTCAATCCGCCACCTGCTGTGGGTCTAAATATGTTCCACTCAAAATACATCCAGAAATAACCACCCAACATTAAGGATAAATGTGGTAGGTCTTAGGAGTGGTAAATAATAAATCCCTAATAAGGTGAAAACAACTGTGCCAACCTCAGCACAATGTAGATGTAAAATCACTGTTAAATGATAATATAAAATACAATAAAATATGTGAAAATCCAAAAGTGCTTCATCCAATTAAAAGTGCATAGTGCAAAAATATGTGAAATAATGAACAAAAGTTCCACAAAATGCAAAAATATAGATTTTTTTTTTTTTAAATAAATAAAAAATTAGTAGAATGCGCGGGTGAGCATGAACATAATAATAAAGTGCAAAAAAGATCAATAAGATTCCAATTGATCGATCAAAATAAAGTGCAGTGTTCAAAGTGTCCAGTGCACAATCCGTGCAAGGATAGTATTAATAAGTCCAAAGAAAAAGATCAATGATAGTTCTTAAGTGTAAAGGTGCTCCAATAAATCCATAAAGCATAACGTTAGTGCTTGATGCTGAACGTGCATACGTGCTTGTAAATATCACCGTCAGGCTTCCCACAGTGTCTGGCAAATAATGTGTTCCAGCCCCTTACCTTAGGAGGGCTTGTATTAAAGCCTCTGTGTAAATACTCCCACAGGCAGCCTGCTGATCCACTCCCATACACCACGGCTCATATAGGTCAGAACGATGTCTCTCAAATGAAAAATAAAGGAAGGGAAGCCTCCATAGCATAAAATCTATGGAGGCTATGATTAAGTGACGTTTGGCTGTCACGATACGCGTGAGGACGTGGAGAGCTGCTGGTGACGTCATCCGCTCGCGGCCGCAGAGCGGAGACACAAGGATACACATGCTGTTTTACTCTCAGCTGTTTGTGAGTGTTGATTTTGTTTTATTATCGAATAAATCCTAAAGATTTTATGCTATGGAGGCTTCCCTTCCTTTATTTTTCATTTGAGAGACATCGTTCTGACCTATATGAGCCGTGGTGTATGGGAGTGGATCAGCAGGCTGCCTGTGGGAGTATTTACACAGAGGCTTTAATACAAGCCCTCCTAAGGTAAGGGGCTGGAACACATTATTTGCCAGACACTGTGGGAAGCCTGACGGTGATATTTCCAAGCACGTATGCACGTTCAGCATCAAGCACTAAAGTTATGCTTTATGGATTTATTGGAGCACCTTTACACTTAAGAACTATCATTGATCTTTTTCTTTGGACTTATTAATACTATCCTTGCACGGATTGTGCACTGGAAACTTTGAACACTGCACTTTATTTTCATTGATCAATTGGAATCTTATTGATCTTTTTTGCACTTTATTATTATGTTCATGCTCACCCGCGCATGCTACTAATTTTTTATTTATTTCAAAAAATATTTTTTCTATATTTTTGCATTTTGTGGAACTTTTGTTCATTATTTCACATATTTTTGCACTATGCACTTTTAATTGGATGAAGCACTTTTGGATTTTCACATATTTTATTGTATTTTATATTATCATTTAACAGTGATTTTACATCTACATTGTGCTGAGGTTAGCACAGTTGTTTTCACCTTATTAGGGATTTATTATTTACCACTCCTAAGACCTACCACATTTATCCTTAATGTTGGGTGGTTATTTCTGGATGTATTTTGAGTGGAACATATTTAGACCCACAGCAGGTGGCGGATTGACCTATTAGCCATTTGGATTCAATTCATAGTTTTGATGCCTTCAGTGTGAGTCTACAATTTTCATAGTTATGAAAATAAAAAAAACTCTTTGAATGAGAAGATGTGTCCAAACTTTTGGTCTGTACTGTATATATATATATATATATATATAAAAATATATATATATATATATATAAAAATATATATATATATTGTGAGGGATTAGCTCGTGGGGATCACCTTTTCTGAAATCACAGTCTGTAAGCAGGCACTTTCTTTTAAGTCTGGCGGATGCCAGATTTTATTTATAAACGGTTTGCAGATTAAAATAAACAAAACAGTAAATTAAATCCTTGCCGTCCGGCGCTAAACTAAACAAACAGGATCTCCTCTCTATACAGTGTGGGGCTAGTCCCTGACACCCACAAAACATGCAGTAAAGCAAACCTTTTCAGTCCAGCACTCAGCGCTCCCCTCACTCAGGTCCCTTCCTGAGTTTCAAGCCAGAGCCCTGTTGTGCTCTCTTCCTGGACATTTAAAGTCCAGCTGATTGTGGACTCCAGTGGACCCAAACATCCGGACCGGAATCCTAGCCAGGCCCAGAGGCTGTAAAACCCGGAATGGATTCCGGTTCAATCTCTCATAATGGAACGTATGCGAGGTGAAATGTACCTATGATCATGTATCGCACCTCGCATAGCGTCACATATCCTCCCCCTCTGCTCAAGCCCCTGCGGCTGAGCACTTGACCCAACCATACAGTGCACACGGGAGAGGGCATCTGCATTATTTTGGAGCTTCCCTGGCCTGTGCTCCACCGTAAATTTAAAAGGCTGTAGAGCCAGGAACCACCTTGTCACACGAGCATTTTTCTCCCTGTTATCACACATCCACTTCAGGGGAGCATGGTCTGTGACCAGCTTAAATGACCTCCCCAGTAGGTAATACCTCAGGGAGTCTAAGGCCCACTTAATGGCGAGACACTCCTTTTCTACGATGGCATAATTTTTCTCGTGCTTGTTCAGCTTCCTGCTCAGGTATACCACTGGGTGCTCCTCACCATCCCTGATCTGTGACAGTACGGCCCCTAGTCCCACCTCAGAGGCGTCCGTCTGTATAACAAACTCCTGGCTAAAATCCGGGGTTACTAGTACGGGTACCATACAAAGAGCCTGTTTTAACTTCTGAAATGCCCCCTCGGCTTCGGGGTTCCATTTGACCATGACCGACCCCTTACCCTTCGTTAGATCGGTCAAGGGGGCGGCAATGGTGGCAAAATTGGGTATGAAACGCCTGTAATACCCCGTAATGCCCAGGAAGGCCCTCACTTGTTTTTTATTGACTGGTTGGGGCCATTTTTGAATTGCCTCAATCTTATTGGTCTGCGGCTTGACCATCCCCCGGCCAATAACGTACCCAAGGTATTTGGCCTCCTCCAGGCCTATGGCACATTTCTTTGGATTGGCCGTGAGACGTGCTTCCCTAAGGGAATCTACGACCGCTTGTACACGGAGCAGGTGCGATTCCCAATCTGGGCTGTGGATGACCACACCTCCTGGGCTCGCTCCATATGTTCCCGTACTAGGGGCAGAATGGTTGCGATTCGGTCCTGCATCAAGGAGACATGCTCTATGATGCTCCTATATGGGCTGACCTCTCCTTCCCACGTTTCTTTAGCAATATCTAGCAGGCCCCTGGGATGCCTACCATACAAAAGCTCAAAGGGGGAATAGCCTGTGGAGGCCTGTGGAACCTCTCGTATGGCAAACATGAGATATGGTAGCAAAAAATCCCAGTCTCTCCCATCCTTGTCGACCACCTTTTTCAACATACTCTTCAATGTTTTATTAAACCTTTCGACCAGACCATCTGTCTGGGGGTGGTAGACAGAAGTACGGAGATGGGAGATTTTGTACAATCTACACAACTCCTTGGTAACCCTTGACATAAAAGGGGTGCCTTGATCGGTCAAGATCTCTTTTGGGATCCCCACTCGACTAAACACCTGGACTAATTCCTTGGCAATAACCTTGGCGGAGGTGTTACGCAAGGGTATGGCCTCAGGATAGCGAGTCGCATAGTCCAGGATCACCAGAATATGCTGGTGACCCCGGGCAGATTTCACGACCGGCCCCACCAGGTCCATGCCAATCCTTTCAAAGGGGACCTCAATTATTGGTAGAGGAACAAGGGGGCTGCGAAAATGGGGCGATGGTGCTGACATTTGGCACTCGGGGCACGATTCGCAGTACTCCTTGACCTCTGCATGCAAACCGGGCCAGAAGAATCTTTGGGTGATTCTCTCCCTGGTTTTTTCGACCCCGAGATGTCCCCCCATAACATGACCATGGGCCAGGTCTAGCACCACCCTGCGAAAGGGTTTGGGAACCAGTAGCTGTTCTACCTCTTCCTCTCCATGTTTTATCACTCGATATAACAAATTGTTTTTAATTGCCATGTAGGGAAAGGACACCACCCAATTAGGATCCACCGGTTCCCCATCCAACACCTTAACATTTTCCCTGGCATTTATGAGGGTGGGCTCTCGCAGCTGCTCGGTACAGAAATCCTCCCTCCTGACCTCCAAGTCGGGTACCACATTTTGGCTACTCTCCATGTCAGGGTCAGGCAAGGTTTCCTGTTCATTACCCTCAAGCTGGGTGCTAGCTTCTAAGTCCTCCGGTTCCCCAGCCATGGCAGGGAAAGGAAGAGGATCTCCGGCTTCCTCGATCCCACCAACAGCATGCCCTTCCCTTTGGCAAAACGGGTCTGGTGAGAGTTCTCGAGTTTCCCCAGTAGGGGTAACGCTATCTACTGGCCTCCCTTCACTCTCCCATAACTTCCAAAAATGAGGAAAGTCTCTCCCCACTAAGGCTTCATGGAGCAGTGAAGGTACCACCCCCACTGAATGTGTTACACAGCCCCAGGGGGTATCAACCTCAACCACCGCTGTCTGGTAGTCCCGAGTGTCCCCATGGATGCATATTACCCCAATACAACTGGGGTGTAGTTTTGCGGGGTCTACACACGCACTCCTGACTAAGGTCACCACACTACCAGAGTCTAGCAGGGCTGTAAGAGGCTTGCCATCTATTGAAATAACGCACATTTGTTTTTCAAGGCGACTCTGACTTGTCGCAACACATGCGACCTGTGCAAACAGAGAAATGCGTCTTACCCTATCAACATAATCACATTGCATAGGTTCATCATTTAGAGGGCAATCTGCAGCAATATGGCCTAATGCATGGCAACGAAAACACCGTATTTGCCCTACCCCCAGTCCTTTTAACGGTCCCAAAAACCTTCCTGGCTTCTTTGGCCAGTCTCTAGGTCTAGGACCTACAGTCTCATCTGCTGTAACAACAGTCTTATCCACTCTCCCCAAACTCTTGAACCCCGGAACAGTCTTACCCGAACCGTTGGGAGATCTTGCACCCCGAGACACACCGAAGTGGGGCGTAGGTGGGTTTATCAAGTCCTCAGTAGCACTGTACCTCTCCACTAGGTCCACCATTTGGGCTGCAGTGTTGGGGTCCCCCTGTCCGACCCACTTTCTCAGGGTAGCAGGGAGCGCACGCAGGTACCGGTCCATTACCACACGCTCCACAATCTGAGGGCTGGTCAGAGTCTCTGGCTGCAACCACTTCCTGGTGAGGTGGACCAGGTCAAACATTTGTGACCGGGGTGGCTTGTTGCTGGAATAGGACCACTGATGCACGCGCTGGGCCCGAACTGCCATGGTGACACCCAAGCGTGCGAGTATTTCTGTCTTTAGAGTCTCATAGTCCTGGGCCTTATCTGGTTCTAGGTCAAAATAGGCCTTTTGGGGTTCTCCTGTTAGGAATGGGGCCAATAGTCCCGCCCACTGCTCTTTTGGCCATCCTTCGCGGTCAGCGACTCTCTCGAAAGTCGCCATGTACGCCTCAACATCATCCGCCGGTGTCATCTTTTGCAGGTGGTAGGAAGCACGTACAATCTTTGGTTCCGCTAACACCGGAGGTGCGGACCCCTTTTTCAGTTCCACCAGAGCTTCGGTGAACTGTCGGTTCATCTCCTGCTGGGCAGCGTGTTGTGCTGCAACGGCCTCTGCAACTTGGCGGTGTTGTGCTGCAACGGCTTCTGCGACTTGGCGGTGTTGTGCTGCAGCGGCCTCTGCGACTTGGCGGTTTATCTCCTGCTGGGCAGCCTGTTGTGCTGCAGCGGCCTCTCGTTGTGCTGCAGCGGCCTCTGCGACTTGGCGGTTGGTTTCCCGCTGGGCTGCATTGGCCTGTAGCAGGGCCTTTAACATTTCTTCCATTTTCAGAAAAGTGCCCGCTGAATCCACCACGTGTGAGGGATTAGCTCGTGGGGATCACCTTTTCTGAAATCACAGTCTGTAAGCAGGCACTTTCTTTTAAGTCTGGCGGATGCCAGATTTTATTTATAAACGGTTTGCAGATTAAAATAAACAAAACAGTAAATTAAATCCTTGCCGTCCGGAGCTAAACTAAACAAACAGGATCTCCTCTCTATACAGTGTGGGGCTAGTCCCTGACACCCACAAAACATGCAGTAAAGCAAACCTTTTCAGTCCAGCACTCAGCGCTCCCCTCACTCAGGTCCCTTCCTGAGTTTCAAGCCAGAGCCCTGTTGTGCTATCTTCCTGGACATTTAAAGTCCAGCTGATTGTGGACTCCAGTGGACCCAAACATCCGGACCGGAATCCTAGCCAGGCCCAGAGGCTGTAAAACCCGGAATGGATTCCGGTTCAATCTCTCATAATGGAACGTATGCGAGGTGAAATGTACCTATGATCATGTATCGCACCTCGCATAGCGTCACAATATATATAAAAATATATATATATATATATATATATATATAAATAAAAGAAGGGCAGTATGGTGGCATGAATTTATGGCAGGAGCTCGGAGGGTATTTAAGCAGCCCACTCATCCATGCTCTTTGTTGGTTCAGTGAGTGATACTACACGTCACTGGGCCGACTCTTCCCAGCTCACCTCATGTTGGCGAGTCTGTACATTCGATCGCAATTGCATTGCGGCTTCTCCGTTCGTGGTATTCAAACCTTTTTGTATCATGTGCAATCTTGCGATTCGTTATGCTTCCTATCCTGCATCCCTTTCGTAAAAAACCTGCCTCCAAGTTGTCGCTCATGTTCCGACATCATTCGGCACAGGCGTAGTACATTCACTTCTGAATCAATACACGGTTCTTCTCTCATTTATTTAGTAAGCCAAAGTTATTTTCTGTGCATCATGCACATCGCCACACCACACTATTCGGATGTGTTACACACCCACTCCAGTCCAATGCGAACCAGTCGCACAATCACTGGTAGAATTCGTTACCATGTTTTGTCATGTCAAAATTCTTGGCCATTCGTGGTGTTACCCACACCATGTGTTTGGTTCCTGCAGGGGAACTTATGAATCATTCGTACACACTTCTTGTGTTCTATTTTCTACACCAAACCTTGTTGTTTTTCCTTGTGCACGGCATCACGCCACACCTTCCCGTATATTGCACTCCCACCACAGTCCGTCGCAAACTCACTCGCATGGCCCACTGTCATAAGTAAGATTTGTTACCATATTCTTTATGTGCTGTTAATTCGTTACCCTTCGTTGTTTCCCATATCGTTCATTACTTCCCCCTACGGAACCGACAAATCTGCTTGCGTAATGGTACGATAAGCCACCAAACAAACCAGGTGTTTCTATCCTTTTCTCAGTAACCCAACTCTTATTCGTTGAGACCCCTGCAGCCATGCAAAACCGTCTCTGCAGCCTGTCACTATTGTTGAGACCCTTGAAAAACGCAATATCTTCTCAGCAACCACTCACTCATGAAATAAAAACCCTTTGCCACCATGCAATTTCGGCCAAGCAACTGGACACCTGTTGAGACCCTTGCAACCATGCAAATCATCTTGGAAGCTTGACACCTTTGTTAAGACCTTTGCAAAATGCAACATTGTCTCAGCAACCTCTCACTTGTTTAAAATAAATAAATAAGTAAAACCCCATTTATCACCACGCAATCTCGGGCCAGCAACCTGACACATGTTGAGACCCTTGCAACCATGCAAAATCATCTCTGCAGCCTGACACCCTTGTTGAGACCCTTGCAAACACAATACCATCTCAGCAGCCTAACACTCATCGAGACCCTTGCAACCACACAAAACCGTCTCAAGCAACCTCCCATTCATCAAGACCTTTGTGACCATGCAGCCTCGCCCCAGCAACCTGAGATTCATTGACCGTTGCAGCCAGACAAATCGTCTTAGCAGCCAGAGATTCTTGTTGCGACCCTTGCAAACGCAATAGCGTCTAAGCAGCTTCACATGCATCGAGACTCTTGCAAGCGCAATATCGTCTCTGCAAACCCAACACCCATTGAGACCCTTGCAGTCATGCAATATTGTCTCGACAGCCTTACACTCATTTGAGACCCTTGCCAAACGAAATATCGTCTCAGCAAACCAGATTGAGACCCTTGCAATCATGCAATATCGTCTCAAAAAACAAACCTTCATACTCACTGACACCCTTGTAACCAGGCAATATCGTCTCCAGTAGTATAAAACACTTTGCGGCATGCACCTACGTGCAAACCCGCATACTAACTTGCAAACACACCTCAGTGGCAAACAATCAGCCACACAAACCAGCAGCGGCACACAGTTAGCCATTCATCTCCAAGTGGCACGCGGGCCACTCATCTTTTCTCTCTCATTCTACTTGAGGTTAGTTCAGGATTCCATCCAGCACCAGGTTGAACTTTATCTCCACAGGTAAAAAAATAAAAATGTAAAAATAGGAATAGAAGATTGTACAGTTCACATCTTCACCAGGGTCAGTCGCATTACAGAGGTGAGCCAGTTCATTTCAGGTAAGGTCACACCAGGCCCACCATCAGACAGTTATCCACCACCTCGCTGACTTCCTGCTCATCGAACAAACCAGGCACACCACCGGCAGATCTAGACAGGTTGAGGATAGTGTTCAGCAATCTTAATGTGCCCATAGCCGAGCATAAAGTGGAAGGCCCATCACACTCTATCACCTTCCTAAGTGTCACTCCGGACACGCGTGCCATACAGGCTTGCGTGCCTCCCGACAAACTAGCCCGTACCACACAGTTATCCACAACTTCACCCAGTCACAAGGATGCACCATGAGGTATTCGCAATCCTTACTAGGAATGCTGAACTTCGCAATGAGGATTATTCCTCAAGGACGGTCCTTTATATCACAGTTTTTTTTTAGGGTCAGTGCTTTTGATCACTGTCATTAAAGGGTTGTTGTCCAGGAAGGAGTTGTCTAAAGGGAATTGTGTTTAAAACGCGTGGCAAATTTGTAGGTACCTGAAAAACATTTGATTCGGTAGCATAAACTCAGATTTCATGCTGTCAAAAGACTAAGTTCCTGTTGTGGGTAATGTGATAGATAGAACACTCCCCTGGCGCTCCAGATCACAGCTTTTAGTTTTCTCACACCAGGCACAGGGCAAGATCCAGACCAAGTTCTCAAACTAGACCAACCGGCAGTAGCAGACTTAGCTATGTGGGACAAGTTCCTTACTAGCAGGAACTGCATTTCAATGTTCATCCCGGCTATGTCAGCCGAGTCACCATGGGAGGTCACCGACGCTGCAGCCGTCACTGACTTCACTGCCATTTTCAGTAAACCTTGGCCCCCAGAAATTCTCTTAAATTTTTGCTTTCACCCAGTCTTTATCACTCTTTGAACCGTATCCCATCGTGGCAGCTGCCCAGTTCTCTAGGTCATAGGGTTACGACTATAAATAAGAAGGCCAATATGGTGGCCAGATTTTATGGGAGGGTATTTAAGCAGCCCACTCGCAAATGCTCTTTGTCGGTTCAGTGCGCGATACTCTCCCGCCCTTCACTTTTTCAAGGCACTTCTCAGCACATCCTTCTATATAAAACTACCCATTACTTACCTTGGGTATGCTCCCTTTTCTTGGCATACCGACCAGACCACCAAGGCACACAGGTCTATTTATGTTGTAAGTCTTGTCAGGTGTTTATGTGATCCACATCTCTCTCTGTGCCACAACCATAAATATATATATATATATATATATACATACATACACACACACACACACACACACGTGTGTGTTTGAGTTTTGACGTGCACACCCAATAGGCTGCGCATTCCTATGGGGGTGATGTTTGGCGTTGCTGCTTTTGGCAGGGAAAATCATTTATAAATTTAGAATCTGAGCATTTCTCAGCAAATATAACAGGTTTGTTCCTAGTAAAATACCACGTCTGCAGCCTGGATATGGAAATGTGTAAATTACTTATGGCTAAATCCAGAGTTCTTTTTTAATAGTACCTGCTGTTTTCAATTAGCAGTTCTCAGATTTATATTCCAAGTTATGGGGGGGTGGGGGGTGACTCTTTAATACATGCAGCATTCATGAACATGTTGAGAAGAGTTACATGATATAGTCAACAGCCACAATTCTTAGAACATGTTGGGTCTAATAAACTACTTTGATATATCCTACAGGAAATGTACATACTGTATATAATCTAGAATTGGATCAAACACAAAGAAATTTCTGCAGGACAAATAGCCGGAGATAAACACAAATCCCCATTATGTCTGGCCTTTTATGCCTACATCCCAGGATTTAGGAACGGGATGCAATGTTATTTAGTAAACTGAGGTTCTGCCTCTGCCTGTCTGAAATACAAATAAAATATGTTGGATATGGTATTCTGCCAACTTTTAGGTTTTATGGAATATTTTCAGTTTGGCCAAAGTATTATCTTGTTTCCGTTCTGATAAGTTATTACAGATAAACTTTCTTTTTGTCATCGGCAAGTTTCAAAAGTTCCTCCAAGGTTTATAAAAATGCTATGAACTTTAAAGGGGCACTACTATCAATATAATAAAAAATATCTATATTAAAATATTATTGGTAGCACAATGGCTTAGTTGTTAGTACTATTGCCTTGCAGCACTGGAGCCCTTGGTTTGAAGACTGGTAAGAACATATCCACATGGAATTTGCATATTTTCGCTGGACTTGCATGGGTTTTCTCCAAATACTTCAAAGCCATGTCTATAGGGTAATTGGCCCTAGTATGCATGTGAGGTAGGGACCTCCGATTGTAAATCCTTGAAGGCAAGGACTGACATAAATGTAAATTGTCAGTTCTATATACAGTGCCTCATACCCCTTGAAATATTCCACATTTTGTCATGTTACAACAAAAAACTTAAATGTATTTTATTGGGGATTTATGTGATAGACCAACATAAAGTGGCACATAATTGTGACGTAGAAGGAAAATTATTAATGGTTTTCAATTTTTATTTAACAAGTACATTTCTGAAAAGTGTGGCGTAGATTTGTATTTAGCCCCCCGAGTTAATCGTTTGTAGAACCACCTTTTGCTGCAAATACAGCTGCATGTCTTTTTGGGGATGTCTGTAGCTTTGCACATCTAGAGAGTGAAATTGTTGCGCATTCTTCTTTGCAAAATAACTCAAGCTCTGTCAGATTGGATGAAGAACGTAAATTTTCAAGTCTTGCCACAGATTCTCAATTGGATTTAGGTCTGGACTTTGGGACATTCTAACATATGACTATGCTTTGATCTAAACCATTCCATTGTAGCTCTGGCTGTGTGTTTAGGGTTATTGTCCTGCAAAAATGTATACCAAAAAAATGGCGCCTTTTGGGGATAAAAACATATAAACCAACAACCCCCTTTAAAGTGAACAAACTAAGCAAATCACAAATCACTAAACTGTGAAGAATTATAAAATAAAGAATAAGGCGCTATACATGTTCATGTAAAAAACTGGCACAAAGAAAACACTGCATCAAACTTAAATGTGCACATTAAAAAAAAATAAGCAAGCATAAAGTCCATAAGTGAATAAATCCCAACACCAAAACGGAATGCTCCGAGATGAAACTTCTAGATCTTCCACCACGAGTGCTCAGTATGAAGATGGTCACTCACCAGAGCTGTTTGACCTCTTTTTACAGGACGGTCAAAAAACACTTTGGGAACACCAGATTGGTTCTGCTAATGGCATAAATCCATTCCAATGGCCACTCAGGAAGGGGCTAGAATGTAAAAAATTACTCCACAGGAGACACGGATGAAAGTCTCGAAGTGTAGTAATTTTTTAATAAAGTAAAAACAGCAGCAATGATAGCAGTTACACTCATATGTAATAGTGTCTGACCTGGCACTAGGTGTAAACAGCCTGTGTGAATCAGCTGATCTCTGGGGGTGGCGGGCGCACTGTCATTGGCCAGGCAGGGATGACATCACTCCCATGCATGTGCGAGAGTGCAAAAACATTGAAAAACTCACTGCAAAGCTACTGATGTTTTTCTAACGTTATTAAAAAGTCAAGTGTGCATGAGGCCTTACGCAGAAGAGACAAAGCATGTCTATTCTGCATTAAAATTCATGCCTGTTTTTGACTAAAGTTCCACTGTAAGGACCCTTTCACACTTACGGATCCCGTGAAGATCCATTCCTTTAATATCCGCTTGCTCAGCGGGGATCACTGAGCCGGCAGATGACAGGGCAGTCCCTGCACACTGTGCAGGGACCGCCCTGTCAGATCTCTACTCTCCTCTATGGGAGGATTGGAACCGTCTGTCCGTGTTCACCCGATTCGATCCGCAGATGGATGGAAAAATAGGATTTTTAATAACAGCTTTCCTGTAAAATCCTTTTCTTGGAGTACACCATGGAAAACAGAGCCTCTTAACCACTTAAGACCCGGACCAAAATGCAGGTAAAGGACCTGGCCAGTTTTTGCCATTTGGCACTGCGTTGCTTTAACTGACAATTGCGCGGTCGTGCAAAGTGGCTCCCAAGCAAAATTGGCGTCCTTTTTTTCCACACATATAGAGCTTTCTTTTGGTGGTATTTGATCACCTCTGCGGTTTTTATTTTTTGCGCTATAAACAAAAATAGAGCAACAATTTTGAAAAAAATTCAATATTTTTTACTTTTTGCTATAATAAATATCCCCCAAAAATATATAAAAACATTTTTTTCCTCAGTTTAGGCCAATACATATTCTTCTACCTATTTTTGGGGAAAAAAATCGCAATAAGCATTTATCGATTGGTTTGCGCAAAATGCATAGCGTTTATAAAATAGGGGATAGTTTTATTGCATTTTTATTAATTATTTTTTTTTACTACTAATGGCGGTGATCAGCGATTTTTTTCGTGACTGCAACATTATAGCAGACACATCGGACAATTTTGACACATTTTTGTGACCATTGTCATTTTCACAGCAAATAATGCTATAAAAATGCATTGTTTACTGTGAAAATGACAATTGCAGTTTGGGAGTTAACCACTAGGGGGCGCTGAAGGGGTTAAGTGTGACCTCATATGTGTTTCTAACTGTAGGGGGGCGGGGCTGGACGTGTGACGTCATTGATCGTCTTTCCCTATATCAGGGAACAGACGATCAATGACAGCGCCACAGTGAAGAACGGGGCAGCTGTGTTTACACACAGCTCTCCCCATTCTTCAGCTCCGGGGACCGATTGCGGAGCTTCGGACTGGGTCGCGGGCGTGCGCCCGCCACCCACAGCTGGGCACTTAAAGAGGACGTACAGGTACGTGCTTGTGCACAGCCGTGCCATTCTGCCGACGTATATGTGCAGGAGGCGGTCCTTAAGTGGTTAATCATTACATAGTGGGTTGTATGGTCACTGGCACAACCAAAGAAAGTTCCCCTCCATATAACCCCTCCCATCAGGGAAGTACCTCGGTTTTGTAGCAAAGCAGTAAGGTTCCTATAAGAAGGGGGGCACTTTGGTGTCCCGTGGTGTACTCCAAGAAAAGGATTTTACAGGTAAACTGTTATTAAAAATCCTATTTTCTTTATTGTACACCACGGGACACAGAGCCTCTTAAAGGGGTTGTAAAGGTAAATTATTTTTTCCCTAAATAGCCTCTTGAGGGGGGAGGGGGCGAGCAGGAGTGTCAGGACGCTATTCTACTTTGCAGATAGAGAAAGGAGCTGTGTGTTAGTGGGAGTCCTGACACTCCTGCTCACCCCCTCCCCCCTCAAGAGGCTTTTTCCACACCAGGGAGAAAGTGTCGCATTACTGTATGTAGTTACAGACAGAACAGGAAGTGAGGATTTCTCAGAAGAAATAATGACATTTAAAAGCAAAATCGAAGGATAAGGTAAGTGAAGGAGGACTGTACTAAGGTAAAGGAAGCTATTTAGGGATTTTTTTTTTACATTTACAACCCCTTTAATCAGTACATTGTGGGATGTCCCAGAGCAATACTTAATAGGAAGGGTGGGAGACACAGATCCGAGCCAGCCGTAAACGGACAAGAAGCCCTAGACTGCTAGACAGGGGAACGGTCACTGATTTGTTGTGCCAGTGTCCAATCACCTCTGGTGACCATACAACCCACTATGTAATGATTAAGAGGCTCTGTGTCCCGTGGTGTATGATAAAGAAAATAGTATTTTCCTTCAACTGCAGAAATGGACCATAGCGGGGACGGTTACAAAGTAACACCCTTCCACACACAATCTGTAGATTAACATTTTAACCTGCTTGATGTCCCCTTGCGAATGTTACATTAATCTGCGTTGGCATATGCTGGCACTAACTGTGGCTGTTAGCTGATCAGGCACCTATACCTCTGAACCCCACTGATAAACATGGTTCCTGATCATTTGATCACTTTGTCAGATCTGATATAGGAACACATACAGGCTTTATTCACAAAATAAGCCTTCATTTTGTAAATGGCACTGAAGCTTCAAGATGGCGGTGTGCTTGTGTTTGGCAAATACAATGACAGTATTAAAAAATAAGGCAAAAAAATAATTATATATATATATATATATATATATATATATATATATATATATATATACACAGTACAGACCAAAAGTTTGGACACACCTTCTCATTCAAAGAGTTTTCTTTATTTTCATGACTATGAAAATTGTAGATTCACACTGAAGGCATCAAAACTATGAATTAACACATGTGGAATTATACATAACAAAAAAGTGTGAAACTGAAAATATATTTCATATTCTAGGTTCTTCAAAGTAGCCACCTTTTGCTTTGATTACTGCTTGGCACACTCTTGGCATTCTCTTGATGAGCTTCAAGAGGTAGTCACCTGGCGCAGCACCCCATCACTCTCCCTCTTGGTCAAATAGCCCTTACACAGCCTGGAGGTGTGTTTGGGGTCATTGTCCTGTTGAAAAATAAATGATCGTCCAACTAAACGCAAACCGGATGGAATAGCATGCCACTGCAAGATGCTGTTGTAGCCATGCTGGTTCAGTATAAATCCCCAACAGTGTCACCAGCAAAGCACCCCCACACCATCACACCTCCTCCTCCATGCTTCACGTGGGAACCAGGCATGTAGAGTCCATCCGTTCACCTTTTCTGCATCGCACAAAGACACGGGGGTTGGAACCAAAGATCTCAAGTTTGGACTCATCAGACCAAAGCACAGATTTCCACTGGTCTAATGTCCATTCCTTGTGTTCTTTAGCCCAAACAAGTCTCTTCTGCTTGTTGCCTTTCTTTAGCAGTGGTTTCCTAGCAGATATTCTACCATGAAGGCCTGATTCACACAGTCGCCTCTTAAAAGTTCTAGAGATGTGTCTGCTGCAAAAGGTGGCTACTTTGAAGAACCTAGAATAGGAAATATATTTTCAGTTGTTTCACACTTTTTTGTTATGTATAATTCCACATGTGTTCATTTATAATTTTGATGCCTTCAGTGTGAATCTACAATTTTCATAGTCATGAAAATAAAGAAAACTCTTTAAATGAGAAGGTGTGTCCAAACTTTTGGTCTGTACTGTATATATATTTTATATATATAATACATATACAGTATACTGTATATATTAATGGTACATTTATGTGCATCTGTCAGCCTATAATAAGGGTTATTATTTTAAAATGTGTACCCAATAAAAGCCATATATGTCTGTAAAAAAATATATAAGTCATATAAATATTAGAAAATACTTAGCCTCCATTCCCAGTCGATGCCATCTGAGAGGAAACACATCGGGTCGGAGAAAGTAGCATGACATCAACACATCCTGACCATTCTGCAGGCGGCCGTGCACGACTTATGCTCAAACTGCCAGATTCAAACAACTATGCTGTCGGTGAATGATTAGTGAGAAACGCAAGCCTGGATCCATCTCCTGAAGCTGGCTGATCACCTACTCTTTTTTTTTTTTAAAGTGTATTTTGTGCATGTCCTCGAGAGAGGAGCCGGACTGCAGGAGTTGGGAGTAGGCAGGCCTCCCCCAGAGGCAATCTGCCACCTTTCTCCATGCCCCGGGTGGCAATGGCGGGTGTGTGAGGAGGTCCTCCCACACAGCCCGCCCAACCTGCTCTGCTTTGAAGCCCAACGGGGCAGAGGGACTCCCTATAAGGGAGTGAGAGGATTAGCCCGCTCAACCAGCCCTGTTAGTCCTTCGCCTCTCTTTTAGAGACCGCGTGGTCAAAGTGCGTGTGTGTTAACCCAATTTCGAGTGCGTGTGTAGGTGTGGTGGTTTTTGTGGGAGGGGGGGTCATTTTCCCGACGTGCATAGCGCAAAATTACGTTACGCCGAGCTTTGTGGATTGCGACGGGTCAATAAAGTTGCGTCGGGAAAAAAAAAAAAGATACGCCGCGAAAAAAAACATTCAAAACAAAAAAAAAATCGCGTCGCTGGACAGAAGGGTCTGCTTTTACATAGTGTAAACAGTTTACACTTTGTAAAAGCAGCCCTAATTTTGCGTTTGCAAACTAAAACTTACGGAGAAAAAACAAAGCTGAAAAGCTTTGTGGATCTCCGTAAGTGCTAATTTGCATACCCGAGGCGGATGCAGTACTGCATCCTAAGATCCGGCAGTGTAAGTCCCTTACACATGCCGGATCTTCTGCCTAACTATGGAAAACTGATTCTGTGGATCAGTTCCATAGTTAGAAACAGGGATACGACGGCGTAACAGCAGTTACGCCGGCGTATCCCTTTTGAGGATCTGGCCCTGTATGTGGTAGGTTGGAACCGCTTATTCATTTTATGCAAATACAAAGATTTATTGGAGCACCAATCAACATACAGTATACTGTATGAACTTTTGACACACCTGTTTAATTCACTTGAATTTGTTGCAGCAGGTTTCCAGTCACTTTAATTTGTGATAAAATTGTGTGATTTAGCGCATTATTTAAATGCAACTTGTATGGTCACACATAGCAATTCACATAAGAGTGAAATGTTTATTTTCAATGTATTTCACATGAGATTTATCTTATTTTTTGTAACAGTTGTCACATTTGTTTTTTGGGGGCACATACACAGTTAGAAACAGCACATCTTATAGATACAGAAGTACAGTAAAACCTTGGTTTGCAAGCATAATTCGTTCCAGAAATCTGCTTGTAATCCAAAGCACTTGTATATCAAAGCATTTTTTTACAGGGTATAAAAGAGAAGAGAGGCACCTCTAAGTGTAGCAATAAGTTGCTAAATGTTGAACCTTCATTAAATGTAACCATATTGCTACACTTAGAAGCTCCTCTCTTCTTTTTTATACTGCATTGTGACATGACGCTACTCTTATATCAAGACATCTCTTGTATATCAAGGCAAAATTTATTAAAACATTTTGCTTGCAAAATGCTCTCAAACTAAATTACTCTCAAACCAAGGTTTTACTGTATTCGAAAATAGCCAAGTTAACTTAAACCAACTGACGTTGCTAAATTTGGCCCACGCATCTACACCAGACTTCAATTTTTAGATCATAAAAGGGTTAAAGCCTCACTCCAACTAACATGTATAAACCGTTACAAAAAAGTTTTATTCTGTTAAAAAAAAAAAATTGGATTTTGCATTTAAACCATATAAATTAAAGTGGGCTGTTATAAGCACTGCAGCAGGGTTATTTAATTTGTCCCAATCTTGTAACTGTCACTTTGCTGGACAACCTAAACTGCATGTAAAAAATATAAAAGGCAAGTAAAAATAAAAAAAGGAAATATTATACAAAATACTATAATAGAAACATACAAGAGTGACAGCAGAAACAAGACCAAGTGGTCCATTATGTCTAACCCTTAGGGCCTCATTTACACTCAAAGTTCCAAAATGCACGACAAACTAAATCACATTTTTTTCAATGGCCTCTATTCACATCTGAGCATCCTGTCGCTTGTAGCTGGACACCTGTTGCTCAAAATAGGACATGGGTGATGTTTTTTCAGGTGAATTTTAGGATTTTTTTTATAGTCTATATTAACTGATCTCCTGCATCTAATGCTTTGCATTGGCTAAAACAAAAAGGCCTAAAGCTTAAATACAAATACACTTCTAATACAATCATATACTCTTGCAAAAATGCTCTAATGAAAAAGCCTGAAAATCGCTCTGCTCTTGTGCGAATGCAGCCTAGCTTTTTTGTCTACGATTGTCCCAAGCACGTTTAAAGCCATTTACCATTGACCGTCTCACTATCTCTCCTGGAAGTCTATTCCAAGTATCAGCTATTCTTTCCAAAAAGCAATATTTTCTAAGTTTCTGCTAGCCTGAGGTCATGCCCCGTGTTCTTGATCTTCGCTTCATATTAAAAATACTTCCCTCCTAAACCTTATTCACATTACAGATATTAACCCATAGAACCCACATTACAGCAATCTTCGCCATAGTGGGCCTTGATGACATTTACTCTTTATTATAATTCATGCACCTTAAAATACACAAGAAACAGCTTTAAAATTAAAGTCAATTTTTTTTTTATTACAGTCTTGACAATTCAAATGCAAACTTGTTTATGGTACAAGGAGACTGGCAGTCTGTCTAAAAGTATCATACAGAGTTATAATTTTAAGCCGTAAGCAAAACAAAAAAAAAGTGTGTTTTACATATATATTTGACCTTTTTATTTTATTAAGTATAACAAAAGGTTTAAATATTACAACTAAGACAACATATGTACATTTATGGATGTATATTACAAGACATAATTGGAGACATGGATTCACTTTTACAATATGGCAGACTTAGGACATGTTTTGCCAAGAGTGCATTTCTACATAAAAAGCTAATTTTGATATTAGGAAACCATTTAGGACAACATAACAAATAACAATATTTATCTCATTGAAAGACAATTAAAGTGAGGCCTAAAAACACCTTTTTGCTGCCCAATACATCAGTAATATTAGTGTGACACCCCTCTCCACCAAAAAAAAAAAAACATAAAACAAAGAGCCACCCCAGGAAATTGACACTGGGTGTGTGTAGGTTGAGGTAACGGTTTGCTGCACCTGGGGCAGCCATTTTGAGTCTCATGTAAGGAAGGTTTTTCTGTGTAGAACTCTGAGGGAAAAGTTTTAGCTGTTCAGAACAACTGGAATGCCATTTTCATGTATCCAAGGCAAAATGGAAGGATAATCAAGGAATGATGTGTTGCTGTGGGCAACAATAACCTTCTTTCATGCACTAGCTTACATGAGCAAAGGATGAATAATCTGTCAGCAATGTTGATCAGTACACTTTAGTCACTTTCATACTAAATTTTGCATTTGTATCTAAAAAGTTGAATGAGGATTGATATTGGCAACCAAAACCAGGATCTCCCACGCTGCACTAGAAGCACATCATGGAGAAGTTGGTTGCTGTGGACAACTGGTAATTTATACCAGAACTAAACCCTCTTATTGTTTTTAGCTAAGGAAGCAGCCATCTTAGCCTCAGTTTGATCTTTAACTGCCATGTGATCAGTTATGGCACCAGCCATTTGATGGTTTTGTCAGTTTGGATGAAAGCCCAACCAATGCGATAGTTACATTCCTCAAACAGGCTGATTTTTTTAAACTGCTAATAGTAGGTTGAGGGAGTACAGATAACCGACTGGCTGAGCAGGTCTTCCATCCCCAAAATGGCTGCCCAAGCTTTAGGTGTGTTACCACTTTTTCCTTAAAAATGTCCTTGTAAAAGTGAATCCACTGGTAACACTAGACTAAGGGCAGAATAAATAAAAAATACACACTACAATGTAACTGTATATAATCAGGTACCAAAGAAAAAAAAAAGTGTTTTTTTTTTTCAAATAGTTTTCTGTACATTACTGGGAAGGGGAATGTTCGCCATATTTTTGGAAAATACAAAACAAAAATGAGATGAAAAAATATAAAACAACAAAAGAGAAGAACATGCACAAAAACATTTACCACATGAATAAGAACACTGACCCTCACTTTGGGGGAAAATAAAAGCTGTGTTGCTCCTTGCAACCACGCAGCTTCCTCCTTTAATTTCTTAACCTGCCCCCAGCGACATCAAAGGACAAAGTTGTATTGAAGGATGCAGTTTCTTCAGACATCTAACAGCTTAGGCCCATTCTGGTCAGATGGGGATCTTTTTACTTTTTTTATTATTTTTTTAACTTTTTATTTTATTTTATTTAGCAATTGCCAGAAATTCAGTCATGTTTGCATATTTTCTCTCAATTGCAAATGCGCAGTTCATGTACAATTTGCACCCCACAATTGCAAATTGTGCATATTTTGCACTTGGCAGCCCCTTGTGACTCTATAAATCTCCTCAAGTGAATGCATACATATCATACAGGCTCTATAAAAACAATTTGCACATTAGCCTTTTAGAACTACATATGTTGTTTTAACTGCTTAAAGCTAAATTTTAATCTGCTTATACTTTGCTTTTCTCGATAGGCAATGCAGGCAAATCATAGTTAGTGGGAGGGGTCAGCAGAGTGCTGAACATAGTTTCCTGCATCAGTACCCCTTTCAAGAGCCCCAAGCAGTGGGCTGGCTCTTTCTTGGGAGGAGTTAAATATCAAAACGCCTTGATGAGTAGATGTCAGTCTAGGGAAGTGGGTGTTCCTATGCAGGATGCATTTGCATGCAGACAACCCTAGGTAACACGCACATGTGCCGCTGAGCCTCCATGTTTCGAAGAACTGGAATCCAATGAATAAAAGGGGCAGGCCAAGGACAGCCAGAGCAGAGCAGAAGGCTAGAAAAACATTATCAGAAATTCTAACCCCTCTCAATTCTACAAAAAAATCAGACGAAGAAAAAAACAACATTTAGAAGGGAAATCGAAAGAAAAGGTAAGTGAACCAACAATGCACTAGCTTAAAGGAACCTATTTAGAAAATAAAAACCAACCTTTACAACCCCTTTTAGTCCCCTTGTCATTCTCTTATGATTATATTAACATTGACTGCTCACACCCAAAAGAAGGGGGGTGGGGTATTTTTTCCCGCCCGAAACATTTTGACTATTTGATGCTCTTAATCACTAAATGCCCTTCAATTGAGATGAGCTTTTGTACCAGGCAAGTCTCACTACACATCCATGAATTTCCCATATGGCAAATGAAAGGTCCACCTTTTTGGCAGGCATCCTGCCCCCCAACGCAAATTGCTTTGGAAGGCCATTTGTAAACAAATCATTCACCTACTTTGCACTCCTGCAATGGACTGGACTGCATTCTCATGGGATTTTATGCTTCCAACTTTGTTGAGAGGTACATTGATTGCAGTGGAAATACATTTTTTTGGACAGTGTAGGAAAGATTTTGAACAGGGTATGACCTAAATTTACAGTTTTCGGTTCAATAAAATTGCAACAAAATTTCTGAAATGTGGGTCATTTTGTGACAAAATACATTGGAGTAAAGGGCTAAAGCAGAATTATGGTCAATGCACACTAAGGGCATACAAAATGCCAGAACCTCTGGCAGAAAAAGCAGCATAAAATATACTCATAGTAGCTTATATTGCACAAGAGTTTAGGAGAGTTTATGGGCATTTGCTTTTATAAGCATTTTTTTCCCAAAACATTCCCCTCTGCTAATTTTTCGATATACACTTAAAAAAAGCAAACTCTCCTACAGGCCATGTTTAGGAGCATTGAGCAGTTTTTCTGCCTAAAAGCTCCTTTCAAAAACGCAATCCAGAAGGGTTTTTTTCTGCCTCTAAATGCTGAGCTTAAAATATGCCTCTTAGGCTGCATTCAACACTATAGCGTACTGAATCGCAGAGTTTTGTCCCGCGAATTGCGGCGGCAAATAGCGGCGTTTTGTACCGTGATTCGCGGCGACAAAACGCCGCGATTGTGAATGCAGCCTGTGACCCCCTCTATGGAGATGGTTCACATCTCCTAGCCGAACGGCGAAAGACGCCTGAAAAAAATGTCCGGGACCTTTTTTCAAGCGGCAGGCGTCCGGCGTGGAGATGTGAACCATCTCCATAGAGGGCAATGCTAAAGCATCCCTCTGGCGTGTCGGGGCGGCAGCGGCGTTCACACTACAGGCGTATATACGCCTAGGTGTGAACGGGGCCTAAACGTCCTAATGTGCAAGGACATATAGGATAACATTGAACTGCTTCTACAGGCAGGAGAAATGCAACAACTGTAGAAGCAGCGCTTTTTTAAGCCTAGTGTGCTTGGACCCTTGAGCTGATTTCCGGTGGTTTTTAGGGTGCAAAAAACGTAAAATTGCCCCTGAAGATTTTTTTCCTACACCAAATAAAATACACCTATATAAGGCCCAAAAGGGGACTTATACAATTTTGAGAATGGATAAATTATTCACCATCTGTGATAAACATTACATAACAAACTGTGGAGTGATGTCATTGTCAAAGGAAAGAACCATGGTTAGCGGTATGGAATGCAGGCAATCTACACTCCTGGAAGTATAAAATGCTAAAGGCTTCTCTGAAGGCTGCAGTGGTGGAAGGTGGATGAGTCCAGACTCGCTGCCCTCTAGAGTACTCATTCTCATGGGAAATAACATTAAAGCCTTGTCTGCCTACCTATGAGGACCAGGACTGCTCCTGGGACTTTTAAAGTCCAAGTACAGTCCAAACTTTAATTCTAGTTTTAGACAAAGGAACAGAAAGCAATGGAGCAGCCATTAGATATTTACCAATATCTGACTGAAGAGATCTTATGATGTCATTAACACACCCAGAAAGTTCCAAACAATTGGATTTATCCTTGCCAAATCGCAAAAAAAGTGGGCTGTTTTGAGAACATTTTCTTTAGGGCAACAGTCACTGTTGCCATGATGAAATGATTCTTAAGGCCCCTAAATGTTGAAACTTCTTTTGCTATGTGGAAACAATAAGGCTCCGTTCACACCTGAGCAGAGCGACTTTCATGAGTTTTTAGAATTTTTGGAAGTGTATTACAAAGAATTTTAGAAGCATTTTAGAAGCATATTACAAGCGTTTTACAGCATCAGGCATTTTTGTATAGCCAATATAAAGCACTAGTTGAAGGAGATTAGGGGTGGAGAGCTGCTATTTGAATAAAGAATGCACGAAAAACAGTTGGTTCCAGGCCGGTGACAACCACTTATTTCCTATCGTGCTGTCAAAAAACAGGAAGTGAGGCGAAATCTCCCCTTTGAGTTCACCAACAATTATTAAACCAACAGATGGATTAACACTTCCCAAGTCTATGCAAAACTAACAAAACAAACCAGCTGAATTTGGGCTTTAACTTAAAAACAACTTCAATGTGATATTCTGTTAACACTATAAAGATTCATATTCACTTTTTGGTGAAGTCAAGCAGGGTTCGATCTACTGCTATACCTTTATAGCTGGGCCCTGGCAAAGACATCTCCAAGCACCAAACAGGCCTAGCCTGACCTCTCATCCACGTGTTTATTAGTCCATGCTGAAGTGCACTCTTCATATATTGCTATTGAGAGTCCATTAGGAGTTGGTTTATACAGAATTTGCTTCCTGCACCCACCAGTGGATCCTTCCAGTGACTACAGCAGCTCACCTAAAAAGTCCAGCTTTGTAACCCTTTCATGTGTCTCTGAGAACTGTAAATATATGGTGGGAGATAAAAGGCTGCCCCTCCAAAAAATGTAATCAGTATTTGAATTTAGCTGGTCATAGAAATATGTTTGCGCTAAACATTTGGATACCTTTAAAGAATCTCCTGTCACCTAACATGCATATAGACTGGTCAGTGCCCTTGTGGGCAGTGACGGATATGGTCAGACTGTTTACTTAAGCAGCAGAGCACAAGGATAATCTGCCAACAATCTTGGACTCCACAAACTTTATTTACATTCATATGAACCCCCTTTGCTGCATAACTGCTATACAACTGTGCCAAAATAACACCATATACATTGGCATATGATCTCTAGCCAGCTTTTTTTGGATATTGTATCAGCATCTGACAAAGGCTCTGCAATAGGGCAGAAAGTGCAGTCAGTGGCGGATAGCAAGAACACTTTTTGGGGGCCCCATTCGTCTTATCGCCCAAGCACAAAAACGTATTTACTATGTATTGGGTGGGGGGTCTCAGAGGGGCCTTGTGCAGGTGCACAATCTGCACAAGTGGTAAGTTTTTTCTTGTCTTTTACTGAAATGCCAAAATGTGAGTTACTGGACTTTGAGCACTGAAGTCACTCGATGCACTGTCCAACTGAACAGACAGAACATTAAAAATACTATACAGTCCTTACAATTTTTGGTTTAGATTAGATCCCTAAAATATGAAATAAAATAAAAAATATATATAAAAATGCATCTATTCCCCCTAACCATCACATACAAAATTCAAGTGCAATTTAAAATATTAATTATACTACACACTTCACTCTCTTGCCATAATACTTGTTTGCAGGTAGTTTCTTAAACCAACTGAAATAAAAAAATAAAAATAAACCTCAAAAACAACATTGTGCGCCGGCTTATTGGAACTTGGAATATAGGGCACTAGCAAGCCACAGAGAGATCAAGAGGCATCTGTACTCTGTCAACATTTCATCACGGATATGAAGCTTCTGTGACAGTGGTAGGTGGTTTCATGATCCTTGCTATGTAGGGGGCTGGGGAAGTCCTTATTTAATACAATGAATAACTGCTTTAAACAAAACTCCAGATAAACCATTGGTCATCCATTATGCTACACGGACGGCTATCAATTTACATCTGCCCCATGCTTCAGGATCAAGCACTACTCTTAAAAAAATCAGTACCAAAAAAGTGTGGAGCCTATAACAGCAAGGAAAGCCTCTCTGTGATCCCACCCATCATTGAACACAATTGAATTTGAGCCAATGTCTGACACGCCCATATCCTGTCATGTTGATTATCTGCAAATCTAAAAGACTGAGTGAGAAATGAGAAACTTTAGCACAGATACTTAATTACAAAAAAGTGGAGATAACCTAATACTGTATATGTATTCCGGAAGCATCTGTTATGGGAGTCCTCCTTTAAAGTTGATCTTCACCCTCTACATAAAATTGACCTCTCTTCACCTTTCCTCCCCTGCTCTACATACATATAACTTTTTTACTTTTTTGTGTGTATTTTATGTGGCCCCACTCTCCCATACACGTCACTTGCCTAGGTGAATGACGTACACAGTGCTTGCTGTGCCTCCTGGGATATGCATGTCACAGCTTCCAGGAGGTCTTAGTCTTTCATCCATTAAGGAGGAGGGGAGCAGGCCTAGCGGGGCGTCATTGGGAGACATGGAAAAGCCGATGAGCCTCTCAATGATCTCACCAATAAAATGTCGGGATCCGCTAAGTGGGTTGGTATTTGAATGGTACAAAAAACACCACCTGTAAGCAGGGGTTTAAAAAAAAAGTGTGTGCGTGTGTGTGTGTGTAGGGGGGGGGGGGGGGGAAGGTGAAGAAAGGAACATGTTCAGGAAACGTAGCCACTGATAATTGCATTGATAAACATTTTCAGTAATTCCATCTACTTAAAGATATTTCTATAAGACAAACTGCCAATTTGCCAGGTCAAACATAGAGGCCATTTAAATTTCTATGATATCCATTTTTATGACCTCCAAAGACCTTGAAGAAAATGTCATATTCCCTACAGTTTTCTTGTCTTGTCTGCTCTTCCTTGAAACTGAATTTTAGAAAACACGTTGCTTAACAGTTTATACCTCGGAGGTTTGGTCGTCTACGGAATGGCTTGAATACTTTTGTACATGGCAGCATGCATATTTAATAGATGTAAAGATACTGCAGCTTTGAAAGTCTTCAATCCAGAATATGGAAGAACAGAAGCTTTTGTTTTTCTGGAAAATTCCAAAGCCAAAAGAAAAAAAAAATTAAGCGGCGTCCATAAAATAATTTTTCTTAAAAAGCCCTTTTTTCCTCCAAAAGAATGGAAGAATGAAGACAAAGTCTTTCACATGTAACAGTTTCTATGACAGGGAGGGACAAAGTGTTTGGGTTGACCAGGGAGAAAAAAAACAATGCAAAAAAAACAAAATAAAATAAAAAAATCAACTAATTAAAATAAAGCTATTTATAAGGCCGTAAAAATCTGGACACTTTTGACCGAAGTAGTTTAATAAAAGATCGCGGGAACATCTCTTTTGTTTCAGGTGGTGTGTACTTAAAGTAATTTTGGGGATGTGCTAAGACGTCAAATAGAGCCTTGATCAGCTTCTTGTCCTGCAGGAAAGTCAGAAAATAAAGTTTATTTCAAATTTTCGATAACAGAACATCGCTGACACTGGCTATCAAAATCAACGTAGGATAATCTAAATTCCCTAAAGAAAATGCATAGATATTTCAATATTTTGCTACATGAACTGATATACATAACGACTCCAATATATATATTACACATACACACACACAGTGCTCAGCATAAATGAGAACACCCCTTTGGAAAAGTAAGATTTTAATCAATATCTCAATGATTTGTTTAGCTTACTACATGAAAGTAAGGTTAATATTATAACTTAGATTTCAAAACCTTATGTTTTACCCAATTTATTGATGCAAAAATGAATACACCCACAACAAAAACTACTACATCTTGTATTTTGTATGACCTCCATCATTTGTGAGGACAGGGCCGAGTCTTTTAGGTATGCAATGAACAAGTTGGCGACATAATGCAACATCTATCTTTTTCCATTCCTCAAGAACGACCTCTTTTAGAGGCTGGATGCTGGATAGAGAGTGATACTCAACCTGTCTCTTCAGAATTCCCTCATAGGTGTTCGATTGGGTTCGGATCAGGAGAAATAAAGTACTATGCCACTGAATCACTTTCACCCTGTTCTTCCTCAGATATGAAACAGTGGCCATAGATGTTCCTTTATGATCATTGTCATGTTGTAAAAGTGCACAACGACCAAGGGCACAGAGGGATGGTAGCATCTTCTCTTTCAATATACAGCAGTACATCTGTGAATTCATGATACCATCAATGAAATGCAGCTTTCCGACACCAGCAGCACTTATGAAGCCCCACAGAAGGACACTGCCACCACCATGTTTTACTATAGGCACTATGCATTTTTCTTTGTACTCGTCTTTGCAACGCCATACAGTTTTGAAGCCATCAGTTCCAAAAACATTTATCTTGGTCTCAACATTCCAGAGTACAGAGTCCCAGTAGTCGTCTTCTTTTTCAGCATCGGCCCTGGCAAATTCTAGGTGGGCTTTTCTGTGCATGGGCTTTAGGAGAGGCTTCCTTCGTGGACAATACCCATGCATGCCAGTCCTCTGCAGTGTATGCCGTATTGTGTGACAGGAAACAATCAACACACTTTGGCTTTCTACTTCTTTAGCTAACTGCAGTAAACTTGCATGGTGATTTTCTTCAACCCTTATCAGAAGACACTCCTGACGAGATGTTAACTACCATGGACGGTCTTTTGACGTCTCTGTGAGATGGTTGCAGTTACATCTATGTAAAATGTTTGTATCACTTTTGCTACAGTATTCTGACTGATAAATAAAGCTTTGCTGATCTTCTTGTAGTCTTCACCTAATGACTTTTTTTCTCAGGCCTTGTAACATTTCTCTTCCATGTAATGTCCTTTTATAATCAACTGTCTGCTGGACACCTGTTTAACTACTTTTGGACCGCCCACCGCACATATACTGGCAGGGCGGCCCAGCTGTGTGAAACAACTTACCTGCACGTTGTTTGCTTCTTCCAGGTCTGGAGCGCGTGCGTCACCGGCAACCCACTCCCGCTGTGATTGGATACAGCGGGAGCCAATCAGCGGATCCGGCGGACACGATTTCGGCGATTGTTCATAGAGAGGCAGAACGGCGGTCTGCCTATGTAAACAAGGCAGATCACCGTTCAGTGAGGAAAAGGGAGATCTTGTGTTCCTGCTAAGCAGGAACACGGATCTCTCACTTCCTCCAGTCAAACCATCCCCCCACACAGTTAGCAAGCACCCCCTAGGCACACATTTAACCCTTTGATCGCTCCTGGTGTTAACCCCTTCCCTGTCAGTGTCATTTATACAGTGCATTTCTTTAGCACTGATCACTGTATTGCTGTCACTGGTCCCCAAAAAGTGTCACTTAGTGTCAGATTTGCCAGCCGCAATGTTGCAGTCCCGCTAAAAATCGCTGATCACCTCCATTACAAGTAAAAAATATTAAAAAAAAAAAGAAATCCATAAATCTATCCCATTTTTTTTGTTTTACCAAAAACATGTAGCAGAATACATATTGGCCTAAATTGATGAAGAAATAAGATTTTTTTTTTTAAAAATGGATGTTTTATGGCAAAATGTAAAAAATATTGTTAATTGTCTGTCTTTTTTTGTTTATAGTGAAAAAAAAACAAAAAAAAACATGCAGAGGTAAAAAAAAATACCACCAAAAGAAAGCTCATTGTGGGAAAAAAAAGACATACATTTTGTTTGGGTGCAGCATCATACAACCACACAATTGTCAGTTAAAGCAAAGCAGTGCACCATTCAAAAAAATGCTCTGGTCAGGAAGGGGGTGAAACCTTCCGGGGCTGAAGTGGTTAACATTTAGCTTTACTCCTAAGATTTTAATTGGGGTGTATTTATTTTTGAAACATGGTCTTGAAAGAATTTGTTAGGAAAAATACTTTTTTCGTGTGCGTAAATTAACAAATCTTGGTTGCAATCAATAGCCCGCATTTGTGGGAGTGTTTTGTAGTATAGTGTCCCATAGAAAATGTTGATTTTCTGACAAATTTGTTTGTGTGTGCTCATTTATGCTGAGCAGTGTGTGTGTGTGTATAATATATATATATATATATATATATATATATACACACACACAGAGCTTTTTCTCTCAGAAAATAGGTGCAGGAACTCAACCACGACCCGTTCAGATTTCACAAACAGTAGAAGGGTCTTAAAGGTGCATTAAATACCAGGATTGCATTACATACAGAGTGCAGAGTTCAGGGGGGTTACACACAGAGTGCAGAGCTGTCACTTGTAAACACAGAAACCAGACTTATGTGTTTACAAGTGATTGTGGTGAGTGGGCACCAAAGGGTCTGAGCCAAAGGTGGTGGAACTGAGTTTCCCCAAGTTCCCCCTGAAAAAAAGCCCTATATATATATATATATATATATATATATATATATATATATATATATATATACACACATACACACACACATACACACATACACACACATGCACACATACACACTTCTTTGATCTGAATTGCAGGACTTTCTTTAAAATGTAACCGTACCTTTAAAATTTCTTGATGGTTATCTGAAGCATATAATCTGCCATCACGCACAATATCTTCTATTAACTGCTGGTAATCCTCTGTCAAAGTTAAGAAGATTAGAAAAATACATTAGTGGGTTTGTGGAATGGGACAATAGAGACATCAGCCATTTCTTGAAATTAGGAAGTTCACTTTCTCATATCATTGCATACCATACAGTAGACCTGTGACCCGGGCTTTTAGTGTGGGGCCAATATTTTAAGGAGTCTCTTTGTCTCTTACAGATAAGAGCACATGGATAAGTTTTAAATATGAGTCTTCTCAGCTGACTTCTGAATTTTGGTACATTGTAAAACATAAAACTGGCTTCAGACTTTTTGATGTTTTTTCAAAGAACATCCCATTTACTGCTTATTCAATTAAAGTGGATGTAAACCCCAAAATAATTTTTTTGGATGTCACAATGTAGAGTATAAGATTTCCTATCACCTGTGCCCAGTCTTGCGAAAAAAATAGTTAATCAAGCTCTGAGCAATCCTCTTTTATTGTTCAGTGAACATGAACAGACTTCCAAATAAAACCCTGTCTAAATACAAAGTTCATTCCTCTCTCCTTGCTTTGAGTGACAGGTTATTTACATATCTGGCTTGGACATGTTTATCATATGTTATGTTTATCATAATATGAGGTGATCCACGGGTCATTGTATATTACCAGGATGTGTTATGTGGGGGAGGGGTGGATTTCTCACTTTTTATACTGTGGATCGATCACCTCATATTATGATAAACATAACATAACATATGATAAACATGTCCGAGCTGAATATGTAAATAACCTGTCACTCAAAGCAAGGAGAGAGGAATGGACTTTGTATTTAGACAGGGTTTTATCTGGAAGTCTTAATTTTCACTGAACAATAAAAGAGGATTGCTCAGAGCTGGATTAACTATGTGTGGCAAGACTGAGCACAGATGATAGGAAATCTTATACTCTACATTGTAACATCTACTTTAAGCTTTGACAAAAAAACAAAACAAAAAAAACAACAACCTGGAAGTTGATTGGTTTCTATGCAGAACGGCAGAAGATTTTGCACTCTCCAGCTTTAATAAAACAACCCCACAATGATAACTTTTGACATGACACATGAGATATAAAAAAAACATACCATCATATGTGACATATGGCACTTGGAAACCTTTCCCACTGTTTCCTTCATTGGACTTAAACTGAATCCAAAGTTTTCTAGATCGTGAGGTGAATGCAATAGGCCTTTCATACGTTTGACACGTCTCGTATGTCGTTATGGAGGTCGGAGAGGCTGAAAATAGAAAATTTAAAAGGCTTAAGAAAAGTCCAAGATATCTTTTTATGTTTAAATTAAAAGGGACAAACATAATACAAAGTCCCCCACCTTCATCAGATGAAGAGCCACAACTCTAGATATAAACTGAATGTACTGAAATAAACATTAGCCAACCTTATGAAGCAAGTATTGAGAAAGAAGACATCTTTAAGCTTGACCTTCTGCTAATGGAATTGGCTGAAAACTAATAGATTGGGCTTTAAAGGCACACGGTACAGATAATATGAAAAAACTAGAAAATCTATTGGTATAGAAATATCATAAAAACAGTTATAAACATAAAATCACAAGGGAAATTAAATGGATAACTGGTTCCTCACAGGTTGTCACAATGGTTATATAATTCCGACATAAAAGAGCTTAATTATAAAGCATAATCATGAACTTGGCTGTATAATGTGTAACCCGAGTGGCGATCCAGAGGATTAGGAGGACTTGCTCTACATGTTGCGCGCTTTTGAATAGCGCTTCCTCAGGAGTATAGATATTTCAGTGAAAGATGGGCCACGTTGGGGATAAGCAACGGTCGGTCATATATTAGCCCAACAGTGGCTGTTATTCAAAAGAACACTAATCCAGCCAGTTGGGGGGATAGTATCGTTAAAACGAAGGCAAAGTTGCGTAAGATGGTAGGGCAGTCAGTTGCTGGTAAGCAACAAAACAAGAACCTGTTCCAGGGGTATATTCACACGATAGGCTGTATGCTGGGTAGAGAGGGCCGGACAACAGTGGGCAGATGGGTAAATCTGACTCACCGGTAGCCAGCCTGGAGATCCTCAGTCCATACAGATGGAGAAGGTTGCAGGCAATGGCATTAAAAGATCCTTGAAGCCCAGAGTTTATCTAAACGCCCGTGTGATGTCCCCCTGGTTTGTGGATGACGCCAGTACCAAGCATACAGCCTATCGTGTGAATATACCCCTGGAACAGGTTCTTGTTTTGTTGCTTACCAGCAACTGACTGCCCTACCATCTTACGCAACTTTGCCTTCGTTTTAACGATACTATCCCCCCAACTCGCTGGATTAGTGTTCTTTTGAATCACAGCCACTGTTGGGCTAATATATGACCGACCGTTGCTTATGCCCAACGCGGCCCAATATTTCACTGAAATATCTATGCTCCTGAGGAAGCGCTATTCAAAAGCGCGCAACATGTAGAGCAAGTCCTCCTAATCCTCTGGATCGCCACTCGGGTTACACATTATACAGCCAAGTTCATGATTATGCTTTATAATTAAGCTATTTTATGTCGGAATTATATAACCATTGTGACAACCTGTGTGGAATCGGTTATTCATTTAATTTCCCTTGTGATTTTATGGTTATAACTGTTTTTATGATATTTCTATACCAATAAATTTTCAAATTTATTCATATTATCTGTACCGTGTGCCTTTAAAGCCCAATCTATGAGTTTTCAGCCAATTCCATTCATATCGGGGCGGTGGCACACCCAATATCGGTGCATCCGTAGTATCACCCTGCGACTGATGCACGTTAAATTTAGGCCTCTCTCTTCTCATAGACCTTCTGCTAATGAGTATCTCAGCATCAAAAGAGATATCTGTGATCTATACAGTATGTGGCTCCCTAGACCCCCTCCTTCCCATACCCGCCAACCCAGGGAGCACTTTATGTGTTATACTTACTTTTTCAAAAGTCTTTGGACTTCTCATGTCATGCACTGAAGCAGAGTTGAGCAACATGAGCTGCAGGAAAGATAAGTATACAGCCTCTTCCCTACAGGTATTTGCTTTTCTGAAAGGGTTTTATTATGTGGCAGGGTATTTAAATAAAAATATGGGGTTGCCACTGCTTACCTTTCAAATATGCTGGTTCTTTGGCCGTCATGCCGACTATGAGGCTTTAATGATTTCTGACTCGGAACCAAGTATGCAGTTCCAAAGTTTCATATACATGTGCATGTTCCAGGTCCATAAAAAGCATAGGAGCCACAAATAAGCCAGGAAACTAGCATGTTTAGAAGGAAGTCAGTAGTGGCTAAATGTCTTTCTTTTTAGAAGATGACACTGAGAGAAATACGTTGTTTGCCATTACACAGAGTCATCCTTCTGAAAATGCTAGTTGCCTTCAATCTGAATCAATGGTTTCAATACATTGATAACTTGTCCTGCCTTTGCTCTGACATCATTTTCTGCATTGTTTTGGTTCAGTGACTTGAAAATGTATGTGTATAGCACCACCTACAGGCTGTTAAAGGGTGATACATCACATTACCACTACTGAAAGGCATGAAGATCTCCAGTAACCATATTGGCCCGTATTCACAAAGCACTTACGCCGACGTATCTCCAGATATGCCACGTAAGTGTAAGTATGCGCCGTCGTATCTATGCGCCGTGCCCATAAACTGAGATACGCCTGAAAATAGGCTTCATCCGACCGATGTAACTTTCCTACGCGGTCGTATCGTGGGCGCATATTTACGCTGGGCGCATTTGCCGTTCCCATTGATTTTCTATGCACATATGCAAATGAGGGAGATACGCCGATTCACGAATGTAGTTGCAACCGGCGCATAATATACGCGGTTTGCGTAAGTCGTACGTCCGGCGTAAAGTTATTCCCCATATAGGAGGCGCAACTCAGGCAAAGGTATGGACCAGGGAACACAAGCCGTCGTATCTTTTGTCGTTTACGTTGTACGTGAATATGACTAGGCGTAGGTTACGTTCACGTCGTAGGCAGTGATTCGACGTATCTTAGGCAGTTGTTTCGACGTGATTCTGAGCATGTGCACTGGGATGCGGCCACAGGACGGCGCATGCGCCGTTCATTTTAAGTACTTCTATGACGCTTGGCCCATCATTTGCATGGGGTCACGGCTCATTAGCATGGCTCACGCCCACTTCCACCTACGCTGGCTTACGCCGAGGAAACCCAGCGTATCTTTAACAGCGAGTGGGAGCAAGTGCTTTGTGAATCCAGTGCTTGCCTCTCTGCGCCGATGTATGTGAATCCGGGCCATTATGTCTACAGTTTATTAACATTATTTAATCTGCTGATGTTTTGCCTCCTACGTACAGCGCAAGTTCTGGCATAGTTGGGAACATCCATGGATAGAGTAAGGGAGGGTTATAGCCCCGGTCAGTTTATTTTTTACCATTCCTGTCCCATTGCAGAGATTTCCCTTCACTTCCTGCCCCATAGCCAAACAGAAAGTGAGAGGAAATCTATGCAAATGAAGGGACTCCTTTGCCCCCCCAAGGGGCTCTCAGAACTCGAAATTTTCAGGGCGGGTCTTAAACAGCAAGGAGTGTGTCCTTGACAGAAAGGGGTGGGTCAGTAAATTAGGGGGTGCACGAGTTTAGTCAGGCCTAGGGCAGCACAAAACCTAAATACACTACTGGGTGTAAATATTACTAATCTTTCACTTACCACTTTTTCTCATCACCAGTACATCTCCACACTCATCTTCGATTGGGAGAAAAATCTCTGGTACTACGATCAGTATTCTTCTTTTTGGAGGAGGGTTGATGTTCCAGATACATTCCACATGAGCTGGATAATCACCAGGATAGTTAGGAGACTCAATGTAACCTGTATAATCTCCCAATTCTCCTCCACAGTGTTGGTCTGTGAATAACAACAGACTTATCAGTTATGGAAGAAACACATTTTTAAAGACGATGACTTTCTCCTCAAATATCAGATGCAGTTCTGGTCTCCAGTTTGATCTGCTTCAGCCCTGATGCAGTGGGCTGGCTCTTGGGAGCAGTTATGCAAATATCAAAATGCCTTGAAGGATAGTTGTTAGTTTTGGGGGGAGTGGATGTTCCTAGGAAGGTTGCATTTTATTGCACCTCACCCTGCAAGAGGAGCCAGTACAACTGTTCAAGACTGAAGGTTTGCTTTGGGATTTAATACAGCTTTAAATAAAATTGAATCTATTAAAGTCTAAGCAATTCCATATTTACTAGGCTGCAAGATAAAACACCATTTGTTTTTAAACAATGGTAAATTGCTGTATATTCCAGTTATGGGGAGCTCCTATGAGCTCTTTGCACTTTTACTAAGCTTCAGGGATGGACTGGCCATCGGGACTACCGGGAGATTCCCGGTGGGCCAATGGCTCAGTGGGCTGGTCGTAGGTCCGCGGCGATTTACCCGTCAATCGCTGACAGCTGGCGCTTGACGGGTAGCCACTTAGCCAGCATGCAGAGTAGCGCAGGCAGGAAGCGTGCCCCTCCTCTCTTCTCGTCCATCCCCATTTGCTTGCGACATCATCTGTGATGGACGAGAAGAGAAAAGGGGCCGCCGGGGGGGCGGGGAGCACCCGCAGCGAAAAATATGATGAGACACTGAACTTATTACACACGCTTCCTGCCTGCGCTACTGTGCATGCTGGCTGGTAAACAATGTGCCCTGATGTGCGCCCCGTACCCGAGTGATGATGTGCCCTGATGTACTATGTGCCCTATGTCCTGATATGCTATGTGCCCTGATGTGCTCTGTGCCCCGTGTCCTGATGTGCTCCGTGCCCCAGTGTTGCCAGCCTACCAGACTAAAATTCACGGACACAAAACTCCAAATTTACTGGCACAGCCATGTTTTTACTGGCATTTTCTAAAAGTTACAAAATTACATTTTTCAGTGCAAATTTCAGTACTTGAGCTACAAACAAGTACAATACACAGTTAGCAATGTGGTTTAAGATGGAGATTAAGGAAAAAAAAAAAAAATATATATATATATATATATATATATATATATATATATATCTTATGTTATTTTTGATATAGTAAGGGTGGGTTATTATAACACAACAGATTTTTTCACGCATGTCCAACTGGAGAGATTTCCCCTTAATTTCTGTTCCATAGTCACCCCAGAAAGTGAGCAGAAATCCCAGGTAGCCACCAGGATCACAAAAGTTTATGTCCCCAATTCTAAAGACCTCCTTTCTCCTTATATCCCTCTACCTTTTCTATCCTCCATCACTTTCATTCCTCTATTATTCTGTCTCTTCCTCTTTCTTTCCATAACTTCATCCCTCCATTTTTCTGTCTCGCTCACATCCCTCCATGCTTTGCCCTATCCCATCATCCATCACTCTGTCACCCAATCTATACCTCCATCCTTTAGGGGTATTTCACACAGTAATGTCCGTTTTCAAAGTCTCCACTTGCTCAGCAAGGATCCTTCTGTTGATCTCCGCTGAGCTGGCGGATGACAGGTCCATCTCTGTTCACTGAGCGGGGACGGACCTCTCAGATCTCCGCTCTTCTCTATGGGGAGATCGGATAAAAACGGACAGCCTTTCCGTTTTCACGTTTTCATCTGATCCTATCTGCCAGACGGATGGGAAATAGGGTCACTATCCATCTGGATTTGGCGGATCGGAAGGTAATCGAATGTCAGTGGACATGTCACCACTGACATCCGTTGCTCCATAGAGATGCATGGAGTGTCCGATCAAGTCTGCCTGAAAAATTGACAGACGGACCTGATCGGTCCACATGTGTAAAGGGACCCTAACTCACTCCTCACTGTTCTCTCTGTCCATCCACCTCCCCCCATCACTCCGCTACGCTGTCTTTCCATTTTAAACAAATACAAATACTCAAGTGCGCTTCCACACCAAATTTTCTCACTACTTACAAAAAAAGAATATGAATAATAAACACCTTAAGCCAATCAAGCATGATAAATAAGGTTGAGCAAACCCGAACTGTAAAGTTCGGGTTCATACCGAACTTTTGGATTTTTGGTACCCGGACCCGAACAATTTACTGTAAGTTCGGGTTCCAGTTCGGCAATGTAATGGCGCGCTGCAGGGCAGCCAATCAACATTCGTTTAACTTGTGTGACCTAGAAGCCATCACAGCCATGCCTACTAATGGCATGGCTGTGATTGGCCAGTGCAGCATGTGACCCAGCCTCTATATAAGCTAGAGGCACATAGCACAGCACGTCACTCTGCTTTAGATAGTGTAGGGAAAGGCTGGCGCTGCTGCTGCTCTGAGGGAGAGAATTAGATAGGAGTCAGACTCAGTCCTGCTTCAGAAATCAAATTACTCAGCGATCTACATAGCACAGCAAGTCACTCTGCTTTAGATACTTTAGGGAAAGGTTCCTGGTGTTGGTTTTAGGGAGAGAAATAGATTGGAGTCAGTCCTGCTTCAGAAATCAAATTACACCAGCACTGCATATGTTACTGTGAGATACACCCTTTAGATACTTTTCTTCTATTGTGCTTTTCAAAAAACATCCATTTAGGGCAACAAATTTTTTTTGCCTCCATCAAAAACTGCCCCATCAAATTACCCCCATAAAAACTGCCCCATCAAAATTGCCCCAGTAAAAACTGCTCCATCAAATTGCCCCCACAAAAACCGCACTATCAAAATTGACCCAGGGCAACCCCCCCCGCTTCTTTTTTACGGCCCCCCGGTCTCAATTTGAGGCGGCAGCACCCCCCTGATTCTCTGCTCCAGAGGGCCCATGCCTGAAGCTGTGTAAGGGGCCCCATAATTCATGATGGCGACCCTGCCCCTCATAGTCCTCTATTATAAATTATTAGTAATGGTGTGTCTGTCCCCTCCCCCGGTCTCTGCATGTAATCAGAGATGAGATTCTAGAGCCCCTCCCCCCACCACCCTGCACTGTGTATAAGAAGCTTTGGTAACCATGGCAACAAAAGCCCTGCCATTGGTTCCTGGGATTAATGTTGTTAAAGCGGGGGTTCACCCTATTAAAAATTTTTTTTTTTTTTTTTTTTATTCTAGCATTACATTCGGCATCGTAGCGCGAGCTACAGTATGCCGGTCTTACATTTTTTATCCCCGTACTCACTGTGCTATTCCACATTGAAGATTCCGGGGAATGGGCGTTCCTATGGTGAGAGAAGGTGATTGACGGCCGGCCCTGGCACGTCACGCTTCTCCGGAAATAGCCGAAATAGGCTTGGCTCTTCACGGCGCCTGCTCATAGCCTGTGCGCAGGCGCCGTGAAGAGCCGAGACCTACTCCGGCTGTCTTCGGGGAGCGTGACGTGCCAGAGCCGGCCGTCAATCATCCTCCCTCTCCATAGGCACGCCCATTCCCCGCGGGAGTCGGAATCTTCAATGATCAATAGCACAGTGAGTACGGGGATAAAAAATGTAAGACCGGCATACTGTAGCTCGCGCTACGATGCCGAATGTAATGCTATAATGATGTTAAGGAGGGTGAACCACCGCTTTAAAATGAAAGGTTTGATCAAAAAAACACATTAGTATGTTGAAAAGGAGGGGAAAAAAACAGGTTTAAGGGTTTGTGTTAAGGTACCTGAAATCTTCCCCAATACAAGAGGCAGAGTTCTTTTCCTAGCTACTACTTTTACAGCAGATAATCTTCTTCAATGTCACATGTGCAATCTGGCATGAAACCAGGATTGCAAAACAGGACAGCATGTGGTGAAATATGGAAAAATGGGTAGCTGTGCTAACATACCCTATGAGTCTCCCACCAGGGTTTGGCCAAATGAGCCCAGGACACGTTCACATAAGGTGGAACAAAACACGACAATGGTTTAAGTTTGTATAAAGTGCAGAAGTATTAGAACCTCTGTCAAGTTTTTATAGCTGCTTGTGTCCCCTCAACGGAGATTTCCCTTTACTTTCTATCCCAGAAGGGAGTATAAATTTACCCAAAGTTGAAGAGAAATTCCACCTTTGGCACTTGTCACTAACAAGTTTCCTGGTCAGAAGATACCTCCTCTACATCTGTGCCATAGACAACCATACAGTTTGGGATCGTAATCACTTTTGTGGCCACCGGAACAAAGGTTGGAGAAATCTTCCCTATCAGAACATAGGCAGAGGTCCCTCCCCTCACATCAGAGGCCCCTCCCTTCACATCAGAGGTCCCCTCTTAACATCAGAGGCCCCTCCCTTCACATCAGAGGTTCCCTTATTAGAGAGGTTCTCCATCACATGACCCCCACATCAGTGGTCCTCCCCTTACATCAGAAGCTCCACTTCACATTAGCACTCCTCCTGCCACATCAAAGCTCCTCCCACCACACCAGAGGTCTCGCCATTGCATCAAAGGTTCACCCATCACATCAGAGGTCTCCATAACATCACAGTCAACCTTATACATCCTATTCACATCAGAGGTTCCTCTATCCCATCAATCAGAGGTCCTTCCATCACATCAGAGGTCCCCCCATCCCATCAGAGGTCCTCCTATTACATCAGTCACCCTTTACATGGGCTGGCTATATATAGGATTCCTCCAATCATATAGGAGTCCTCCTATCACAGAGCTCCCCAATCAAAGAGCCCCCATCCCACAGCCTCCCCCCATCAGAGCACCCCATTCACACAGTCCCCTCTTCACATCAGAGCCCTCCCTTTTGCCTCCAGTAGCGTTTCGGGGGGAGAAAGGAGGAGGTCATCCCCTTAATGTGTATATCACCTGCCCTAAATCAGAATCATGTGTTGTCATGTGCAGGCTCGCCATTACCATAGAAACAAATGATGCCATGCAGGGATGGACTGGCCATTGGGACTATCAGGAGATTCCCAGTGGGTCGATGGCTCAGTGGGCCAGTCGTAGGTCCGCGGCAATCTACCGTCAATCACTGACAGCTGGCGCTTGACGGGTAGATCGAGATTTAGCCACTTAGCCAGCATGCAGAGTAGCGCAGGCAGGAAGCGTGTCTAATGAGTTTAGTGTCTCATCATATGTCTTGCTGTGGCTGCTCCCCGCCCCCCAGTGGCCCCTCCTCTCTTCTCGTCAATCCCCATTTGCTTGTGACATCATCTGGAATGGACGAGAAGAGAGGAGGGGCCGCCGAGTGGAAAGGATACACACGCTTCCTGCCTGCGCTACTCTGCATGCTGTCTGGTAAACAATGTGCCCTGATGTGCGCCCCAGGCCTGTGTGCTGATGTGCCCTATGTCCTGATATGCCATGTGCCCTGATGTGCTATGTGCCCCTTGTCCTGATGTGCCCTGTGCCCTGATGTGCCCTGTACTATGTGGCCTGATGTGCTCCGTGCCCTGATGTGCTCCGTGCCCTGATGTGCACTGTACCGGGCCATGAGTAAGCACTGATTGTAGTGCGAAACGTCAGCTGTATGCCCCTGTCTTTGCTGTGATGTGTGGTGTTTAAAAACTTTTATCAATAAAAGGCAACCAAGAAGGTTTTTCCAGAGTGCGGCTGTCCAAACATTTCTTTCTACTATTGCTTCGTGCATTGTCAGCCCCTGGGTTTCTCTGAGAGGATACTGATTCATCCACATACCCTATTGGAGCGGTGACTATCTTCTCTGTACCCTGATGTGTTGTGCCCTGGGCCGCTCTGGATGAAGTCCAGGGCCACATTTTTGTCCCAGTCCAGCCCTGCTAAGCTTTCTTTATAAGATGTTGTACAATGTAAGGAATCTGCTGATTTGCTACAAGGGATCATGTTCACCACTCTGCTACACATCATATGAAAGCATTGTAACAAATTCACACCTACTTTTGCAATGTGTTACATTGGTTGAACCATCGAAGTCCGTGCTTGTATTTCCTGGGCAGGTGACACAGAAATTCTGTCCAAACTCAGGCTGGTAGGTTCCATTAGGACATCTGATACATCTGTGCGTGGTAGAATTGTAGAAGTGTCCGGGGGAGCAGTGTACTGCCACAAAAAGATTGAAGAATAATGGCATTTTACAGAATTGTTTTAGCTACATTCCTGTTAAGGGCTTGTTCACAATATATGAGTTGATTTGTTTTTTTCTAGATATAAAAATAAAGCACATAGAAACAACACCGCAAGGCACTGCTAGGACACAGAATTTTTTTTTCTACATACTGTACCTCATTTACTTCACAACACAGTGGTGATATGTAGTGTAGCACAGATGGCTACAATGCGTATCACTGCTTGTGCAGCAATGCGCTTGAATGAAGTGTCATTTTGTGACAATTCAATTAAGTTAAAAAAAAAAAGTAAAAATGAAAACAGCATGATGCACTGAAACAATTCCTTGCACCGCCCCTCGTTGCTGGCATATGACAAACACTAGTTCTCACACAAAAGCGATATATGCTGGTGAAAACAAAGCCTTTACAACATGAACCTGTGAAGTCCTGTATAGTCACAATATGAAGTTTAGAGTACTCTCTCTATCCCCATTTGACAGAGCTAGGCCAATCACCAAGGCTGTCACATGGGAAAAGGGGAGTACCATTCTCTTCCATACCTGGATGCACTGCCTAATGGATCAGCAGGAGAATGCAAAACACATATGTGTGGTTGGGAAGGGGCAAAGTTAAAAGAACCTGCTGCTTTGCCCTGCATGATATATTTTTTCATCCATTTTTTTTTATAATTGACATTTTTTTTTTATAAAAATTTTATATTTTTCAATACAAAAATAAAAAAGATAACTTTCACTAACCAACTGAGGGAGTATACAAACAGTCAAAGCAATATACGATCATCCAAGGTATAACCCAAGTGATGATTACATAACACTGTAGTCAAATAGGTTTGAGTACCACAACCTAGAGCATGGTATCAGTATATTGACATAGCCAGTGAATCCATGAAAAACAAAAATAAAAAGAGCAAAAAACTAAGAGAGAGGTATAAAGAGTAGCTCGACAAATAGGGCTCCTCACTCCTGGGCAAGAATGTTCCAATTTTCACACAGGGAAGAAGTTTGAGGTAATTATGGGGGATCTATCCTGAGGTGCCAGGGCTCCCATATCACATTGTGGCAGTCTACCTTATCAGCTAATCGGGCCGTCATGGATTACAAAAACCTCTACATCCTTAATCTTAGCATAGAGATCAGATAATGTCGGCGAAGGCCGTCTTTTTCACTGAAGGGCTATCAAACATCTAGCCGCTGTTAGGAAATGAGAAGTCCCAGTAAATATCATTTTGGATGGAAAGGGAATATCCACCTCGAACAAACGATGGAGGAGATCCCGGACCGAGCACCAGTATGGCTGTAGAGACGGACATTACCAATAGATATGAAGTAGTGTGCCCTGATCTCCAAGACACCTCCAGCAGCTATCTGAGGTTGATGGATATACATGTAGATGGGATGGTGTCATGTACCAAAAAAATAGTACTTTGTAAAAAAAATCCTTGTATAGTGTGCAAATAAAGATTTTAGCTGCATGGGGCCATATGATTTGTCACTGTTCAGGGGAGAGTTCCTCTTCGAGCGTTTTCTCCCATCTAAGCATGTAATGTTTCCCTTGACAATTCATGTGCTTCATCCTTTTTGTCGGCAGACCTGAACGCCTGCTCTATGGAGCGTCGCATGTCAGCGGAGACATGTCCGCTGACATCCGACCCGAACCGCTAATATCAGACGATACGTCGCCATCCGTCCATGGTGGATCGGATCGGGTGAGATCTGTCCGTTTTCATCAGATCTCTGCATAGTAGACAGTGGCGCTGGACAAGCACCTCCCCGCTCAGTGAGCAGAGAGGCACTTGTCATCCGCCGGCTCAGCGGAGATCTGCGGAGAGATCTCCCGCTGAAAGAGGATCCGCCCCCGTGTGAAAGGGGCCTTACTGACTGGTGTCCAAGGCCTTCTGCAGCTGTGCTGCAACACCACCTGGCAATGGCAGTAACATTACTCTCTGCAGGTTTTGCATAACAAAAAAAAGTTTAAGAGCCACTGCATTATGCCTGTCTAGTGTGATTTTAGAGAGCTTAATAATGTTGTTTTAGATCTGGTATTCCTTTTACTAATAAGCTACAATCCTTGTTTACAAAAAACATTTAACAGGACACCGGATTTTCAGAGTTGCCTGCTTTTTAGGCCCAGTTTTTTTTTTTTTTTTTTAACTGAAGGTCTTGACCCTGGTAAAGGGTAAGCCACTGCTCTGACCTATTCACTTGTCTGCATAAATGTATTTTTACATCCAAGAAGCAAAGGCAGTGCATGGAAAATATAAAAATGAACAAAAGCTTTACCTAATGGCTCAAAGGGAGAAAACAAAATATTTGTATAGACTTTTTTGTATACATTTACTTGAAAAACTTTTTTGGACATTTTTTCAGTCCTAAGCATTAAGAATAGAGTCACAAAGCACACAACTAATATAGATTCCATATAATGATGTATGTTTCTGGAGCGTTTAAAGAGTAACTCCACTATTGCCAAGAAAAATAATTAACAATCCCCTCTGGGTGGGGATTGCATCTGCTCTAAAGAAAAAAGTGGTTTGTTGTGAATGGGAGTAACTTCTTCATTATTAAACAGCTGATGCACTATCAGTGTTCTAAGGAGAAAAATGCAGGGTCTGCATCCCTATGGAGGTGATTAACCCCCTGGGAATATCTCACCAAAAATGTTTTTTTTTGTTGCAGAGGATGCCAAAAATCGGATACAATCACATAAGCAGCAAATTACATTTTCAATGGTTTACAGAACGCCTCCAGGTTGCCATATTGCATTAAAATTTTACAGAAACTTACAGCGCGGCAGATGAAAAAGGAACAGTCATTTTAAATAACATTCAATTACAATATGACTTGTGTAGCAATTGTACACGCTATATATATTTTTTTATTTACTTTTTACTTCTCACGAAAGTGGAGTTATCCTTTAAAGGTATGTTTTCTGCACAAACAAGGACAGGTGTGATGTAAATTGCTGGCAATTTTCTCACCTTTTGTCTCACAGTCTTGGAACGTAAGAGCACTTTCATATTTGGTCACCAGTCCGCCTCCACATGGAAAACAGATTGTGCGTCCAGCGTCTTGCTGATATGTGCCCAGCGGACAAGCCTTGCAAGGTTTAAAACCATCCACGGAGTAATGTCCAGGAGCACACTGTCCTACAGAACAAGAAAACTGCAGTCATATCAATTATCTCAGGACAAAAAAAACTTTACTCGAAGGACCACTTGGTCTTTTTTCTGTCATCGCTTTTCTATGTTTCTAAAATGTATTCACAATTATATGGTATATATAGCCACAGACATGATTATTAACCACTGTACAGTGGGGGGGAAAGTATTCGATCCCCTGCAGACTTTGCAAGTTTGCCCACTTACAAAGGAATGAAGGCCTCTAATTTTTATCATAGGTGTATGTTAAATTATAGAAATAGAATATCAACCAAAAATCCAGAAAAAAAAAACACGATACAAATGTTATAAATTGAGTTGCAGTTCAGTGAGTAAAATAAATATTTTATTCTCTACCAACCAACAATAATTCTGGCTCCCACAGACTGGCTAAAGTATCTCATGTGGTACACAGATTAAAAATGGTAAAGCTGCGCTGCAAAATGAAGAATCAACATAAACAATCAATTATGCTGTGTATGGTGCACACAGATCACCGGTGCAATTTAGTTAAAAAATGCAAGTGAAAAAAGTGCAAAGTCCATATAACGGGATGTATCACAGAGAAATTCAAAGGTCACAGAAAGTTCTCCGAATGAGTGACAAAGATGTCCAGATAATATCCTGTGAATCTGTATAGCAGATGAGAGTATCCTCCACCACTTAAGTTCTAGCTGCTTACCAGAGCGAAAGGTTAATCAAGCATGTAAACACATAAGCCAGTTCCAGGAATCCAGGATATGCTGTCACTCTATCTCTATTTCACATATCTTCTACATCAGACCAATCTTTCTCCATAGATGTGACCCAAAAGAAAAAACGCTGACATAGCGTGATAAAGTTTCAAGAGTTTTAATAATAAAAAGTGTTGCACTCACATGTAGGCAGATAAAAAAGTGCGTGTATCAAATTAGCCGGCCGGCTCTGCTGTCCGCTCGTCCTTCCGGGTAGACAGCGTGGTACGAATCGTGGTGACGTCAGCACGCCGGTCCTTCCTACGCCGTTTCGTCACAACAATTACTTCTTCCAGGGGCACGAGCGGCGTGCTGACTCGCCACTCTTTATAAGCAATACACAACAACCGGGACCGCCCAGCTCTGAGCTTTGGAGATCGCGGGCGTGAGCCGCCATTTTTGAGTTGGGATCCCTGCCAGTAATAAAACTGTAGGTAATGAGGAATAAACTATAAAATGGGGGAATTAAAACGTATAACACTGATAGATAACAAGCAGTTCATACGGCTTGAACAATTGAATGTCCAAAAAGGAGGTAATTTTAATAAGTAAAATTACCTCCTTTTTGGACATTCAATTGTTCAAGCCGTGCTGCGGTCAGATGAGACCAAAATGGAGCGCTTTGGCATTAACTCTGCCGTGTTTGGAGGAAGAAAAATACTGACTGACTTTGACCCAAAGAACACCATACCTACAGTCAAGCACAAAGGTGGAAACATTATGCTTTTGGCGTGGTTTCTCTGCTAAAGGTACAGGCCAACTTTGCCGCATTGAGGGGCCAATTAACGGGGTCATGTATTGTAAAATCTTGGATGAGAACCTTCTTCCCTGAGGTTGTGGATGAATCTTCCAGCATGATAACGAACCAAAACATGCTGCCAAGCCAACAAAGGAGTGGCTCAAAAAGAAGCACATTAGGGTCAAGGAGTGGCCTAGCCAGTCTCCAGACCTTAATCCTATAGAAAATGTATGGAGGGAGCTGAAAGTTACCAAGCATCAGCCAAAAAAACAAAGCGGAAGTAAACCCAGCCATTAAACCGTTTTTTTTAAACGGTTACATTTCCGGCACGTGGCGGGAATGTAACTGTCGCATTGGTTGTGCGCTCAACCAAACTGTCAAACTATACAATGGCTGGTCTCATAACTGATCACATGTGCAGCATCATGGCAGTTGTAGATTAAACAGAGGCTAATATGGCAGCTTCCTTGGCTGAAAACAATGGGAGGGTTTACTTCCACTTTAAGGATTTGGAGAAGATCTGTAAAGAAGAGGGAACAAAAATCCCTGAGATTTGTGCAAACCTGGTTACCAACTACAAGAAACCTTTTTCCTCTGTGCTTGCCAACAAGGGTTTCTCCACCAAGTACCGAGTAATGTTTTGCTTGGGGATCAAATGCTTATTTTACTTAATGAACTGCAACTCAATTTATAACATTTCTACTATGTGTTTTTTCAGTATTTTTGGTTGATATTCTGTCCCTATCATTTAAAATGCATCTATGATAAAAACTAGGGACCCTTCATTTCTTTGTAAGTGGGCAAACGTACAAAATCTGCAGAGGATCGAATAATACATTTTCCCCACTGTAAACATTCAAAAGTCATCGCCATGAACATTCAAAACAACTTCACCTAATAATTACGGGTACTATACTGAGGCATTATCTAAAGCAGGGAAACAATAATTGCTAGAGTTTAAATTTGTATGTTAGGGCAAAAAAACACAGTATATGCAGTATATCTCTCACATGTTAAGCCAGTCCAATGTAATTCCCAAAGTAATATTCATCAATATGTGCTACTTTTCTGCCTCCCCACTCTACTGCTCTACCAGAGCAGAAATTATGTGACCTCCCCCTTTGACAGTGCTTAGGCCTGAGCATCCAATCGCTTCAACATTTTCACATTAAGAATGGCAGGGACATCATTCCCCTGGGTTAGCTCTGACAACTTCCAACGCTAAAGCTTACCCAGGGTCGACTCTTGCAGTGAGAGTTGACAAGGGAGCTCAGATCTCAATGAGTATACCTTGCTGGTAGGTGGGCCATTAGACAATACTGTCACTCTTCCTTAAACAGGCAAGTAACAGGGTTATTTTTAACAGTAAAAACTTCCATCGCTTACCTCCACATTCTGAGACATTTCTTGCCCCAACAATGCCCAAGCCATCATTACTTGGGCAAGGCTCACATGATAGCTGCCCCTCCATATCCTGGTATGTTCCCGGCAGACATGGCACACATTGATTGCTCTCACCACTGTAGTATGTACCAACTCCACAGGTCACTGAAATGAGATGCAGAGACAGTTAGATCCCATAGATGGTAAACTCCAAGGGTTATGGCTTTGCCAATTTTTGCTGTAAAGTTTTCTACACCAATTGTTCTTCAATTAAGACCACCCACCATAACACATTCACCCAGTTAAAATGTAGAAGATCCCCATTTTGCGGCAAAAACAGCTCTGACCATTCGGGGCATGAACTCCACTAGACCTGTGAAGGAACGCTATAGTAACTGGCACCAAGCTGTCAGTAGCAGATACTGGAAGTAGCGAGGTGGGGTCTCCATGGATTGGACTTGTTTTTCCAGCACATCCCACAGATACCCGATAGGATTGAGATCTGGAGGATTTGGAAGCCAAATCAACACTCAAAGACACCTTCTTCCTTTTCTCCGTGGTCCAGTTCTGATGCTCACATGCCAATTCTAGGCACTTTAGTCTGTGGACACGGATCAGCATGGGCACCCTAACTGGTCTGCAGCTACGTATGCCACGAACTATGATACACTGAGTTTTGAAACCTTTATATTGAAACCAGCAATAATTTTTTTCAGAAGTTTGATTTACAGTAGCCCTTCTATTGGATCAGATTACATGGACTTCACTCCTCACATGCATCAATGAGCCTTGGACGCCCATGGCTCTGTCGTTGGTTTCACCGTTTTCCTTGCTTTAACCACTTTTCGTACGTCCTGTCCACTAATGACCGGAAACATCCCACAAGAGCAGTTTTAAAGTTATTCTGATCCATTTGTCTAGTGATTACAATTTGGCCCTAGTAAGGTCACTGAAATACTTGGGTTGCCAACTTTCTGTAAATTTACGAACAGTTTGTAAAATCTGTACTTTTTGCATCTGTCCTTGATTGTCCATTACGGACATGTAGGCTGCATGTCCGTAACTGATATTCATTACCAGATGCAACAATTATGGATTTTACAAACTGTTTGTAAATTTACTGAAAGTTGGCAACCCTGCCTTATGCATACCCATTTTTTTCTGCTTTCAACACAGCAACTTTAAAGCGGTAGTTCACCCTCCTTTCCATCATTAGACCATTACTTTCGGCATCGTAGCGCGAGCTACGGTATGCCGGTCTTAAATTTTTAATCCCCGTACTCACTGTGCTATCTGTCATTGAAGAATCCGACTCCCGCGGGGAATGGGCGTGCCTATGGAGAGGGAGGATGATTGACGGCCGGCTCTGGCACGTCACGCTCCCCGAAGACAGCCGGAGTAGGTCTCGGTTCTTCACGGCGCCTGCGCACAGGCTATGCGCAGGCGCCGTGAATAGCCAAGCCTATTTCGGCTATTTCCGGAGAAGCGTGACGTGCCAGGGCCGGCCGTCAATCACCTTCTCTCACCATAGGAACGCCCATTCCCCGGAATCTTCAATGAGAGATAGCACAGTGAGTACGGGGATAAAAAATGTAAGACCGGCATACCGTAGCTCGCGCTACGAGGCCGAATGTAATGGTCTAATAAAAAAAAAAACATTTTTTTTTTTTTAACAGGGTGAACCCCCGCTTTAAGGATACATGTTCACTTATGGCCTAATTAATATAAGCCACTTACTTTCAGATGCCATTGTAACAAGATAATGAATGTTACTCACTTTACCTGTCAGTGATAATAATGTTATGGCTGATTGGTGCTAAACATGCCAGCATGCAATTATCTTGAAACCACTTTAAACCAGCTTTTGTTTTAAAATCAAAATTGATGAAGTCAACCAACCAATGGCTTTGGTTGCTTTTTAGTTTTGATCCAATCTGTGGAAGAAGGTTGCCCTGAACATCATATAAAATCTCAATAAAACTGGCAAAAAAATCTGCCTAAGTTAGGTAGTATTTTTCATAATAGCACTTGTGGGCCAGTGTGTGAGGCAGCTATGTTAAGGGGGGAAGCACTAAACCTCAAAATTTACAAACTGTGATAATTTTTTTTTTTCTTAGTTTGTTTCCCTTTCTTCTGGCATTTGTGACCAAATTCAGCAAATACAATACTCAAGCGTGTAACCAGCATAGTGGATTCAAGTAGCAGACTCCGAGTTGTGAAAACTAGCTTTATCCTGCTACAATTCCAAGTTGCACCCCATTCTGTTATTATTAGGTATGGCAGTGAGCTGCTACGCAAAGCTGTAAATTGTTTTTAAATCTCATGCATGTGACTATAAAGGAATACCTGACTCATATCTTTAACCACTTAAGACCCGGACCAAAATGCAGCTAAAGGACCAGGCCCCTTTTTGCAAATCGGGATTGCGTCGCTTTAACTGACAATTGCGCGGTCGTGCGATGTGGCTCCCAATCAAAATTGTCGTCCTTTTTTCCCCACAAATAGAGCTTTCTTTTGGTGGTATTTGATTACCTCTGCGGTTTTAATTTTTATAAACAAAAATAGAGCGACAATTTTGAAAAAACTGCAATATTTTTAACTTTTTGCTATAATAAATATTCCCCAAAAATATATAAAAAACATTTTTTTTCCTCAGTTTAGGCCGATACGTATTCTTCTAGCTATTTTTGGTAAAAAAAATCGCAATAAGCGTTTATCGGTTGGTTTGCGCAAAATTTATAGCGTTTACAAAATAGGGGATAGTTTTATTGCATTTTTATAAATTTTTATTTTTTTACTACTAATGGCGGCGATCAGCGATTTTTTTCGTGACTGCGACATTAAGGCGGACACTTAGGACAATTTTGACACATTTTTGGGACCATTGTCATTTTTACGACAAAAAATGCATTTAAAATGCATTGTTTATTGTGAAAATGACAATTGCAGTTTGGGAGTTAACCACAGGGGGCGCTGATGGGGTTATGTGTGACCTGAAGTGTGTTTACAACTGTAGGGGGGTGTGGTTGTAGGTGTGACATCATCGATTGTGTCCCCCTATAAAAGGGATGACACAATCGATGCTGCCGCCACAGTGAAGAACGGGGAAGCCGTGTTTACACACGGCTCTCCCCGTTCTTCAGCTCCGGGGACCGATCGCGGGACTCCAGCGGCGATCGGGTCCGCGAGTCCTGCGTTCCCGGAGCTTCGGACCGGGTCGCAGGAGCACTGTGCTTTTTTTGGTTCAATAGACTTTAATAGAGAAGCTACAGAAAAGCATGTAGTGCATTTTTACAGTGTTTTTACCATGATTTTGTAGAGTTTTTTGTTTTTAAATCTGCTCAACTAATTCCCCCCCCCCCCCCAAAAAATGGAAATCAAGGCAAAATCACAGTAAAATCGCAGTAAAAAAAAAACACGGAAAGCACAGCAAAAAGCACAGCAGAAATGCTCAAAAGCATCATGCATAGATGCGAATCAAGCCTAATGCCGCGTACACACGATCATTTTTCGTGTTGTAAAAAACTAAGTTTTTTAAAAATGTAATTTAAAAAGATCGTGTGTGGGCTTCAGAGCATTTTTGCGGGTTCTGAAAAACAACAAAAAAAAAATTCGAACATGCTCTATTTTTTAACTACGTTTTATACAATGTAATTTTTCGGGTTGTAAAACATGATTGTGTGTGGGCTTTAACGACGTGAAAAACCTGTGTATGCTCAGAAGCAAGTTATGAGATGTGAGCGCTCATTCTGGTAAAACTACCGCTCGTAATGGAGTAAGCACATTCATCACGCTGTAACAGACAGAAAAGCGCAAATCGTCTTTAACAAACACGAAATCAGCAAAAGCAGCCCCAAGGGTGGCGTCATCCTCATGGAACTTCCCCTTTATAGTGCCGTTGTACGTGTTGTACGTCACCGCGCATTTTTTTTCACTATCGTGTGTGGGCAACGTCGTTTTAATGATGAAGTTGAAAAAAAAATCGTTTTTTTTTCTAGAGGCTGAAAAACTTTGTTTTTTACAACCCGAAAAATGATCGTGTGTACGCGGCATAAGGGCTCTTTCACATGGGCGGACCGTATGTCCGCTTTTTCATCCATCCGTGTACGGATGAAAAAGGGACATACATTGGTACCTATGAGATTGCGGGTGTCAGCGGATGAACATCGGTCGATCTCACCCGGTTCCGCAATCCTCCGATTCTGCAGACAGAGGAGAACCCTATTTTTCCATCCGTCTGCGGATCGGATTGGACAAACGCGGACAGACGGTCCGTGTTCATCCGATCCCCCCATAGGGCATAGCAGAGATCTGACAGGGCGGTCCCTGAACAGTGTGCGGGGACCACCCTGTCATCCGGCGGCTCAGCGGGGATCAGCAGAGCGATCCCCGCTGAGCAAGCAGAGGTTTATGAGGCGGATCATCGCGGATCCGTCCCGTGTGAAAGAGGCCCAAGTGTCACACGACCCACTGTCAGTCTTGTTGCACATACTAAACCTATACTGCACACAGTAGAGAGCGCAGCCCTTTCAGTACATCCAGCATATTTTATCCGCTCCATTAAAAAACCCATTCCTGGCTCTTATCTACAAGTAAAAGATATATTAATACCGCATTTCCCATCCTGCAGGGCCTGTCCGGTGCTGCACACTTCCTGATTCTCCGGGCTCTTTGCTGGTTTCTGAGCCACCTCATACTCCATGCCAGAAAACTGGATGTAAAACTGCTGCCTGTTTATGGACTTCCTTAGGGTCTTGATGGCAGCCTGCAGCTTCTGTTCCGCCCTCTTCCGTATGCAGTCCGAATTACAGGAATCTGAGGAGAGATCAGGGGCATCAGATATGGAGCTATAATTCCTCCAGCAATAGAGCCATGATTCTACAACAATCTATATACACTGCATAGGAAGACAAGTTAAGGACCAGGTGTATACTACCCTCCCACAACAGGCTATGTTCATCGGTCTTACAAGAAAATGAATACCATAGTTACATTCATACACTTTCCAAAGTTATTTGACTATAATACTCTGGTCATCTACAAAGCTCTGCCAAATCTTAGGTTCCAAGGGTGGAGTCTGCTTTATCACCTGCCTGAACCTAGGGCAAAAAACTGAAGCCAGGTGCATATGGGTGTATTGTAAATGTGTATGCTGTACTTGCCAATTAGATTGTTGGGTACCTGGATGGTAGGTTATATGTATAGTTCTTGCTTTGATTTGTTGTATATTAAGGCTTATGAATGCGTGGAATGTTTAATAAGTTGTTCTAAATAAAAAAAATATTAAAAACAAAATGGCTCCTGATGGATATAAAAAGCTCCTTTCAACTATCCTGGATCTGTTTTTAAGCCCCAAAAAAAATCAATCACCCATCACTGGCCTCCTTATTGTATGTTTTTATTTTGCAAAAAAACACACAGAAAATCAAAATTACAACAGATAATTTAAGGGAGGGCATCCAAACAACAATCAAATACACAAAACAGAGAATAAAAAATAAACACAAAGAATACTAAATGAAAGGAACTAAATTACTCTGAATACAATCCCACATTCCCCCCAAAAACAAGCAAATTTAATTACCAAAAGTAAGGGTTTCTTTTCAGTTCTTGCAGGTACAGTAAAACCTTGGTTTGAGAGTAACATGGTTTAAGAGCGTTTTGCAAGACAAGCAAAATGTTTTAATAAATCTTGACTTTATATACAAGCAATGTCTTGATATAAGAGTAGCGACATGTCACAACGGAGAATAAAAGAGAAGAGAGGAGCCTCTAAGTGTAGCAATATGGTTACATTTAATGAAGGTACAACATTTAGCAACATATTGCTACACTTAGAGGCGCCTCTCTTCTCTTTTATACTCTGTAGCTCCTGCTGGATTTTGCTTCTAATCCCCTTGTGGAGGCTTCCACTTGTGGATGGACATTTTATGGTTACACAACCTATCACATTGCTATAATCTTTTTATATGGACTATAAACTGAAGGACCTAAGAATTTGCTTTGATATACAAGTGCTTTGGATTACAAGCATGTTTCTGAAAAGGAATTATACTCGCAATCCAAGGTTTTACTGTATCTTTATAGTTCCAGCAATACACACAGCGCTCTATATCCTGTACATTTACAACAGTCCCTGCCCTTAAGGAGCTTACAATATAAGGCCTCTATCCTGGATGAAGATGTATAATGGGGTCGAATTAGACAGGAGCCAATTACCCTACCAGAGTGTGGTAGAAAAGCAAAGTACCTGAAGGAAACCCATGCAAGCATATGGAGAACATACAAACTCCATTCAAAGCAAGGATCCCATTGCTGCAAGCCAGAAGTTCTAACCACTAAGTCACTGTCCAACTATGCCAAAATCACTTTTCTTATCCCTATTAAGGAAGCCTTTAGTTTGTTTTTATATAATTCTGACAGCTAGGGCCGCCATCAGGGGGGTACAGGCATTACACCTGCAAGGGGCCCAAAGGGCCCCCCCCCCTGCTTATTATCTCACGTCAGGAGAGAAGAGATTGCGCTTGTTTTTTTTTATCAGCACCCATTTCTCTGCTCCAGGGGGGCCCTGCCTAAAGCTGTGTAAGCACTTTGTTGGTTACAAGACGCTAAGGCCCCGTACACACGAGAGGATCGATCCGCTGAAATTGATCCTCGGATCGGTTTCAGCGGATAGATCCGCTGGTGTGTACGATCCAGTGGATATTTATCCGCGGATATATTTCGGGCCGACCGATTTCCAGCGGATACAAATTTCTTAGCATGCTAAGAAATCTATCCGCTGGAATCGGCTCCAGCGGATCGATCCGGTGGTCTGTACAGACTCACCGGATCGATCCGTCCGATTCCCTCCCTCGCATGCGTTGTAATGATTCGACGCATGCGTGGATATCCTTATATGACAGCGTCGCGCACGTCGCTGCGTCATCATCGCGGCGACGGCGCGACACGTCACCGCGGACGGAATTCAGCGGGGATTTTGATCTCCTGGTTAGTACAACCAGGAGATCAAAATCCGCCAGAGGATTTATAAGCGGATACGGTCCGGAGGACCGTTTCCGCAGATAAATCCTCTCGTGTGTACCCGGCATAAGTCTTCTTTACAGATATAACTTATGTCAGGTCATACAGCTTGACACGTCTGCTCTGAAAAGGAAAGAATACAGGTATAAAAAGAAAAAATTAAGTTATCTCTCAGAGGTAGGGCTGCATAACTATAACTATCCATAGAGTGGAGATTCAGATAACAAATGCCCATTAGCTACTTTCCTCTTTTTAAGGCCCTGTCCTGTGTTTAGTAATTACTGTCCAATAACAGCGATTTTTAAATGAAATAGACTATAATATGTTCCCTTGAAATCTGGAAAGAAGCAGGCAACAAATACACAAGTTATGACGAACCTGATCCCTCTTCCCTCTTCACCTCCAGTTCAAACTCTGCTATGATATGTGACACTTCCTTGGAAGGCGATTTACGGCCGCGTCTCTTTTTCTTCGATGAGTCGCATTTGAGGTTCACAAATGTAACGTGGCAGCTGTCTGTACATAGAGAATAAATTATTCCTAAAGATGAGAACAACATAGAAGCTGGCATGTAATGGCACAGCTCTTTAGCCAATGATATAATCCACATCAATTAAGAGGCCTAAAAAACAGCAGAAGAGGAAAGACAACCTTAGTGTCTGTATTAACCAACTACATTCCAAAGATCATTAGGGAGATGTGTGCATGAACTTTGGATCAGAACTGCTTTTCTCTCCATAAAAGTCAATAGGACATCCCCTGTCCAATATACCGCAGATGAAAAACCAAAGACATTTTTTAAATCCAACCCTGATGACATTTATAGATTCTCAACAGATGCAGTGGAGGAGTGAGTGTTGTCACAGAGAGACATGCCTTGTTTTGCTGGCTGGAATCACCAGGTGAAGACAAATAAGAAAAAAGTCTGAAAAAGAAAATGAATGCAGCCTCCACATCTAAGTTGCAATATATTACATTTTGTTTAATAGGCTTAAATATAAAGCCTATAACAGTAACTATTACAATTTATTGCTTTAAGTGCTTTTCAGCGTTTTCCAGCACACCCAATTACTTCTGCAGGTAATGACTCACCTGTCATTGGTTGCTTTGTAGATTCTTTCATTTTATCTTTACTCCGTGGACGCATGTGGCATTTGGCATCTTTTATTTTAAAGCGTGCCTTCTGGGTGATTGGAGGACCTACAGAATCTGGATATAGAATAAATAATCAATAACTTTTAAGCAACAGACAGATGAAGCTGAAGAATAAAGTAACTTTATAGAGAACCATTAAACGTGTTAACTGTTTTCTGCTTAAAACCCACCAATCTATTTTTTTTCCCATTAGGCACATTTTCTTTTACTTTCTGTACCTGAGGTGGCAACCCCCTCTGACAGTTGTCACTAGAACAGGTGCCCCCATTAGAAGATTTTCCTCACCTCTTGTTCTGGTCATAACTGTGATAGTTAAATGTGCTTATATATTTCGTCTTCCCTGGTTCCTCCATTGCCCTTTCACAAAAAGTTAAAGGATAAGTTCACAATTTTTTTTTATAAAAATGCAAATGTTTTTGCAGGTGAAAAAAATGTGCATTTATTTTTGGAGCCTGTAAAGCATTGCACCAGCGATCAGCAGATCACTGGTGCCATGCAGGTCTCCTGCAGATCTGTCAGTTTATCTGTGTGCCCATACATCCAATATGGGCTAGAATATACACCGACAGGGAGGAAGGACTCTACTGCGCCGTGGTAGTTCATTGAGAATTACAAGCCGACAGCCACAAAGGATGTTGAGCCTGGCATGTAGTCCATTCACACACAAGGCTGTGTCAATGAATGACACAGCCGCGCTGATTTCAAAGACTGACAGCTAGTACGGGGAACTTCTCCCCATACTGCTGTCGGGGGGGGGGGGGGAATGGAAAGCAGCTGCTTGTCCTTTGATTACATTTTTTAATAAAACCAGTTTTCATTACAAACATTATATTAGAATCTCAGGGTCTTTGTATGCACTGTAAGTAAGGCCACGGTTTGTGGATGAAACCGACAGGATACTGTACACAGCCCTCCTGAAAACATCCCAGCACCCTGCTTCAGAGCCCTCAGCACTTTAGATACCTTTATAAGTAGTGCTTAGGTGGAGGGCACGCCAAGGCAGGCTACATTTGAATGCAGAGCACCCTATGTTACATCAACATGTTATCCTAGCCTACAAGATTGAAATAACCGATATCCAAAAATTGAAAAGAGCAGGCCAGGCTGGGGAAGAAAGTGTCGGATGATCCCCCAGTCAGGAATGGAATGGCCTCTATCTGACCTGCTGTGCAAGACTGAAGGGAAGGTTGGAGTTTAGCTTTAAATTATGGATTTCCCATCACTTGCTGTGACAATGACAATGACAATGGTCCAATGACAATGGTCCCTAGGACAAACAAAGAGAATCAATCTAGCCAATAGGGAAACCAACAAGCATTTGACTTAAAATAACAAACGTGCACACCAGAAATATCATTCATTACAATTTCAGAGAGCCTTACCTGTGCAGGTTAGTATTGTAGCATTGCGTTTCTGGACCGACTTGTTTGGCTGCACTGGTACACCACAGGTCAATGTGTAGCTATTCTCCGACTCTACATAAATAAATAATAATACATTAGATATACTGTTAAATAATCACACACATGATGGTTATTAAATCTTATGTCATTCTTCGGGACATAAGGACTTGGGACCAGATCCACAGCCAGCCGCCATAACTTAAATATTCCCATTTAAGTTACACTGCCGGAAAATTTCTACCTAAGTGCCCGATCCACAAAGCACTTACCTAGAAATTTCCGGCTGTGTAACTTAAATCCGGCCTGCGCAAGGCGTTCCTATTCAAATGGGGCGAGTCCCATGTAAATTAGGCGCGCTCCCGCGCCGGCCGTACTGCGCATGCTCACGACGTCATTTTCCCGCCGTGCTTTGCGCGGTTTTACGTTGCGCCGGGTTTTGAGAATCGCGATGGGAGTAAAAAAAAAAATACGAGTTGCGGTGGGAAAAAAAATAAATAATAAAAAAAAAAAGACGGCGACGCGGGATAGAAGGGTCTACTTTTACAAGGCCTAAACAGTTTAGGCCTTGTAAAAGCAGCCCTAATTTTACGATTGCAAACTAATACTTACGGAGAAAAAACTAAGCTGAAAAGCTTTGTGGATCTCCGTAAGTGCTAATTTGCATACCCGAAGCGGCATTTCGACTCGAAATGCCCCCAGCGGCGGATGCGGTACTGCATCCTAAGATCCGACAGTGTAAGTCCCTTACACATGTCGGATCTTCTGCCTATCTATTGGAAACTGATTCTGTGGATCAGTTCCAAAGATAGAAACAGCGATACGACGGCGTATCAGTAGATACGCCGTCGTATCCCTTTTGTGGATCTGGCCCTTGGTGACTAATGAATAACAAGCACTTTCCAGAAATGAATGGAATTATGGGATTCATTTACTAAAGGCAATAGATTGTGCAAATTGCAGTTGCTCCAAAGCTTAGTAAATGATGTAAAGCTTCACTTTGCAAAGAATCCCAATCACATGCAAGGAAATAAAAAGAAATGCATTTTTGCTTGCACATGATTGGATGATGGAAGTCAGCAGAGCTTCTGCTCATTTACTAAGCTCTGGAGCAACTGTTCTTCCAGAGTTCAACTGCACTTTGCAAAGTGCACAGTCTATTTGTCTCTAGTAAATCAACCCCTGTGTGTCATGCTGGTAAGTTAGTTGGTTATAGACAAAATTGATCTAAGAGTGTGCAGAAGTGATAGGAACATTTCATTGTAAGGTACTGTAAAACAAAGCTGGAGGTTGGATGTACAAACTGAATATGGAGGAAGCATGATCATTTCTCCAAACATGGACTGTACTCATTGCTGAGGGTTTGTCTCCTATGCACCAATTAAATGTTATTGCTTTTAGTTGCCTGCTATTTGGCTTGTTTGCTCCCATACTTCCTGCAGTGAGAGATTGGGTGGCTCTGGCAGGATCTGTGACTGGGATTAGCCATTTCTCCACTTCTCGATATTGTGAGCTCCTAAGGAAGCAGCCTTGTACTGTGAAAAATGTAGGAGAACTACAAAGGTGAAATTGTCTCCCGTGCGTTTATATGCATCTCTCTGATATCTCTCATTGCTGAAATATGGTTTTGATAGAAAAGTGGTCAAACAGAATGTGTCACATTGACACTTCACTGCAAAATGACAGGTTCTCTTAAACAAAGATGACGACCCATCAATGAGTTGTTGCTACTGCAGTGTCCAAGCTGGGGTGTGTCCTAGTCAAATATGTACCGAATAAATACAGTGGAGGTCCAAGGTCAAAGGACACATGGGGCTTGTGAGCTAAAACAATATACAAACCTGGTAGGAAGAGGGTGTTGGATGGGCAGGATAAGTAGCAGTTATCAGTCCCCCCTAATTTACTGCAAACCAGCTGGGCCCTTGGGGCAGGCTTGTAGCTGGGAACACATTTTGTTGTCTCTAGGAAAAAAATAAAATACAATTAAACACATCAAAGCTGAAAAACAAGACGCTCTGTCACTGGCAAAGGATTGTGAAGTGAAAATAATCCTTATATCAAAGTTATCTGAAAGGTAAGACAAGTCATATACATGTCATAATTTAAGTTAAAAGGGTTTTGTTTTTAGTCCTAAGCATTATGAAGAGAGCGCTTTAAATTTAGAACTTCTTTACATTCCCTTTAAGCAACATTTAGATTATATTGGACTTCTACGCAGCAAAGTATTATTATGCTAACCACCTTACTGAAATTCCCTTTTCCCTGAACACTTAATGTTTATTAGTATACTAGATGAAGAATACTGGCCATATACTAGAATTTATGTGAAAGTTGAAATTTGAAATTTTGTTAACGGCTGGCAAAGCCATCCTTCTCTATTTTAGCCAAGTGGAAATCAGGTTACTACAGTATTTATGACAGTTATATAATGGAATAGGATCTGTCCCCTAAAAGTCCATACAATTTGGGACCTATGGTGTAATTTTACTCTTATGTGAAATTAGGGGTGCCCTCCCCAGCCTTACAGTCATAATGATCTCATTCGGTATATGTGAAAATCTTGGCAACAGGTTTTGGAATGTAAGTATGTAAAAAAAGCATTCAACAGAAGAAGAAGAAGAAGAAGAAAAAAAAAAAAAAAAAAGAACTTCAGGAAAATTGGAAAAATTTTATTTGATGTACCAGTAAAATCTTTTTCTTGCAGTACAGTACAAGACGGAGGATTTTAAAGCAGATCTTTACCTGAAAAGGGAGGTTCTGCACCATAGGACATCTAAAGGAAAATGAGGGTTGGGCAACACATCGAAAAATGCTAGCAGGCCCACATAACGATGGGTCAAGAAAGGTTTGACAAAACTCAGAGAAGCTTGTAGCACTTTACACCCGAAACTGCCATCATAGGAGGCCTGAAAATCCACCTGATAAAACTTCAAACAGAAGTGTGGGAATGTAAAAAAAAAAACATTTACACTCAACTTGATGGCTGCAGCTAGAGAGATCCATAGATCCAATGCTGCAGCTGACCCCCACCAGCTGTACAAGAGAACTGAGGGATCAAAGCCGCTGATCACCGAGTTCTCGTGTTTGCTCTGAGCACAGAGCAGTGAATGTTAGTCACCACTCTGTGTTCTGTCCCTCTAGCGCATGCTGGAGCGCCATGCTGGAGAGGAGGCAGGAGCGGCTGGCTCAGACATTCAGTGAGAGGCTGAGCCAGCTGCCAGTCAGGAATCTGGGCAGATCCCGACATTGTTGGGATCCCTGCAGAGCCTGGACCGTCTCTGTGATGTGGGCTTAAGTCCACTGTCGGCTGAATCAAGGTCACATGAGTGCAGAACTTGGCACACTTATGTGACCTACAAGAGAAGTATGGCCAAAGGAGCTTTGGCCATACTTCTCCTTAAACAAATGTGTGAACAGAAGGCCAGGTGGCAACTTTGCAAAAGAAACAGATGCTTCCAAAATCCAAAATGGTAGATATGGTAGCGTGCTCCTTGACAGGAACACTGGCTTGAATAATGAGTTGTCCAATTTACCTAGCAATGGTGAAATGAGAAGAAGCAAGCTCCCTGCAGGAACCTTCAGGAAGAACACAGAAGCAATCTGATCATAACCAAGTTGAACTGATCCCAATGAGTCACCAGAGCATCCACTGTGAAAGCTTTAGGGTCCATGGACCTGGCAACAAATCCATCCAGTGTGCTTATAGCAAGAAACCTGCAGGAGCCCATTAAAAAAAGTTTGTAAAGACTACTTTTAAACTTTAAACCCCCCAGGGGAGCCTGTACATATAGGATTTGTTGCAGTATTCAGGCAGGAATTGCTGAGCTGTGCTATGGGATAGCCATTCCCGCCTACCCACCTAGCTACCCAACAACACTGATCAACAGAGGCAGATTTCTGAGTGACAGCTCAGGAGGATATGGGGCGTGACAGGTGGTGCACGCAGAGACCGCATAGCCTCTGTCTCCCTTTTTTATGAGCTGCCAGACAGAACATCGCTCTGCTATGCGGTCTCCTTATCTCTCCTGTTCAGTACACAGAGTCTAGACTCGCCGTCTGCTATTCAGGCACAGAGAGAATGGAAACAGTCAACCTGTGTTGCAAATGATCGATGGAACGAAGGGCTTTCATTCACAAAAACATAAGCGGACAACAGCACACAAGAGCTCATACAATTGTCTTAGACTAGTGTAGTAGCTGATGTGTGTGGTTGTCAGCTTGTGTTCTTGTGAATGACAGTGCTCTTCTCCAGCTGCAATAATTCACAACACACGCTGACAGTTTCCACTCCATCTACGCCCTAAATAGCAGAGGGCAGGTACATGTGTACTGAACAAGAGATAAGGAGACTGCAGAATGGACCTGAGCCAAAGCACACTTCACATACAGTGCATCCGGAAAGTATTCACAGCGCTTCACTTTATCCACATTTTGTTATGTTACAGGCTTATTCAAAAATAGATTAAATTCATTCTTTTTCACAAAATTCTACAAACAATACCCCACAATGACAACGTGAAAGAAGTTTATTTGAAATCTTTGCAAATTTATTAAAAATATTTTTTTTTAAATCACATGTACATAAGTATTCACAGCCTTTTCTCAATACTTTGTTGAAGCACCTTTGGCACCAATTACAGCCTCAAGTCTTTTTGAGTATGATGCTACAAGCTTGGCACACCTATTTTTGGGCAGTTTCTTTCATTCTTCTTTGCAGCACCTCTCAAGCTCCATCAGGTTGGATTGGGAGCATCAGTGCACAGCCATTTTCAGATCTCCTTAGAGATGTTCAATCGGGTTCAGGTCTGGGATCTGGCTGGACCGCTTAAGGACATTCACAGAGTTGTCTCATAGCCACTCCTTTATTATCTTGGCTGTGTGCTAAGGGATGGTTCTGTTGGAAGATGGACCTTTGTCCCAATCTGAGGTCCAGAGCGCTCTGGAACAGGTTTTTAAAAAGGATGTCCCTGTACATTGCTGCATTCATCTTTCCCTCAAACCTGACTAGTCTCCCAGTTCTTGCCGCTGAAAAACATCCCCACAGCTTGATACTGCTGCCACCATGCTTCATTGTAGGGATGGTATTGGCCAGGTGATGAGCAGTAACTGGTTTACTCCAGAAATTACGCTTGCCATTCAGGCTAAAGAGTTCAATCTTTGTTTCATCTGACCAAAGTATTTTGTTTCTCATGGTCTGAGAATCGTTTGGGTGCCTTTTGGCAAACTACATGCAGGCTATCATATTCCTTTTACTGAGGAGTGGCTTCCGTCTGGCCACGCTACCATACAGGCTTGGTTGGTGGAGTGCTGCAGAGATGTGTTTTCTTCTGGAAGGTTCTCCTCTCTCCACATAAAAACACTGGAGCTCTGTCAAGAGTGACCATCTTGTTCTTGGTCACATCTTTGACTAAGGCCCGCTATAGGAAGAGTCCTGGTGGTTCCAAACTTCCTCCATTTATGGATAATGAAGGCCACTGTGCTCATTAGGACCTTCAATGCTGCAGACATTTTTCTGTACCCTTCCCCAGATCTGCGCCTCGATAAAATTCTGTCTCGGAAGTATACAGACAATTCCTTGGACTTGATGGCTTGGTTTGTGCTCTGATATGCGCTGTTAACTGTGGGACCTTATATAGATAGGTGTGTGACTTTCCGAACCTTGTCCAATCAATTGAATTTACCACAGGAGGACTCCAATCAAGTTGTAGAAACATCTCAAGGATGATCAGTGGAAAAAGGATGCACCTGAACTCAATTTTGAGTGTCATGGCAAAGACTGAATACTTATGTACATGTGATTTTTTTTTGTTTTTTCTTTTTAATAAATTTGCAAATATTTCAAACTTCTTTCACATAGTCATTATGGGGTATTGTTTGTAGAATTTTAAGGGAAAAAAAGGATTTAATCCATTTTGGAATAAGGCTGTAACATAGCAAAATGTGGAAAAAGTGAATACTTTTTGGATGCAGTGTATGGACAAAGCAGAGGTTCATCCTGGAGATTTGACATAACGCATGTGCAAAGAAATGTAAGACCACAAATAAAAACTCCATGTGGTGGTGAATGGTAGGAGCTAGGATTTCAGAGCATGTGCTTAGTTCCAGACAGCCATAGTGGCTATGGAGATAACCACAGGTTGCATGGAGGGGCCCACCTATGAAAACAAGGCCTTAAAAAGGGCCTCTAAGCTCTGGTTCACCATGTCTTTGAACACACGATTATCCTCCACAGAGACTAAGTCTTGTTAAGGCAGGAAATGGCTAGGTCAGCCACAGGGACTGTCAATTTCTGCAGAAAATCCTTCTAAATAGGATATTGCTGAGCAAAACACATAGGATGCGCAAATCATTTTTAAGAGTGAGGCCAACCACTGTACAAGATGGTCTCCAAGACAGAATGGACTGATGGACTGCGAAGGTCTTAGCAGGTTTGGGCAGTTTTAAGGGAACTTGCTGGAGACCTTAAGGTGAAACAGAATTAGACTGCTCTAATTCTAAACATGAGGGTACTACATCAATAAGGGTAACAATTGTATATTTAAGAATCTCCCAGTCTACTTTATCCTTAGGCAGTGAAGCCATAAAAACACTACATGCCAAGGTGAGTGCCCACGTAGGATCCAGTACCTGAAGCAACTTTACAGGCTAGCCCCATATCTTCTTCCAGGCAGGGTCCAGTAATGGTCTCCGAAGACTTGGCAAGGAGCCAACCAATCCAGAAAACTGATGAGCCACAGCAGTTATGGTGTAGCTAGGAACTGGACAGAATCTTGAGAAAACGGACATAAAGGAGGTCCATTGATTACAGGCAATAGCAAAAAACTGAAGCTAGCCAAGAGTGGCAAGGTATACATAGCAGACGTCCCTGCAGCTTTTTTTTTTTTTTTGCCAGTGCCTGAAACCCTAAGGGTAGCTGCATATAACCCATAGTTAAGACTAAGACGACAAATCTTTCATGGACGCAAGGTGCAAACGGGGGAAAAATTAAACAGGGTCAAAGTTGGCCCCACAAAGCCTTCAAGCAATTGCTTTCTTAGTTACTCTTGTTATTACGAAGGTGGAATAAGACAATTGTTATTTTAGTAAAATCATCATTACTATAAATACAAGAAGAAAAAACAAAACTGTCTCACCAATACAGTCTCTCTTGTTCCAGTGCAATCTCTTCCCAAAAGGACAGATGCAGTCGTAGCTTCCCAGAGTGTTAACACAGCCAGAGTCACAGCTTCCATTGTTAATGCTGCATTCATCAATGTCTATGAAAAGGGAATGTGGTGTTAAGTAAATAATATAATAATCTTTAAAAGGTAAACAAGTGCATTTTCAAACTATTGAGGCAATTCAATTCCATTCCACTTAAATATGGTTGAAACCCTAGAAATTAATTTCTTATTTTCTATAATTTAATTAGTTAAATAAACCATTAAGCATTTTGTTTGATAATTTCAAAAAAATACCTGTTGACCCTAAGAGAAATCCAGTAATCTGAAAACTTACTGTGCTCTTGCATGTGCTGCACTGAAATCTTAAAACAGTTCTCAGCCCTGGCCAGTTCACCACTGTGAACTACAAAATACCTCCCCCTACGTTATTTAGTGTTTCTAGATTTTCCATTACTTTTTTTACTGGAGATATTGGGCAGTTTATAAATACTGTGGGCGATACTCCCCAGACAGCAAGAAAAACCTGACAGGGATTTAACAATTTCATAATTCTTTACTGAAGGACATAGCCTGAAAGAGAATTTTGAGAACAGGGTTATAGCTCCACATCCAGGAGTATCACACTAGGCACAAAAAACAAAGTGCATATTAGTGATGACCTCTACCGGTGGCCAAAACCATTTGCTACGTGGATCTGAGGTAAATAACAATACAATAAAAGGGGTAAAGCTATGTTCCTCAAATGGATGCAGAAAAAAAAAAAGAGTTTTGACTTTTTGAATACTTAAGCCCCGGACCTTTAGGCAGCTAAATGCCCAGGCCAGGTTTTGCGATTCGGCACTGCGTCGCTTTAACAGAAAATTGCGCGGTCGTGCGACGTGGCTCCCAAACAAAATTGACATCCTTTTTTTCCTACAAATAGAGCTTTCTTTTGGTGGTATTTGATCACCTCTGCGGTTTTTATTTTTTGCGCTATAAACAAAAATAGAGCGACAATTTTGAAAA